>NC_141698.1:709467064-709939330 GCF_964263255.1 Lissotriton vulgaris
AAGTATCCAATCCATGGCCGAACATTTCATGTTAGAAACTAATAAGGAGCTTAAGGCAATTAAGGGTAAGATGTTGTATCATCACCGCTGACTGGATACGACAGATAAATGCCTGGATGACTTAGATCTTTGAGTAACTGAAGCAACGACATGGATAACAGAACATTGGAATACTAAAGAAAAATCTTATGGACTTAGAAGACAAGAGCCCCAGGAACATTATCCAGATCCTCTGAGTCCTAGAGCCAGAGGACACAAGAGATGTCTTGGCTTTCATCCAAACATTTCTCCTGGACCTTCCTGGCCTAACCTTCATGCCACCTCTAGAATTCCAGAGTGCACATTGGATGATGGTCTGTACTGCATCTACTTGCACCACACGAGGCCAATTATTCCCACTCTTCTATGATTTCAACATGCACGGGCCATCTTATCTGAGGCCTGATGACATGTCCCTACAGTTATAAGAACCAACGAATACCTACTCTGCTGACTTCTCCTATGAAACTAACATTAACTGAGAGAAGTTCTTAGCCTTACATCCTGCTTTCAGGAAACTCAATTTCTGATTTGGGTTATTGGATCAGGCACTCATGATTGTCACTGTGAATGGCCACACCAAGGGATTTCATTGCCCAGCGGAGCTGGAACTTTGGCGGGAACAAGAGCGGATCCATGGATACATCCTAACCTACTTCTGAGGAGCCCCTGAAACTCCCTCGGTCCCATTCCATGGCGAGGAAGGCTTCGACAGAGAGCACGACAGGCGAGAGACTCACATGGCTAATACTGATAAAGATAAATCCGCTCCCCCTGAGACCCTTATGCCCACAGGAGCACAGCATTCTGCAGAACTGCCCACGTGGGGACCCCTCACCACCCCCTATCATAACCTTGGATTGTTTCACTACATTCTAGGTGGGTCAGGTCCGAAATACTGGTAGTCTCTACTACCCCATTCAAAGTGTTGTTTGGGGTCCTTTTTTCAGGCCTGCATTACATACCTTTCTGTTTCTCTTTTGAAGATCTTATACACTTTTTTACTCCTCAACTCATCAATATGACCAATCGTCTCACGTATCTGCACATATTGGTTTCTCAATGTCAACTGTATGAGCCACTTAAAGCAGAAAAAGAAACTAACATACCTCGGTTCTAAGCACCCCGATATCGTATTGATACAGGAAACGCACGTTTCCACCTTGGAATCCACCAAATGGAAGCAAGACTGAGTGGGTAAGGTAAACACTGCCTCCAGTTTGGACGAATCCCCCCTCCCCGAGTGACAACTGACCCTGCGGGCACCGCTAGGAAAAATTAAATGGCCATACTCATTCCTAAGAAGTTAGCAGTAAGAGTCATAAAGACTTGGATTGACGTGCATGGTTGGTATGTCTTTGCCCAGTTGCGAGTATCAGACTACACCTTTCTTAGGGGATCACATTGTATCTGCCAATAGGCACCAAACACCACTGGTTTTCAAAATGGACCAGGCTCCTCACTGAATTTGATCCTTACCCCATCATCAGTGTTGAGGACTGGAACATGATGCTGACCCCCCTACTGGCAAGTTGGGTAGACCGGATCTGCACCACTCATGGGATAGAGCCATCCTTAGTGATGTTATGGCTGATTTTTCCCTCCTCAACCCATGGCGACTGTTGCACCATAGGGAAAGAGATTATAACAACATCTCTCCAGCCCATGTTACAGAATCCAGACTAGACTGTTTTCTAACGATGACAACCGTCCTGCCAAAAATCTGGGCTTGCAACATCAATGTGTGAAGCATCTCTGATCAAGCCCCAATCACTCTCCTGGATCTTCATTTTGTGTCACCCAAATTTACTACATGGCATATGGATGTCTTGAAATGTGAGATGCCAAATAACAAACAGAAAATTAACGGCCCAAAGAGAGGCCAAGACAGCAATTCCAGCTATACATGATGCCTCATGCTCATTGCTCTTGTCCTCGGACCTCATTGTGTGTGAATTTGCCTTCTTCTTCTCCACTTTTTAATTATCAGAATAATAGGATGAAACACTGAAAGCAAATTCTTTTCTGTCTCTTATTCACCTCCCTGAGCTCTCCGCCCCCTCTCAGGAGGAGTTGGAACAGTATATTATTGAAGACGATGTGGGGTGTCTGTCAAGAAGTTGACACTGACAAGGCCCCTGATGAAGACAGATTCCTACTAGAATTCTACAAAATTACAGTCACTTTACCCCTTCTCCCAGAAATGTTTTTGGAGGCTAAAGCCTTAGATCCCTGTGATAGGAATTCAATTGGGCTCCTATGACACTAATTTTGAAGCATGGACAGGGATCTATCTTTTTTGCCAATTAACTCCTGATCTTTCTCTTGAACTGTGGTATGAAAATCCTGGCCAAGGCTCTGACTAATAGATAAAGTGATCCATATCTTAGGTTATGAAACAGGCCATTCCCCACAGAATCATTCACACACCCTGCTACATTTCCTTTTGTAAACCAGATCGGATGTGGATGCTAAATCGTTACTTTCCTTGGATACAGAACAGGTGTTTTACCAACTTGAGTGGCCCTAACCTTTTCATATTATGCAGCGCTTCAGCATCAGTCCATGTTTCTTGGACATGTCCCAATAACTATGAACTCCCCAACTGTCATGTCCTTTGCAAAAGCTTCCTCTCTGACCATATACCCTTCTGATAAGGCATGAGGCAGGGTTGTCCTCTGTCACTTCTGCTTTTTCTCCTGGCTGTAGAACCAACGGCTGATGCTGTATGCTCCTCCACCTCATTATCTGGGGTGCCCAGTCCAGCTGGTGATCTTAAATTGTTGGTGTATTCAGTTGATGTGCTTTTTGCGACCTCTGTGCCACCTTTGATGGCACTTATTGATGATATATCTAGCTTCTCAAAGTACAGGATCATCTGGGCCAAAACAGAAGCGATGCACATAATGCCAGCAACCACATGGTCCTTGCTTCAATGATTGCCAGTGAAATGTATCCCCAATGGGTTAAAAGATCTAGAGATACAGATTGGCAGGGATTTTCCCACCATAGCCAAACATTATATCCTCCCACTTCTGTAGAACATAAAAACAGACTTTAACATCTGGAGATCCCTTCAGCTCTCCCTGTGGTGCAGGGTAAAAATGATCAAGACGGTGATGGTGCCTAGGTTCAACTGCATTATTTGCATGCTCCCAGTTGCTATACTGGCAAGTCTATGGAAACAGATCGATGCTACCATTCAAAGGTATGTTTGGGACTGTACCCTAACTAGGTTGACAGCTGACAATTTACAAAAGGCTGTGACCTCTGGAGACCTCTTCCTCCCGTACCTTTGGTCCTACTACAAAACTCACCACATCTGTCAGATGGTTTACCTCAAATGGAACTCAAACTCTGGTTTAGAATTAAACATAGACTCTAGAAACGAGTGAAAAACCTTTTGCTTCTGTATGCTGACCCTGAAGTTTCATCAGACCACCCACAACCCTGTTCTATTGGAAATGCATACGGTCTGGACGATGACACACAAGCACCTATGAGAAGTTAGTCTCACCCACTCTAAAAACCCGTTGTTGTACAATGCTGCTATTACCATTGACTTTAAGCACTTCACATGGCAGGATTGCAACTTCTTAAGGGTATTTTGGAAATAGATGATGTCTTGATGGACAGTACTGTGAAACTCTTTGCTGAACTATCTGATATGTACAGACTAACCAAATTAAATTTCTGGAGATACAGCTGATTCCAAACAATGCCAAAGATGTGTAAATGGCTCCGTACTTAGTTCGCTAGGGCCCCTACATAAAAATGATCACAGAACTCTATGACCTGCTAATAACTAGACAATTCTCTGCTCTTCTGGAATGCCCTCTCATGCTTCCGTGGCAGCACCGACAATGCTTCATACTCTTTGACACAATGAGAACATCTTATGACTGACCACAATAGAGAAATTCGGGTTGCGTGGACCAAATTCAGACACTTTAAAACCCCCAGGATTTGCACTTGAGCTGTGCCTCCCTACACAGAGATATTCTACATAGTCTATGGTCCTCTCCGATGCTTCAGCTCTACTGAAGCAAGGTGTGGCAAGTTGTACCTGGGCTGAACTTCATCAGCGGCACTCATAATCTTACATGACACCCAAAAAGTCAACTCAATCACTAGACATGGGAAGCATTGCCTTTTACTACCTTTAGCTATAGTGAAAATGTGCATTCTTCAGAACTAGTCCAAACCTGCAGTTCCCACCTTTGAGGACTAAATGGATGGTATGACACTGACCACGGCATACGACCATTTGATCTACAGATTTAATAAACAATCGCAATCTTTTTTGGACATCTGTTTTTGGACATCTGGGGTGGTTTTTTGTATCTCCACCAAAAATGCCACCAAATCAATTCTAACCTACCAGAGGGAGTCTACATTTTTGTTACCTAGCAGTAGATCCTTGGGTACGTCCTGAACACCTTTGTACTCTTCACTTTAAACTGTGGGTATTAATTTCCTCCTTCATAAGTTTGAACTTTGCCTTTTTATGCTTTGCTAATTGGTTATTCTATATGTTGACATTGTTAGGACCAAGTGTCATGATTTGGTTGAGTGACTTTTCGACAAAGGTGTGCCCAGTCTTTCTAGGCTTGCTTCCTTATTGTTACACTGTTGGTTTTCTACTTCTAAGTTCTTTATATACATAAAAGAAAAACTGTATGTGATGATGTACTGCCTCTAATATTCTGAACTATTAATACAAATGTTTCAAAAATGAAAACAATTAATTATTAAACTATAAAAATAGAGTAAGGACAATCCCTAGATTCTGTACATTGCTGCTCGGCCCTCTGCTTATAGAATCTAAAATATGAATAGTCATGGTGAACATCACACCAAATTGTGCACATTAAGAAGATTACATTTATTGGCAGCAATAAAAGTGCAACTGATTGCAATTGTGTGTTTTAATTCTATGTCCCTTTCATTCAATTTTGTGTTAACAATTTTCCATGAATTTAACAAATCTGGTGTTCAGCTTTGGTTGATCACTTCTTAGTCAGTAAAAAAGTGTGCTTGTTGAGTATTTCTGTTTGCAATGATTTTTCAACTATTACAGATAGATGTTTGAGATTTTTCTTGCACTGGGGTGGAAGCCTACTTCATTAAAATAAGCAAGTTGTAGGTCAACAGCCCATTCCTCTAATTCTAAAAGCAATAGTTTAGAAAAGGATTTTGCTTAAATGTCCAGCAGTGCAATGAGCCTGTATTTTATGAGATTTTACAATTAACCCTTTTTATTAATAGGATGAACGATTGAACCATGTCTCAATTCAGGAATCACTTGTATGGTTGCATAGGATATATAATGGAGTCGAAATGTCTGCCCAAAATTGTCCATGATATTTGAACAAGCATGTTGATAATCTATTTGGGCAGGAGTACTCTCTGTCTTCCAGTTATAATGATTTAAAGTTCCTGAATGTTTTGAAAAATGTCTAGCTATGAAACTCATACTGCTACCTCATCCATACTAATATAATAAAGAGAGAGCCCAAACCTTTGAGGCGGGTAATCTCAGGAACCACAGCACCGATCCAAACACCCAATACAGCGTTAGAAAGGGCAGTTGCAGCAGAAGGACATAGGCTATGCAGACGTCCCCCATATATGTAAAAGAACCGTGCCAGCAAAGTAGTCCCTTGTGGGAGTGTCTGCGTTGTGCTGTGGGCGTGTGCTGGGGGTGTGACAAACTCTGGGGGCGTGTGGTACGTTCCGCCCTTCATGCCATGTATCATATCGTGTGCTAATCCCACCCTGCTCCATTTAAATACCCCTGCACCCCATAATCATAACCCACCCTTACTACTTAAAATACCTCAACAGCCTTAAACACTAACCCATCTTAACCCTATAAATATACCCTGTACCCCAAAACCCAAACCTATCCCTAAACCCTAAAACTACCCCTGTACCCCAAAACCCAACCTAGCCCTGAACCCTATAAATACCCCTGTACCCGAAAACCCAAACCTACCCAGGAACACTAAAACACCCCTGTACCCCAAAACCCAAACCTAGCCCTGAACCCTAAAAATACCACTGTACCCCAAAACCCAAACCTACCCCTGACCCCTAAAATACCCCTGTACCCCAAAACCCAAACCTAGCCCTGAACCCTTAAAATACCCCTGTACCCCAAAACCCAAACATACCCCTAAACACTAAAACTACCCCTGTACCCCAAAACCCAACCTAGCCCTGAACCCTATAAATACCCCTGTACCCCAAAACCCAAACCTACCCAGGAACACTAAAAATACCCCTGTACCCCAAAACCCAAACCTAGACCTGAACCCTAAAAATACCACTGTACCCCAAAACCCAAACCTACCCCTGAACCCTAAAATACCCCTGTACCCCAAAACCCAAACCTAGCCCTGAACCCTTAAAATACCCCTGTACCCCAAAACCCAAACATACCCCTGAACACTAAAAATACCCCTGTACCCCAAAACCCAAACCTAGCCCTGAACCCTAAAAATAACCCTGTACACCAAAACCCAAACCTACCCCTGAACCCTAAAATACCTCTGTACCCCAAAACCCAAACCTAGCCCTGAACCCTAAAAATACCATGTACCCCAAAACCCAAACCTAGCCGTGAACCCTTAAAAAACCCCTGTACCCCAAAACTCAAACCTACCCCTGAACCCTAAAAATACCCCTATACCCCAAAACCCAAACCTAGCCCTGAACCCTAAAAATACCCCTGTACCCCAAAACCCATACCTATCCCTAAACCCTAAAACTACCCCTGTACCCCATAACCCAAAACTATATCTGAACCCTTAAAATACCCAAACACCCCAAAACATATACCTCAGTACCCCAAAACATATACCACTATACCCATACCAACCTTATCCAAACATTAAAAAAACATGCTTTTACCATTCATGCATTTACAACGAATTTCGTTGTAAATGTATGCGTGATAAAAGCATATAAAATGTAATGCCATGCGTTACGGCATTGCAGAGTCATGGTACTTTCGTAATGAAAGTATGAGGAGTGATGCTATGCAGAAAGAACGTTGCGGAATAATGGGTGTTTACCCTCCCCCGGTAAGTACATTGGTGGCACGGCGGCCCACATCTCCAGCAACATACTCATATTTTTTTACCACCCATTTGAAAAATGCACAGGTCTCTCTCATTGATGGCCAGCACTGACATACACTTTTAGACACACCTCCCGCCACAAGTTCTAGAATAGCGAAACTTTAGAGCTGGGGAGCTACGTTCGAATCTCGGCATCAGCTCAACATACTGTGACTCCAGGCAAATCGCTTTGTCTCCCCGTGCCTACCACAAATGAATGTATTCTTCTGTAATGTAAATTGTGCTCATGCCATGTTGTCGAGTTCGCTCTATATAATATTGCAAGGAAAAATAAAGTAGGGTAACTCGAGTTCACACACTACTGAACGCACACTCTTAAGTGCATCAGCAGTGCACTGTGAATCGGAGCGTTTCACAGGCCTGTCACAGATGCTATCAAAACAAAATCCTACAAAACAATATACTACTGGCCGGCAGTAATTCATACCCGGACAACATCGGGACGGGGTGCTTGTCCAAAGGTATAAAGAGGGCTTAGTCACAACTAGATAAGGTGTTTGGTTCAGGCTGTAACATTACAGTAATAATCAAAACAATTGACATCTATCTTGTTTATGAGGGACCTGAATATATTTTGGCTCTCTGTGACAAAATAGAACAAAGTTTTCCCACAATTTCTCCTACATAAATATTTTGCAGCTTAACAGATTTTATGTTCCTTTTCCTTAGTTCAGTATCCTTTTCTGGTTGAGTGGTGTCGAAGTGGGGCCTAGTCATTGCTCTGAATTCTCATTGTTTTCCTGATTGAAGTGATTTGTAGTTTTTTGTCTGCCTCAAATCAGATTAAGACACTGAAATGCCCCTCAACTGCCTTAAGTATAAACGACCCAGATAAAATTGGTGAAATAATGCTACAGCATTATGAGTCCATCTATGGCCAACATCAGACCCTGGATATGACCTTGTTAAAAGAATTTTAGCCCTCCAACACTTTCGTATGGTGACAAATTATCTATGGCAAGCCCCTTCAGTATGGAAGAGCTGGAGGGTGTTATTAAAAATCTACCAAACGGGAAGGCCTGTGGCCCGGATGGGTTCCTGCCCGGATTCTTTAAAGTCTTCTTTAGTTCAGTAGCAGACATTTTTCTTCATTTGGCGAATTCTATGCTTGAAGGTGGGGGAGTATTTTAGACAGGGTAATATAGTCAGTTTTCCAAAAAAAGACAAGAACAGCGTGGATCTGAACTCCTACCGACCGATAACGTTGCTAAACTCTGACTATAAAATTGTTACTAAATTGTTGTCACTTCGGTTCAATCGTTACGTGGCACAATTGATACATCTGGACCAGAACGGTTTTATCGCAGAGAGGCAACTAGCATCTAATACCCATTATCTGTCGGAGGCGTTAGACTATTTTGAGACTGAAGGAATTCCCGAGTTAGTTCTCTTGCTAGATGCCCAAAAGGCTTTTGACCTTGTTGTTTGGGAAACTTTGTTTAAAATTTTTGATCACTTTGATATTTCCTCCAAGATCACAGCCCTGATTCGCAATTTGTACGATAAGGTGGAAGCTAAAGTAAATATTAATAACTTGGTGGTTGGACGGGTCAAAGTAAAGCGGGGCACAAGGCAAGTGTGACCGTTGTTACCAGTTTTGTTCGCTTTTTTTTATCGAACCACAGGCGATAGCTATAAGAAACTGCTCTGATATCTGTCCCCCTATACCTTCCATTGTGAGATTATGCTTATCATCAAGCCAGAAATAGAAGTTCAGGCCAAAGTTTTCCGGGTCTTAGAAGACTTTGAGGCGCTTGGGGTATTGCATTAATAAAAAAAAAGACAGAAATTTTACAATGTGGTGGTGCAGGTTTGGATCTGTACCCCAATATCCATGCTTGTGCCAATACCCCTGCCTAAAAAATGTTTGGGAGTATTTTTTTCTGAAAGAGTTTCCGATCTATATTACAAAATTTTCTGCCTCTCTTGCGAAAAATCCAGGCCTTGTTTGCAGGCTGGAACTCTTTGCTGCTATCCATTTTAGGTTGGGTCGCCTTGATTGAAATGTCTGTCCTCCCTCTGTTTAATTTCTTGTTTTCAACCATCCCTTGTTGCCTGTCAAGCGCTTTTTTCTCTCAAGTTGAGTCTATGTTTACATGTTTTCTTTGGGCAAAAAAACACCACGTATCGCACTCAGCACTTTGTATGAAGAACACCGAACCTCAGGGATTATTATTATGCATATTTTGTTCAGTATTAGTCTAGATTAAAATCTCAACCTCAGTCACACTTGTTTATTAATTGCTTTATGGATTTAATGTGTAAGGAAAGCCAAATTAATTCACCACTGTTTATATTTCGATCCCCGAAGCGGGTTCGCTATAAGTGCCTTTATTGGTTTTTCAAAAAACGTCAGGCACTTTATAAAAAATATTCTATCCCGGTAATCAACTCAACCACTTTACTAACTTATATCTTACCATTAGCAGGGGTCACACAATCCTCAGAACTTATTTTAAAATGGGTATCATTAGGATTTTGTAAGGTTTTAGATTTTCTGAGGAACGAAAAATGGCTGACCATGTTCGAAATGACACAGTTATTAGCCAATAACTTTATTCTTTTAGGATCATATAATATCCTTCTTAAATTCCTCACTGAATTAGAAGTTTCCCAGAACAGCGAACAACATCAGCTAATTAAAGAACTTCTAAAATATCCTTTCATGCGGAAACCAAGGGCATGGAAAAAGCGCTTAGCCTTAGTTAGGGCCCCATATCTTGGACAGAAGGCTATTAAAAAATGGAAGGATTGCGAAGATTTAGAAATTTCAGCTAATTTGTGGTCATTTATCAATAATCTTCATTTTAACACGCTTAGAGGTGCGAACTGGCGTAGGATGCTATTTTTTAGCAAATTGCAACTGTATCGAACCCCTGCATCTTTATCAAAAATGTATTCCAATCATTCATCACATTGCTTTCGTTGTGTCAAGTTTCCCTTTGCCAACTGGTCACATATAATGTTACAATGTCCTATGATCCAGAAGTTTTGGAAGGATATCTTCTGTTTTTTGGAAGTAGAGTGTGGCACCAAATAACAGTTAGCGATTTGTTAGTCTTAATTGGCTACGATCCTGACCTTTGTCTTTCACACTGTATGGTCACATTTTTATATATTGCAATGGCTGTAGCCAGATCACTTATATTGCAAAGGTGGCGCACCACTGTCATTCCTTCCGTCTGGAATGGTCTAACAAAATGAAAGCAGTCAGGAAAAGTGAACGTTCTTATGCATTATGTGTGGGGGGGTCTTAGAAAATTTGTGAAAATATGGGCTTCTTACTTTGACTGAGATTGTGAGGCGGGATTATTTTGCTCTATTTATTTTTATTCTATTTATGTTTGTAGTTAAAACATTTCTTTTTGGTTTTTTTTCGCAATTCTATGTCAGGACCGGAGGCTTCAGATTATGCTATATCTTCCTTCGCTTTATTAACATAAAGAAACCACAGCAGCTTAGGAAAAGATATAATAAGAACAAAAAATGCTTTAAACATAAAGCATTGACGTAATGTTCAACAAAAAATCAACAACAACTCCCAAGAGTCTCTTTGTTATAATCATAGTCCACAGTCCTTTGTCACTGTTCATCATCCCTATATAACCGGACTTCCCATCATCTTCCTCCTCTTTCTTCGCTGCTCCCGCAGCCAGATAAGTGCTTTTCTATTTGTCTTCTTGTATTGTACTTGTGTCTTGCGGTCTTTGGGGACTCCTTGCATGGTTTATTTCCTTTCAGAGTCCCCTAGTTGCGGGAACGTTCTGCCGTTCCTACGCGAATTTTTTCCCACTTGTGTGCGGTGTATACATAGACCGCAAGGGGGCGGCCTGTCGCCTCGCCGACCCTCCGGCGCGCCTCCGCGGTGCGAGGAGCCGCGCTGTGGGGTCTGCTTGCGCAGGGGCCGACCCTCGCGTACCCCTCTGACACCTGGTGCTCCGGGTCTGTACTTCACAAATTGACGCCCTTTGGGGTCTGTATGGCGGTTTGACCGCGTGAATCGCCTTCGGGCGAGATCTGTGCACCTCTTTATTCGTGTGTGGCCTAGCGCGCTTGAGGGGTACGTAGACCCGGTCCCGGCAAGGAGGGTCTGCGCGCTTGGGGGTTGGTGCAGCCCACCTGCCACGTCAGCTGGCCCAAAACGTGATCGCAGCCGCTGGGCCTGCCCACATTCGAGAACTTTCTCGGTTGCCGCCCTCTTGGGTGCCCCGCATTTGCCCTTGGTTCCGACATGGAAGGGGAGTATGATGAGGAGGCCTGCCCCTATCTGCAGGATGATGAGTTTTATCAGGCGGTGGACAGCTCCATCTATCGTTGTGTGACGGAGGTGGTAGGGCCCATGGAGGACCGCCTTTCGGCCCGCATCGTAGAGGAGTGTGCCAAGCTGGCAGCGGCGCAGGTGCCGCCGCCCCCCGAGCTCCCGGGGACGTCCGGCGGGTTGCCGCCCGCTCCGAAGAGACCCCGGGGTGAGGGGCCTTCATCGGAGGCCCAAGGCGTGGATAAGGGCGCCTTCGAGCGTCTTCGTGACGCCTTCCTGGCCAAGGCGACGGCGGTGCCTCCGACGCCCTTGGTGGACCCTGGCACTTCGGGCGGTCTGTCAACGGCGCCCGCTTCCCCGATCTACGACTCTCCGGACACGGATGACGACGGGGAGTCGACCCGGTCTTGGCTCCCGGCGCCTTCGGGAAAGGAGATGCCCCGAGATGAGTCGGGCATGCTGGACCCGGACGAGATCGTCCACCCCCGATCCGCGGCCTGGGCCCCGGGGGAGACGGTGGCGAAGTTTGTCGCGGGCCGGCTGAGCAAGCCCCTGGAGAAGGAGGCGAGGGGTTGCCTGCGCGGGGAATGCCCTCGGCCTACTTTGGAGGGGAAGGTGGCTATGACCCCAGAATTGGACCCCAAGATGGCCACCTTCCTGGCGAAATTCATGAAGGACCCCAGGAAGGGGATCGATCGGTCCTGGCGGGCCTGCCAGGACAAGCTGTTGGATGCGGTCGGGCCCGCCACCAAGATCCTCGATATGGCGGAGGAGGCTCGAGCGAATGGCACCGCCATTTCACCGGAGGTGCTCTCCAACTGGGCCCAGAGGGTGATCGTCTTCTTGGGCAACGCCAACTGTGCCCTGTCCACGGAGCGGCGGCGGTCGCTCCTTATTAAACTGGACCCGAAGCTGGGGGACCTGGCCTCGTCGGAGGCAGGTGCAGTGGCCCAGGGTGGCCTCTTCGGTGAACCTTTCATCCGCGAGCTTGGAAAGTTCGTGAACACGTTCACGTCGCTGGACAAGGCCCAGTCCAGCATCAAGAGGGTGTTTCACCAGCGTTTTTCTGGAGGGGCCGGTCGCGGCAGGGGCCACGCGATCGGCCGTGGTCAGCAGACCAACAACCGTGGACAAGGCTCCAGAAGAGGTCAGTACCAGGCCTCAGCCAACTACACCAATTTCTACCCCACGAGGGGACAACGCTATGGTGGAAGAGGATTCCAAAAGAAGTCCGGACAAGGAAATGCCCCCGGTAAGTGTACTTTGCTTGGATCAAGTTCCGATTGGGGGGCGGCTGGCAAGCTTTTACGGGGAGTGGGAGTTGCTCACTGCCGATGCTTGGGTTTTGCAAACTGTGAGAGGTTTCCATATAGAGTTTCACGACCAGCCAACTCAGGTGAGGCCCCCGCGCCCAATGGTTTTCTCAGACTCCGACGCGCGATTGATAGACGGGGAGGTCTCGGACTTGCTGCGCAAGGGAGCCATCCGCCTATCAACGCGCCACCCGCATGGGTTCCTCAGCAACGTCTTCTTGGTAGACAAGACGGATGGGGGCAAGAGGCCTGTGATCAACCTCAAGGAATTCAATGGGTGGTTGGTCTACCGTCACTTCAAGATGGAGGGGATCCACCTCCTTCGGGACGTGCTCCTCCCTCGGGATTGGATGATGCGACTGGATCTCAAGGATGCCTACTTGGTCGTTCCCATCCACCCCCCTCATCGTCGTTTCCTACAATTCCTGTGGGACGGCCAGGTGTTCGAATTCACCGCCCTGCCGTTCGGCCTTTCTTCGGCCCCGTGGTGCTTCACGAAGGTCCTTCACCCGGTAGTGGAGTTTCTCAGAAGCCAGGGGGTCCGTATGATAGTTTACTTAGACAACATCCTCCTCATGGGGCAGTGCCCGGAGGTGCTGGCAGGACAACTGCGTCAAGCGGTCGGCCTGCTTCAGAGACTGGGGTTCGTCGTCAACGGCTCCAAGTCGGACTTGGTTCCCACTCAGCAGATCACCTTTTTAGGTTTCGTGGTGGACTCGGTGCAGGCGGTCTTGAGCCTACCGAGCCGGAAGGTCGCAAAGATACGGCACCTGCTTCGGCAGACGATCGCGAGGGATCGGACGTCACTACGCCATGTCGCCAAGGTGGTGGGTCTTCTGTCGTCCTCCATCCAGGCGATTTTCCCGGGCCCGCTGCACTACAGGGCTCTTCAGCGCCTGAAAGCGCAGCATTTGCGCCGTGGGATGTGTTACGATCAGTGGGTTCCCCTCACGGACGAAGTGAAGGAGGAGATGTCATGGTGGCTGTCTCACATGGAGGCATGGAATGGGCGAGCGATCTTCGGGTCGGCTCCGGACTTAATTATAGAGTCCGACGCCAGCAGGTCGGGCTGGGGCGCCCGGTGCGGGGATTTTTCCACCGGCGGCGCCTGGTCGTCAGAAGAACAACAATTGCATATCAATTGTTTGGAGCTCCTTGCGGGCTCCTTCGCGGTTCGCTGTTGGACCAAGGATTCGGTCAAGGCTTGTGTCCTGCTCCGGATGGACAATGTTTCGGCGGTCCGATATGTGAACCACCTGGGAGGTCCTCGGTCCCGCGCCTTGGCGGATTTAGCGAAGGACTTCTGGGATTATTGCCTGTCTCGTCACATTGCGGTGACGGCGGAGTATCTGCCAGGCCAGTCCAATCAGGTAGCGGATTGGCACTCTCGACATCTCAGGGATGCCAGCCAGTGGAAACTGGATCCGGGAGTCTTCCGGTGGCTACACTCCCTTTGGGGCCCCTTCTCGGTGGACCTCTTCGCGTCCCGTCTCGACCACCAGCTGCCGCGGTTTTACAGCTGGAGGCCGGACCCTCTGGCGGAGGCCACGGACGCGTTCTTGCAGGATTGGAGTCGGGAACAGCCGTTTGCGTTTCCCCCGTTCTCCATGATCATGCGAACGGCGGCTCAAATACGCCGCCAGGGTGCGGACCTGGTGTTGGTTACACCGCTGTGGAGGTCTCAAGTGTGGTTTCCGGTTCTTCTGGAACTTTCCTGGGATTTTCCAATCCTACTCCCCCTGTTTCCTCTGCTCCTGACGAGCCCGGATCGGGAACCTCACCCTCTCGTCATGCAGAACACTCTCCGCCTCGTGGCGTGGAGGCTCTCAGGAGACGCTGGACGCTCCCGGGCCTTTCGGGGTCGGCTGAGCACTTGCTCTCCAAAGCATGGGCCGATAGTACGACGAAGCGTTACAGATCCGCTTGGCTTAAGTGGATGCGTTGGTGTTTACGAAGGGATTTGGATCCCATGGTCGCCGGCCTTGTTCCCGTGCTGAATTTCCTGGCTCATTTGGCCGACAAGGGTTTGGCGTATAGAACGATCAATGCTATCCGGTCGGCGATTTCTGCGGGCCATGATAACATCGATGGCCATCCGGTAGGGGAACACCCTTTTGTGTGCCGGCTTCTGCGAGCGGTTCGCCTCGCGCTGCCGCCAGAGCCCAGGTACTCCGTCCTTTGGGACGTCAATTTGGTCCTGAACCTGTTCCTATCGTGGCCAGCGAATTCTTATCTGTCTCTGAAGGAGCTTTCGGCGAAATTAGCCATGTTGTTATGTCTGGTCTCTTGTAGGCGCGTCTCGGATGTGCGCGCGCTGGATGTTTCTGCACGCATTATTTCCCCGGAGGGGGTTACTTTTACGGTGGGTCGACGCACTAAGACGTCGTCGCGTTCCATTTCTTATCCAGCCTTTACTGACACTCCTAAGTTGTGTGTTGTGCAATGCCTCAAAGCATATGAGGACCTGACATTGGATCTTCGCCCTCCGGGCGAGCGTCAGTTGTTGATTGCCCTGCGGAAGCCACACAAAGCTGTCTCCTCCCCCACTACAGCTAGGTGGGTGCGTTGGGTCATGCAAGAAGCGGGCATCAATACTTCTCTCTTTGGAGCACACTCCGCCAGGGGGGCCATGGCCTCTAAGGCATTCTCGGTGGGTGCTCGTCTGGAGGACCTTATGCGAGCGGCGGACTGGTCCTCGGATTCCACCTTCAAGAGGTTTTATTTTAAGCCGGTGGTGGATTTAGCTCAGTTGGTGGTAAGTAAGCTTTAAACTAGCATAATCTGAAGCCTCCGGTCCTGACATAGAATCGAAATTTGCCTAGCTTACGTAACGGTAAGTTTCAATTCTATTAAGGACACGGAGGCGAGGATTATCCCACCCGGACTACGGTGGTGTCTCTACCCACCCGTATGGCAGTAAGTAAAGCGTTTTCCTTTACGTTGTCTGTACTGTGTTGTTCACTGAATGCTCCTCGCCTTGTTGTAACTTTTCCTGGGCCACCTCGCTGATGCTGTTCCTTTTTTGGCAGGCAACGACGGTGCTAAACAGGACCAATGAGGCTTAGCGTGATCTGCGCGAAGAAAGAGGAGGAAGATGATGGGAAGTCCGGTTATATAGGGATGATGAACAGTGACAAAGGACTGTGGACTATGATTATAACAAAGAGACTCTTGGGAGTTGTTGTTGATTTTTTGTTGAACATTACGTCAATGCTTTATGTTTAAAGCATTTTTTGTTCTTATTATATCTTTTCCTAAGCTGCTGTGGTTTCTTTATGTTAATAAAGCGAAGGAAGATATAGCATAATCCTCGCCTCCGTGTCCTTAATAGAATTGAAACTTACCGTTACGTAAGCTAGGCAAATTTCGATTGTTATTGACTTCATGTTGCTTTTTGCATTATTTGGGAGATTGCGGACATTTTTTGTTTGCTTAAAGGTATTCTTTGTGGTTCATTGTATTGGCTGTAATGGATTTATTGTTTTGGGTTTTTGCCTGGACTTTAATAAAAAAAACAAAAGAAAAAACAGTTTAAAGCTCATTTCAGATAAGACTGAAGTGCTGGTATTGGTGATAATTCCCTATTTGATCGAATAAATAGTGGCCTGAAGAATTGGGTCCACCACCCATTCCATCCGAGTCTGCAAGAAATCTGAAAGTCAAGTTAAACAATCAATTTTCCAGGTTTCAAATAACTTGTTTCGGCCTCATGAACATGCTGAGGAAAGTGATCTGATATTTTACCCTTCATGCAAAAAAAATAATTGTCTATTCTCTAATCAAGTCTAGGTTAGACTATTTGGATTCCTTGCATCTTGGCCTTCCATCTTGTTTAATACGAAACTCACAACTGGCCAAGAATGCTACCCCAGGCTATTACTAAATCTGTCCAGATCTCATTCCTTGTTAAATAAACTTCAGGGAATTATATTGGCACCCAGCCGAGAAGAGGATAGAGTTCAAAGCATTATTTTTTGTTCTTAATGCATTCCAGAATATCAGAACCAGCAAGCATTCTTACGTTTTTCCCCTGCTACTTTTCATCTAGACTCCTCAGATTCTCCATGGCTGGACTCCTATTACCACCAAGATACTGGCTCAGTCATTGAAATTGCTGTTCTTTTACAGTTCTTGACTCTAAACTATGGAACTGGCTTTCATTGCGATTGCATTATCTCAGATTTTCCTTTTTGAAAGAATTGAAAACCTGATTTTTTACTGGGAGATCATTTTCTTCCTTGAGTGTTTCACCTCTGTAGTTGTGTCATCAGCAGCTCGAAGCCAATTTCATGGGTTTTTATTATTATTATTATTATTGAGGAAATTTCTAAAGCGCCTGGTTACGCGCACCGGCGTGTCCCCGCGCTATGGTGAGAGACAGTGCGGAGGCCAACAAAGCCACTAATCAAGTGTAGAGCGGAACAAATGGGTTTTAAGAGCTCGACGGAACTTAGCCTCTGAAGGTTCAAGATGCAGCTCCATCGGGAGCATGTTCCAACTCTTAGCTGCAAGGTGTCTAAATGATCTGCCCCCCATTTGCACCTTCTTAATTTTGGGAACAGCTACCAAGCCAACACCAGTGGATCTGTGTATCCGATTTGGTCTGTAAGGTTTGATAAGGCTCAGTAAAGGGGTGGGCGCCTTGCCCCCAATAATGCGGTGAAATATGCATAGCGCCTTAAAAGCAATCCTCTCCCTGACAGGAAGCCAGTGGAGAGTCTTCACGGCGGCTTTTAGAAGCACTTTATACATTGCTGGTACATTCAATTACATTACAAGGCCACCCTTATTACCTGTTTGCTCTTGATCACACAGTTCAGACATAATAATGTAGGATTGTTTCAAGTTGCTTTGAAATATAGGGTTAACCTTAATAACAATACAATGATGTTACAACTAACTCTCAGTGAATACTTTCTACTACACGTGCAACACCCACATTTTTCAATGTATTTTGGTGATATTACTGTATATGCAGATGATGTTGCAGATTTTTCCTCCAATGTGCCTAAACTATGAAGGGTATTATAGTAGAAGCTGGGAAATATGGCTCAGTCTCAGGCTATCAACTCAACACGACAAAAACTCAGATCATTTTGAACCATCAACCGCCAGCCCCGGTTTTAGGAATTTGCTGTGTAGCAACTTATTTGGGGGTTAAAATCTCCTCGGATATTGATCTAATTGTGGCATTAAATTATGAATCATTATTAAAAGAGACTGCTATGCTATTTAAGAAATGGCATAAACTACCGCTTAGCATTATTGGCCGAATAAACCTGGTCAAGATGAAAATATTACCAGAGTACTTATATCTTTTTCGAGCGATTCCCTTACGGGTAAACAATTCTTATTTTCTTAGATTAGAGGGTATTATAAGCAGTTTTATATGGGGATATAAGAAAGCCTGGCGGGCTGTGTCCTCACTTAAACTTCCATTTAATCAAGGAGGACTGGCTCTCCCGGATTTTAAACTTTATTATTGGTCGGCCTTCTTGACTCGTTTTCGTAGCCTGCTGATTCCCGATAAATGCTTATATTTTCATAGATTTCTATTAGGACGGGATGCTAATATGTTTCTTTATAGGCTAAACAACCCCAATTACTTTAAACGGGTTAAATTCAAGACGGTACGAGATACAGTTAATATTTGGCGCTCCATTCTGGTTAAGAGTAAGATTTCTCTTTTTCATTATAAAACACCCTTGTGGGGTAATCCGGGTCTACCCACAATTTTTCATGACTCAGCTTGTCGCTCATTGTTAGACTCCGGTATTAAATTACTGGGTGACTTATATGATCACAAGGGATTTATGGTATATGAACGACTGAAGATGTGCTATATTCTGCCGGAAGTGGCTCGGTTTAAATGCTATCAAATCAGAGATTACCTAGTGAGGAAATTAGATCTTATTACTGTGTTAGATTCTGAGGTCTGGAATTGCATTTATAGAGAAGCAAATAAAGCCCTGATTAGTATAGGATATAAGATCTTTTCTGGCCTCAACAGTAACGACATTACAAAATTAACCGAGAAATGGACTAGAAAACTGGCAATGAATGTACCATTAGGTTTGATTACTTCATCTCTTAATAGCCTAAATGTATCAGTTCAATCTTCCAGTCTTAAATTACAGCTGTTTAAAACCGTATGTCAACTGTATCATACCCCCGAGAGAATTCTTAAATGGGCAACAAACAATAATTTCAGTGAGCGTACGAAATGCCCAAAATGTGATCTAAGTGGTGCTGATATTGTTCACATGTTTTTTTGCTGTCCTCATCTTATCGAACTATGGGATGGAATTACTAGGATTGTTTCTGATAGACTTGCTCATCCTATTACATTTTCATCAATGGATGTGTTGGTGGGTATATTTGGGGGTAATAGGGTATTTTGTGACTTGTTGAACATTTTAGTTACATGTGCAAGGCTGGTTATTGCTAGGGCTTGGATTAAAAAAAAAACACCAACGGTTATGGAGTGGTGGAGCCTGGTTAATGAAATATACAATATGAAGCTTGCTCTTGCTGCTACAAGGGGCTTGCAGACGAAACGGAAAGTCGACAGAATCTGGGGGTTAATAATGTCCTAATAACAGTATATTTTTTTTCCTCCTTTTTTTTTTCTAGATGGCCTCTACTTTGTTTATGATCTTTGTATTCTTTTGTATTGGAAATGTCAATTTACCGATCTTGCTAAACTGTATGTAGATAATTACTGTTCATTTTGGTTTTTCTTTTGGTTCCCCTTGATGCAAATAAAAATATTTAAAATAAAAAAAAACAAAAAAAAAAGTATTTTGGTGAGTTCCTAGAAATAGATGGATGTTATTAGATTTCATGTGGTTGAAATTGAATTTACCAAATCTTACATTCTTCTCTGAGTGATAAATTGACATCAAATTTTATGTCTTAAATTTCACTTTTTATTTTAAAAAAAGTATTGCCAAAGTGGACATGTCTCAATGCTAGAGTGTTTTTTCCTTTGATCGGAGATCTACTAGCACTTTACAACTGAGATTTAAAACATTGGACTCTACAGCAATAAATCTAATTTCTTGGAATTGCCATTTGCATAGTTTTACCCTTAATTAAATATTTAATATAAAAAAATGAGGGAAGCATCTCATAGTCCAAATTTTACTTTCGATCTGGAGCAAATGTGGGTAGTTTTACAAATGATATAGCTTTTCATGCAGTAACTTTATTTAAAGCATTTGAAATTTTGTATCTATCAACATTGACGAAGGTGGCAACGCCAAAACGAGTTTGTTGATACGATTGTGTAGCGCTGTAATAAATTATGGCACTGAAAACTACATGAAAGTGCTGAGAGTGCCCCTAATTGCGGAACGGTCCCGGGAGCGAGGACGGTGTGTTTTGGTAAATGTTCGAGTGAGGCTCAATCTTTTGGGAAGGCAAGGAGCGAATATATATATATATATATATATATATAAACCGTCGTTTATGTTTATGATGAGTTGGCTTTAAATGGCGCTGTAAAGTACTACACAGGTGAACACTGATGTAGCCCTTTGGCGAAACGCGTCTGTTGTGGGGGTAGGGGCTTTAATTAAAAACTCTTAAACTTATAGTAACGTGTGCTGGTCGTTTGTCTAGCCAAACTGGAGTGGACTGTTTTCTAATATATATATATATATCTATATATCTATATATCTATATATCTATATATATATATATATTCACAGAAAAAACCATAGGTTATAGACCATATATAGTTAGGAATTTGCATTTACAAAACCTTGAAAATTCACTGAAAAAACCATAGGTTATAGACCATATATAGTTAGGGATTAGCATTTAAAAAACCTTATTTTATTTGCACAAAACCATTGAAATTCCATATATAGTTAGTTGCACTAACTATATATCGCGGACCCGCAATCCACTGCTAATGATGTCACATATTACATCATTCATGACATGGTTAGTGACATCACTGATGACATCACTGATGACAACTCAAATGACATCACTGATGACATCTCAAATGACATCACTGATGACATCACTGATGACAACTCAAATGACATCACTGACAACATCACAGATGACATCATTCATGTGTTAATACGATGAACCTCTACAGACTCTGATATATCCTTAAATACACTCAGTGAAAACAGACACTCACAGACTGTCACTCATCCATGGAGTTACTCATACACCTAGACAGTCATGCAAAGAATCAAACACACCTCCAATTCCTCAACTATACAGTTATACACACCTTACTTATTGAAACATATTCTAACACATATTTACTCTCTTATACAATCCTTGATACATGTTCACAATGATCCATACAGCCACTCACACATTCACTGGCTCTTATGCACAGTTATTTAAATATGTTAACTCTCACATGTACTGTGTTTTACATATGTACTTACTTTGACATGTAGCACTGAGATATCCATTCACTCACCAATACACTCATGCACACTGTCAACCGCCCATATAGCTGTTTCCACATGCACTCTTGAACTCATACACCTAGTGAATCAACTGCTTACACATCTATGCACAGAGTCACACACCTCTCAGCCACCCACACACATACTCAGTCTCCCATACAAATACTTGAGCAACCAATCAATAACCCATATAGTTATTCATATAGCTACTGATCAACACATGCAGCAGTTTACAGAACAACAGATATAATGATGCACAAATTAATACAGTTTAATCACTAACCCATGCACTCAGTGAGACACATTTAATCACTCCCTCATACAATCAGTCATGCACCTACTAAATCCTTCATCCAGACACTTATACATCCACTCATTCTTCAATATGTAAGACATATTTTAACTTTACAGAAACATACAGTCACTGGATGTTGTCATCAGTGATGTCATTTGAGTTGTCATCAGTGATGTCATCAGTGATGTCACTAACCATGTCATGAATGATGTAATATGTGACATCATTAGCAGTGGATTGCGGGTCCGCGATATATAGTTAGTGCAACTAACTATATATGGAATTTCAATGGTTTTGTGCAAATAAAATAAGGTTTTTTAAATGCTAATCCCTAACTATATATGGTCTATAACCTATGGTTTTTTCAGTGAATTTTCAAGGTTTTGTAAATGCAAATTCCTAACTATATATGGTCTATAACCTATGGTTTTTTCTGTGAATTTCATTGGTTTTTTAAAAGCTAATATCTATTGCTGTAAAATATATTCTTTATTAAGTGACGTATCACGTAGCCCGTGAGACGCCTCATGATGCATCGCATAACCGTGACGTATCGTCTCTGCAGCGCAAACCAAACCCAAAACGTAAGCGCGCCAGAACACGCTTAAAGATATATATATTTTTTTTTAACCTTAATTAGACAAAATCCACACGTGCACATATCACAAACGTTCAAAAAACACAATATGTCGGACTCCCGTTACGCTGCCGGTTAGCTGCCCGGTTAACGTACCAGGAAGCACCTTTACCGCGAAAAATCGCAATTTTTTTTTTCTTTTGCCCCGCAGGGAACTTTAATAGCCCCCTCATCAATCCTAGGGGTTCAGGAGGGGTCTGCCTTACCCCTTTCATTCATTTACACCTTTTTTTTTTCCACCTCTTGTCTCTCGATCCTACCAGATACACATCATGTGCCCTGGTTTACTTGTATTAGTCAAGCTAAATAGCTTTTTTTACCTTTGATCTCAATGATCAGCAAATTAATGGGCCAGACAGAAAACAAATAGAGAGAGGTTACCCTCTTTCAATATATATGTTGTGTTTCCATCTGTCGCGCATTCATTAATTTACACAACAGTAGGTGCGGAAGGGATCTCAAAGAGCACTAACCATTAATCCAGGGTAGTGTGCATCTGCAGAATGCCTACAAGTGCATGAATGTTCCACTTTGCACTTCTGTACCAGTAACCACATTCTCATAATCCTTAAATATGTTCTTATGATTGCTAGAATGAAAAACCTTTGTGATGTGTTGTAAATATGGAACAGATAATAACTCTAAGTCATTTTTATGATTTGTTTTAATAATAGCTGAATTACATGGTTAAAAAAAGATAACATCTTACATGCAAAATTAAAAGCCATTGATAACTGCTGCATTTCTAAGGGATAACATATAAAAGACATTTGAGAAAAAGTAAGTTGCCTATAATGGTGACTATATGCATGTATCGCTACGAGTATAGTCCTATATGCAGACAGGGCAAACAAATACTTAATATGAAATCACCATTTAAAAAAATCTTCAGAAATAGGTAGAAATTCGCAATGACATAATGTTGTTGCCCAAACTATGTACAGTTAGTTTCATTAAAGCCGTGGACATTGCCATTACAGAAATGTCGAGAACAAAAGACATATAAGAAAGGGTGCTAGCCGCAAATTACATTCATATTAAAATCCAGCAATGGCCAGGTTTGGCTTTTTGTTTTCAGGAATAATGGGGAAAATGGTAGGCATGGAGAGATAAGAGAAGGAGAGATAGAAACCATAACTATGCTGTTGTAGTTAATTTGAAGTTTGACAGAGACATATAATTTGATAACTGGCATAGTGAGGGTGGCGAAACATGTGTCGCCAATTATTACGTCAGTCGATGAACTATCTGTAGTACGAAAATAGAATAATTTCAGTTCACATCAGAATTAAAAGAAAACAACAACATCAAGTTGAACATTGTCTGACACTTGAAATATAGATAGAATGACTGTAGAAGAAAAATGTGAATGTTTTACTGTTATTGACCTACAGTCAATCGGAATTTCAGGTGAACTCTGGTAGAGGAACAAATGTGACTTTATAAATCTAGCACCAGGTGTGTCAAGAATAGGATTTACAAGCATACACAGACTTGACAGTCTGAAAAATTTCTACTTTTGAGTAACAAACCAGAAAAGAGGAAAACCATGGGCATGTGGTTGGAAAAGGGTTTTGAATTCAAATGACTTAAAGTCAAAAGAGCAAAAAAACAAGAAACATCTCAGGCAGGAACAGTTGAAAGTATTTTTTAAGAGGAGCAACTTACTATTTGTCGCCTCTGGCAGTAGAAGGATCAAACTCACTTAGTGTATACGATTCATTGTTAATGAACCTAAGGAGTATTTCCATCTCTTAACTGAAAGAGGGTTGTACTGCACCGCAAGTCACTGCGCAACTATTTATTTATTCTCTTTTTTGTAGTATTATTTTAATTATCCAAATCTATTCACAAAATGAAACTTAAAAGATACCATCATATATATACACAGTACAAAAAGACATTGCATTAGCATAAAAACAAGGTGAACACAAGTTGCAGCATTGGCGGATTATCAACCCTTATCATAACAATAGGAGAATACCGCCAACAAGTTTCAAAGTGTAATCGATTTATGACCATCTATTCGCTCCTCTTGAAAAAACTTTAAAGTGTTCCTGCTAGAGATGTTTCTTGGGTTTTTTGCAAATGTGTATGGTGTAGCCTAGGCTCTATAAGGTTATATGGGCTCCCTCGCTTCTGTGTTTTTGGTTTTTAAAGTCAAAAGATCAGCACACTGTAGACATGCTGCTTTGTGGCAATCCGCAGTGTTACGAATTTACCATCCATCACCCTGTTTATGTACAGGCATAACTTTAGCTGTGGGGGGGGTGTAGATATTAAAGTACTGAATTTATGAATGTTGAGTTGGAGACTTATATAACTCAAAACCTCGGCTACATGTAGACCCTGATTACAAATGGGCCCAAAAAGGGCAGTGTATTTACTTGAATGCTGGAAATATCTATTACTAGGGCCAGTACTTGAAGGTATGCCCTATGGGCATGTGTGTGCGTCACATACCACCTTAACAAATGACAATGTGTGCTTTTTTTAAAGAATTCGCAAATTACCATCAACAACAAGTTGGTGGTAATTTGCGAATTCCTAACCAAAATTCGCAAATTGAAATTGCTAGATACATAGCATTTAAGGAATCTCAAAAACTGCGATTCCTTAAATGCTATGGTAAAATAAGGAATCGCATTTTTTTGCGATTCCTTAAATTGCGATTTTTTCATGCATTCCAAAACATGCAAAAAGGCTGTTTGCGATTCGCAAAGGTCGAAATTCTGCGAATTTCGGCCTTTGCGACTCGCAAAAGGCTTGATACATCTGGCCCCAAATGTTAATACTGTATCATGGGAAGAGACCTGCTAGAACAATATTTAAGCAAATATGTTTATGGTTTCTAAAATCCAAATTCAAAAGCTACCTTTTCACTGCCTGAAGTTTCCAGATGCTATTTTCCAGTGGCTCTCTAGCTTCTCCTTGCCAGTAATTAGCCTTGGGTAGGTATAAATAAGTGTGAAAGACCTCCCAGAGAGAAATCAACAGTGTGAACTGCAAGGGCAGAGATTACTCTTCTGGATGTGCATAGTGGGAACTCTGAGCATCTTTTTGACATAACAGTTTCAAATCCTGCTTGACAGGTCTATTGATTTCACATATAAAACTTGGGGAATACTTGGAAGGGGAGAGAATAGGATGACTAGACAAGTCTTGTAGATCTAATGTCTCATTGCTGAAGGTTGCCTTTGTCCTACTAGACTACTGTCTCTGCGTTTGTAGTGGGTATAGTGGCTGTATTTTAGTGTTAGATTTGGGAGATTGGAAAGGGGAGACCACTCGGTCCCCCCGAACGTATGGATGGGTGCCCCGATCCCCCGGGAAACCATTGTGGGCGGGGGGCGTGACCCGGCTGGTATGCCCGAAGTGGCGTAGCCGGAGCACACCCCTCCCGCCCAAAAGAGGTTGTCCTGGACACCCGCCCGGAAGTTTGTGCACGGATGGGCATGCTTGAGGCGGGTCCCTGCCCTCCCGCAGCTGGATAAATAGTGCGGGAATCCAAAGAAGCTTCCTCTTGTTCCTGTGCTCTGAAGGCTGCACCACTCGTCGCTCGTGAGCCCTCAAGGGAACAAGCTGCACTTTTTGACCCACCCACCAGCCCCTTGTTGCAGATTTTGTGAAATAAAGAAATATTCTCTGTGAATATTTTGATGTAGTAAAAAGTATGACAGTCATTTCTTGCATCATGAATGTATGACGAGGTATACATATAATTGAATACTTGCTTGTAGGCCTTTTTTCCTTTGTAGAGACGTAAGGGATTGGATTCAATAAAGATTGTGTTTTACTTTAGGACTTTTTTCCCTTTGTAGCAATGTTGAAGTCGGTGAATTATCAAACTGTTGCAGATTTAGGCATAGTTTTCTTTCCTTAGTAGGTAAAACAACTGTCGTATTTATTTTTGGTCGGGCGGTAAGGTCATGATCGGTGAGCACTGATTTCAAGGTCCCTAGGGGGGGCGCCACCCATTATGGATGGGAGCGCCCGGGGGGAGGCGGCCATTGGCCCCTCCCACGGGGGGCGGCACCCACTAAGGATGGGTTGCCCAGGGGGAGATGGCCATAGGCCCCTCCCAGGGGGAGAAGGCTATATGCCCCTCCCACGAATTTCCCAGGGGCCGGATATCCGCTCCGGCGGAAGAGAGTGTGGGGAAGGGGGGGAGTCCATGCTGTCCTTCTTACGGATACCTCACACGGGAACTCGGACGACCTTAAGATGGCGTCGAGTGAAAGGGGGCCCCCACGACAAGGGAAGTTACAGTTGGCTGCGAGGGTAAAGTCCTCTGCGCATGATAGGGATCTGACACCGGTTAAGACCTTGCCGTTGGCCCTTAATGCTAGGTTGTACAAATTCAAAAATGTAATGCATTTATCGGGATGCTAGACTCGGCTAGGAAACCTTTGTATTAGAGATTTGTTAAGGTTAGCCTGAAAAACCTGTCTTCATCAAAATGTAATTGAAGTTGAATTTGTACATGATTCCTGAAACGTTTTTAATTAAAAGTTTTTAAATTTGGTTTCATATTTTAATAAATACGGCCGGGGGGTCGTGAAGCCCCCCCGCCTTCCAAAAGTTTAAATCTGTGTCTGTCTCCTCCCATGGGGAATGGTGTTGGGAGGGGTGGCGGGCATCCCGGCCCATACTGGGAGAGGACACCCAGCGGCAACGCCTCTGCTAAGGAGGAGGAGTGTCGCCCTCTTGTTCTGGGAGCAGTTAAAAAAGGAAAACTAAAATGATAATATTGAATGTTATTATCATTTTAGTTTTCCTTCCTGCTTAGGTGCTCAGTGGGTGGGACAGGGCTGGCCAGAACAGGGGCCAGGGGGAAAGTGTTAAGCACACCAAACAGTCCTGGGCACTTTGCATTTTCACCACATACATTTTCCCCACAGGGCTGCATTACACAGTCTGTTGGGGAACATGCACAGCCTTCTTGTCCCCATCTGAGCACTGAACCATGGTGCTCAGGCCAATCACAATGCTGCTGAAGGCAGTATCATGATTTGACAGGGGATTCTGCGAGGTTGTTTGCTTCCTGTTGCAGTGCGGAGGAGAGGTGGTGGCCGTCGGCACCCAGGTAAGTCTGTATTTTTTTTATTCCCCCTCCACTTCCCCCAGCCTTCCAACCCCCATTCAGTAACAACCACTACTGGCAGACCCAAATCCCACATACCACACCCTTAGTTATCTTAATAATTTTTAAAGCACAGTGGTTAATCCCAATAGAGTGTCCCCGCACTAGGATTGCCCTAACCAGATAGGAGAGTGATAAAAAGAGATCCAGAGCTTGACCAGAAAGGTAAGGTTAATATAAAATAAAACAGGTAAGGTCAGAAGATTTAGGCATGCCTAAACAGTTATTTTTTAAGTTTCTTCCTAAATGTTTTCTCAATGGGTTCATGCCTCAGGTGGAGAGGTAGAGTGTTCCACAGTTTTGATGCCCAAAAGGAAGAGCCACCCAGATGGAATCTTTTTTTGAGGGGCACTATTGCCAGTGCGTCGTTTGATGATCTGAGTTGTCTACTGGATTGGAAGGATTTAAGATGTGGATAAAGATACCATGGGCTTTGCCATTAAGGATCCTGTGGGAGAAGCACAAAGCTATAAAGGAAATTATTTTCCTCAGAGACAAACAGTGAAGATTATTCAGGGCAGGGCCTGATGGTGCCTGCCTCTGGAGTTTTAGCAGGAGACGTGCTGTCTGATTTTTTGTTGTACTGCGCATGAAATCCTGATTGTGATTTGTGGAGTATGTTGTTTGAATCCATAAAACTAATCAGTTGAGCATTAATATGTTTTGCCACTATTTTTGAGAAAAAGAGGGAGCAACAAAATAGGCCTGAAGTTTTCAAGAAGAAAGAAATCTAAAGAAGGTTTTTTAAGAAGAGCTTTTACGATAGCATGCTATCACTTCGAAGGGACTATGCTAATTGTGAAGATGTTGAGCAAGTAGCTTAATCTATGTAAGATAGCCTCCATCTGGATCAGAATTCTCATAGTAGCTGGGTCAGAAGAGGATCCAGATTTTATTTTAACTAGAAGCATGCAAAGTTCATCTTGCAAAGGAGGAACGAAGGTGGCAAGGACATTGTCATGAGCATCAAACCAGCCTTTTTTTGGAAATGGAATTCTCATATAGTCTCAGGGAAAGAGTCATAAAATGTTGCGACTTTGTCAAATAAGATAGGAGAAATCAGCTGGCAGCTCTGTAAAGATGCAGTTGTGTGAGCAGATACGCATTCTAGAGATGATAAGGATTTCATAATTTGGAAGAGTTATTTTGAGGAATTGGATGAGGACTCAACCTTCTGTGCATAAAAACTGATACGTGTGATGCAGATAAGCTCATGATATTCCTTCACGGCAAAGTAATATGTGTCTTTACTATTGGTACTGTAGTTCCTATGCCATATATGTTCAAGGCATTTACAATAGTTTTTCCTTAACATAAGCTCCAGAAACCATTCTGCTGGAGAAATCCAATCTAGGGCCCGGTAATCCAGTTTTCAAGGTGTTAGTTGACCAACTCAATATTTTTGTTAGGCTGAGGGACTTCAGTCAAGAGTGCAGAGGTGAGGGCCTTCAGAGTGACCACTCCCCATTTTCTTTATTTATACATCACACCCTCTTTACGGATTAAAATTGGGTTAGCCAGGGTAAAGGTGAACAGGATATTATAGTGGTCTCCAAACGACTGGAATAGGATCTTCAGGCACCAGTAAAGTGGAGTTGGAGAAGTTGGATCAAGGAAATGGCCATGAATGTGGGTAGGGTCAGTCACAAGTTGGATCAGCTGAAGGATCGCTAAGTCCTCAATGAGGATGGAAAGAATCCAACAAGTTAGGTTGTCAAAATGCAAATTCAAAGCACCTATGGCTATCAAGTTAGACTAGTGCAGTGCATAGGAGGGTAGAATGTCAGCTAAGGAAGAGATGAAATTCAAAACAGGTCCAGGCGGACGTTAGATTAAAAAGCCAGCTAGTGTTGTGTTGCTCAAAACAATGATGGTAAAGAAGATGGCTTCACAGGCTGTAATTCCAGTATCATGTATGGTACAACTAATAGATTGCTTAAGAATGATTGCAATCCCCCCTCTTTGAAGCACACAGTCCTGTATGACTATTTGGTAGCTTATAGATATCAAGCTAATTAAAAGTTTATAGCAAACAAATGCAAAAACAAACAGTGAAACAATTCAAAACAGGTAGATACAAAGTTCCTACCAGTGGACAATCCAACGTGTCCGCACACCAGCCATGAATAAGTAGCTCGCCTTCCTTGGGGTGTGGCTATGATGTCAGTTGGACCTGGGAGGGGCAAAGGAGAGAAACCAGAGCCCAGCAACCCCACACCTTTCTGGAATGCTTCCTTTCCAGTTAGGTGAAACTGACAGAATTAAAATAGTTATAACAATGACATGGCAAAAAATGGATATGAGGGAAAAGAAGTTAAAAGGAGTCGAGGTTCACTCAGAAAGCCCTCCACCGGAACCAGGCACCTCCGTGCACTTAGAGCATACAAGGGAAAAAACGCTTGTAGCAAACAAATGCACAAGCATAAAGTGAAACAACTTATAGCAGGTAGGGACATTGGTCCTACTAGCGATCAATCCCGAGCAGTTCCCCAAAAAGTCCACACTTTTGTCCAAATTTGTTTACCATTTTCAAAAATCGAAGAAAAAATAGGATTATTAAAGTCAAGGTTACTACTTTCTACTGTCGTACAAAGGATCATAGATGGATTGCACTCTTCTTGGAATCAGCCCTAGTAATCAATAAGGGTCAAATTTCACAGGTCTTTGTCCAGTACTACAAGGTTGTGTACGAAACTAGCTATTCTATTTCTAAGTCAAGAACAGCGCGATATTTTCAAGTTATTACAAAAAAGTGTCTGGTGGATACCCAGGCTGACCAATTTATGGCCCCTTTTTCACATACGGGGCAAAAGATGCTTTAGCCACAATACCTAATGGGAAGACCTGCGGAAATGATGGCTTCTCAGCCGAATTTGATAAAACTTTGCCAGGGAATTGTTGCCTTTCTTCACCAAATTATTAAATTATGTTAAAGACGGGAGTGAAGTTTCATCTTACTTCAAGGAATCAACCATTGTTAGCTTTTTTTGAAAAAGGGCAAAAATCCTGATGATGTTAATTCTTATAGGCCCATTTGTTTGCTTAACGCTGATTATAAGCGTTTTATGAAATTATGGGTAATACGCTTCACTCTGCTCGCCCAGGTTTTAATTCATAGGGACCAGACAGGTTTTGTGGCAGGATGGCTGACAGCTGCAAATACAGGCTTTTTTCTTCAGGCAATTGGTTTCTTCTCAGTCAACCCGACAAAAGCAGCAGTTATTATGGTCTATGCTCAAAAAGCATTTGATCTGGTTAACTGGAATGCATTGTTCTTCGGCCTTGATAGATTGGGTTTCCTCTTTACTGTCAGAATGCTATCAAATGTACACTATGGCACCAACGCCCAAATTAACCTTTAACTCCCATCAAGAAGGCAACGTGGCAATAAATAGGGGAACCCATTAGGGTTGTTCCCTCTCGCCCATTTTATTTTAAAAAAAAATGTATAGAACCTCTAGCAATTAGGATTTGGATTAGGTATTCCCAGGGTATTGAGGTCCCTCTTCTGTGTATCGCTAAGCTAAAAAAGTTCACAGATGATGTTAATCTTTAATTGAAACCGGAAAGAGGCAATATTCTGCAGGTTTTAAATAAATTCAATCATTTTAAAGATATCAGGGGGTACAAGATCAATCCAATAAAAATTGAGGTTCTGCTCTTCAATTTTTTTGTCCATGCTTTCCAGACCATTCTTAATCCACAAGCTAGAGATCAGACTCAGATTCCATATTTGGGGGTGTTTGTCACTTAAGAATAATCCACGGTTTTTCAACCAAACTTCTTCCAATGTTTTATAAAATAAAATGACTGCTCGACAGATAGGCCTTGCTCCCCCTGACTCTGGAGGGCAGGCTAGCTCCTATAAAGATGTCTGTTCTTCCACTGTTGATTTGGATGTGCTTTTATTGGCAGTTCATGTGGACCAACAAAGATCCTAGGGTTAAATATTCTTCCCTCCAGCTGGAGACCTCACAAGGTCAGTTGACTTTCCACTGTTTTTAAAGCTACTATCATGTGGCCCTTTTTGATTTGTATGTAAGGGTCCTGGATAGCAGAGGCATGATTTAGTCTTTCTTGATAAAATGATGCAGGATGCTGGCACTCAATTACCAGTTTTTAATAAGGTTCTGAAAAACGGATAGAAAAACCGATACATTTAAGTGTCAGACCTTTGAGCTTATATTGGTCTAATAATGTCTCCTCAGGTTGGATGTTCATCACACTTTAGGAATTTAGCTATCTTGGTTGAACAATTTCCAAGGCTTCAATTAGTCTTTGGAATTTTTCCGGGATGAGGGAGTTGGGTCCTTTTCTTCTTTAAGGCAGATGGATGTCATGGCAGGAGATTTCTGCTCAGTGTGGTGAACATAGGCCAAGACTTTTCTCGGGCTGTCATCTGATCACATCTTTTTTCAGGACTCAACACTTGGATCCCAGTCTTGATATTCATGCTGCACTTTGAGCATTGTTAGGTCCAGGATTGTTGGAGTAGGGTTCTGGTAAATACAGAATTTAGAGGTGCAACAAAATGTCATGAAGAATGGTGAAGGGGGCTGGGTAACCATTTTTTGCTCCAGCCCTATGTTAATGCCCTTTAGGCTGCAATTGTCTTCGGTTTTAAGATTGGCTATGGGGGTAACAATTGATTTCGATCCTGCCTCTGTACTTTTTGGTCTTCTGAAGAATGGCCAGTCTTCAAATTTAGCAAAATCAGGACTGAGATTTTTGTCAATTGCTTTTACTTTAGCTCGATCTCTGAGTCTGCAAATGTGGCGAACCTCCGGGCTCCCAGTGCATCAAGAATGGCTAAATAAAATGATTACAATGAAGCATTTTGAGAAAGTGAATGCAAAGAGGGTTGGGGGCTTAAAGAGATTCAATGCCTCTTGGCAGCCTTTTGATTTAATACAAAATCAGGGCTCTGAGGTTCAGGAAAGTTTGAGATCCACTTAAGTGCATCTTGCTGTACATCTCCAAGGTCTGGGTTACAGTAGTTCTCTACTAACCCACAGGGTCGAGTGGTATATAGTGTGACTGAAAATATCATTGCTGTCTTACTTCACTATTATGTTGCGGTGATTCACAGCTTATTTTGTAATATGATCATGAAGGGTGTTGGTATCTGGTCACTATTCTGTTCTGTCTAAGCAATTTATCATATTTGTAAGGAACTGTAGTAGAAAATATGGCTCAACTTTAGTTTGTATATGCACTTTACTATATTCTAAAGGACACTTAGTGATGAATGTTTGCTTTTTAGATCTCCTGCATTTAACTATGCTATACATTTCCTGTTTCTAAGTTATTTACTTTGATAAGAGTTAATAGTTAAAGCTCACTATCTAAAAACTGCTGCTTCAACAGTGTCATCACCTAATATTGTAGAAAAAACAAGAATTGGCTTAAGAGAGTAGAAGTAGGCCATATCAGTCATACAAGGGTGTATAAAGAGAAGAACAATCACAAAAGATATTTTACATGAACCCACAAAGAACTTAAAAAAACATTGCAAAATGATGTGTGCTACTAAATTCAAAGAAAAAAGATCAGGAATACGCCAATATATGTTGTAATTGATGATCTTTTTGTGTGACTGTCCTAAAATGGATACTCACAGGGGATACTGTACATATATTGTACAGGTAATTCTGGTGCAGATCAGTAATTTGTTGGGGTACTGTGCACTTCAACAAATGGAATAGTCTGCTATTTCCATAGATGCAGCTGTATGTCCTTATGGCTCTGGTTCCCTCTGCTTTTGAAATGTCTGACATTCTTCAATGTTTTCCATGCTATATAATAGAAAGAGACTCAAATCATACCGCTTGCTAAACTCCTGTCAAAACGAATGAGCTTGTGTTTAACAGATAATCTTCAGTGCCCTCTGGAGCTATGCACTGCTCTCAAGTGTGGAGACAGCAAGGCAAGTTTCATTTCTCATCAGGGCAGAGAGAATTTCAAAGACTTTTAGAAACACCTGTGTAATAGGCGACATGCTTTTCAGCCTTTTAAAAACAAGGGTTTATTTCCTAAGGCTTTGCAGAGTTTTATGATTAGAGGCAGCTGGTGCTGCAAAAGAATTACAGCAAACCCGAGTGAGCACCAGTACAACCCGTAGTACATCAAGGCCATGATACCCACTAGTGAATAAAAATAGTTAAACCACTACCTGCCAGGAAATTAACCCCACAAAAGGAGAGATGTTTTTATGTAAATGCAAAATCAATGGAGATGCCATACATAGAAAACAAATATGAAACCTTTTAGTTTTGATAAACACTGGGAACTGCTCAGGGGTGTAGCTGTCAATGGTGCAGCAGGTGCAGTGGTACAAGACAGAAGGCTGTGAGGCACTCTCTGCAGCCCAGTTATGGTTTCTTTTAATACTAACAATTTTAATAGAAATCAATTTTACATATTTGCATTAGGGCCAATGGCAACTTCACTACACCCCTGAGAGTGCTTCTATTACATATGTGATGTGGTACATGCTTACCCTTTCATTCTTTTTTAAGTGCACTGATGTGACCTATATTCTTGCGAAAATTATTTATTGTCGAATTAATTTGTGGCGTTCTGCTTTACATTGTTTTCTGCTCATCCCAAATCACAATAGTATGCATCTGTCTTCCGCTATACATTAGAAACAATATGTGCGCCTGCATGAAAGAATATCGACCTCAAAAGTAGCGTGTTAAAAAACATATTGTGTAAAAAAAATATTGGGGACCAAAATATTGAATATATATATAAATCTATACATTTATATTTAATATATGATAAAGGGAGAGTGACTGACAAAACGTGTCTCTCTGATGTTTCTGGGCCTTTGGTACTTTCGGTGATCAATATATCACTCAAAATACTCCAAAATATGCTCCAAATTTGCCCTTGCAAAAGCAGCACTCTGAACCAGCCTTCCTCACAAGGTTTTTACTCAGGTATAAACGTCGACTGCCTCGTGATACGGGTCTCAGTTGCTTCATCCTTCATTGCCTGACGCGTTTCGAAGGAGTATCTTTCTTCCTCAGAGGCTGAATGGAACTGATGAGTGCACTCCTCCCGCTTCACTTCAAATGCGTGTTTCCACACCCCCCGGATGGACTGGCCATATAGCAGTGTGGAGCACTGTGGGAGACGCAGTTGAATCTGACCTGAATGGTCACACTTGATGGTGTCCCTTAAAATTTTACAAGCCCACATATTGGCCTTATTGGTCATCAGTTCCATTCAGCCACAGAGGAAGATGGCTACTCCTTCGGAGGAACGCTGGTTTGGAGTGCTGCTTTTGCAAGGACAAATTTAAAGCGTTACTGCTTGCACCACTCCATAAACTAGGGCAAATTTGGAGCGTTAATATATATATATATATATATATATATATATTCACTGAAAAAACCATAGGTTATAGACCATATATAGTTAGGAATTCGCATTTACAAAACCTTATTTTACTCACACAAAACCATTGAAATTCCATATACAGTTAGTTGCACTAACTATATATCGCGCACCCGCAATCCACTGCTGATGATGTCACATATTACATCATTCATGACATGGTCAGTGAAATCACTGATGACATCACTGATGACATCTCAAATGACATCACTGATGACATCTCAAATGACATCACTGATGACATCACTGATGACATCTCATTTGACATTACTGATCACATCACTGATGATATCATTCATGTGATAATACGATGAACCTCTTCAGACTCTAATATAACCTTAGATACAATCAGTGTAAACAGACACTCACAGACTGTCATCATCCATGGAGTTACTCACACACCTAGTCAGTCATGCAAAGAATCAATCACACCTCCATTTCCTCAACTATACAGTTATACAAACTTTACTTATTCAAACATATACTAACACATATTTACTCTCTTATACAATCCCTGATACAAGTTCACAATGATCCATACAGCCACTCACACATTCACTGGCTCTTATGCACAGTTATTTCTATATGTCAACTCTCACATGTACTGTGTTTTACATATGTACTTACTTTGACATGTAGCACTGAGATATCCATTCACTCAACAATACACTCATGCACACAGTCAACCGCCCATACAGCTGTTTCCACATGCACTTTTGAAACCATACATCTAGTGAATCAACTGCTCACACATCTATGCACAGAGTCATACACCTCCCAGCCACCCACACACACACTCAGTCTCCCATACAAATACTTGGGCAACCAATCAATAACCCATATAGTTACTCATATAGCTACTTATCAACACATGCAACAGTTTACAGAACAACAGACATAATGATGCACAAATTAAGACAGTTTAGTCACTAACCCATGCACTCAGTGAGACACATTTAATCACTCACTCATACAGTCAGTCATGCACCTACTAAATCCTTCATCCAGACACTTATACATCCACTCATTCTTCAATATGTAAGACATATTTTAACTTTACAGAAACATACAGTCACTGGATGTTGTCATCAATGATGTCATCAGTGATGTCATTTGAGATGTCATCAGTGATGTCATCAGTGATGTCACTGACCATGTCATGAATGATGTAATATGTGACATCATCAGCAGTGGATTGCGGGTGCGCGATATATAGTTAGTGCAACTAACTGTATATGGAATTTCAATGGTTTTGTGTGAGTAAAATAAGGTTTTGTAAATGCGAATTCCTAACTATATATGGTCTATAACCTATGGTTTTTTCAGTGAATTTTCAAGGTTTTGTAAATGCTAATTCCTAACTATATATGGTCTATAACCTATGGTTTTTTCAGTGAATTTTCAAGGTTTTGTAAATGCTAATTCCTAACTATATATGGTCTATAACCTATGGTTTTTTCAGTGAATATATATATACATACATATATAAACATATATCATCTGTATATCTATATAAATACAAACATAAATGCATGCATACATATACTTATATGCATACAGATGCATGTTATTTACATGAAAGTTGAAAAAACACTAATAAAAGCAAAGCTAAAAAGCCACCTCATTACAAACAGAATGGCTTTAACTTAAACGAGGGCGAGATCTATTGCATTTTCAATGCTTGTTTACTTTGGTTCCATCAAGAAGGCATTCAGATGTGTCACACATTTGCCATAAATTCTGAATGTTAGCACTCTAGTTGCACATTAGATCACTGTAGTAAAGCTACTGCTCACCAGGGACGTCTGCTGCTGGTATTCAAAGTGCATGTTTCAGTCTGCATGTCAGAATTGTTTTAATGAAATAGAAGAGGATTTGAGAAGTCACTCAAAATGATCCCTAATTTTTCTTTCTGAAGCACTAATCATACTTTCTATGGCAAAATTAACCCCCTCATGTTGTTCCTTTTTAAATTGAGTGTTTTCAGACTTACCACTTCATTCCAATCAAGATGGCTTCTGGTGTGCCATACTTTTGTCATAAGTAAGACTGTTAGCGCTCTAGTTGTTCTTTAGAACACTCTGGGACATTCTGTCATTGGGCTATACTTGGGGTACATCTGGGTGATATTTGGGCTACATTTAGGCTCTTTTGTCTCTGGTGGCCATCTTGGGAGACTGTATGTCAGAATTTTTTAATGAAATTGAAGAGGGTTTGAGAAGTCACACAAAATGTGCCCTAATTTTTCTTTCTGCAGCACTAATCATAATTCATATGGCAAAATATACCCCCTCATTTTGTTCCTTCTAAATTAAATGTTTTAAGAGTTACCACTTTATTCCAATCAAGATGGCTTCAGGTGTGCCATACCTTTGTAATAAGTAGGACTGTTAGCGCTCTAGTTGTTCTTTAGAACACTCTGGGACATTCTGTCATTGGGCTATACTTGGGCTACATCTGGGTGATATTTGGGCTACATTTGGGCTCTTTTGTCTCTGGTGGCCATTTTGGGAGACTGCATGTCAGAATTTTTTAATGAAATAGAAGAGGATTTGAAAAGTCACTCAAAATGTGCCCTAATTTTTCTTTCTGCAGCACTAATAATACCTTCTATTGCATAATATACCCCCTCATTTTGTTCCTTTTTAAATTAAATGTTTTAAGAGTTACCACTTTATTCCCATCACGATGGCTCCAGGTGTGCTATACCTTTGTAATAAGTAGGACTGTTAGCGCTCTAGTTGTTCTTTAGAACACTCTGGGACATTCTGTCATTGGGCTATACTTGGGCTACATCTGGGTGATATTTGGGCTACATTTGGGCTCTTTTGTCTCTGGTGGCCATTTTGGGAGACTGCATGTCAGAATGTTTTAATGAAATAGAAAAGGATTTGAGAAGTCACTCAAAATGTGCCCTAATTTTTCATTCTGCAGCACTAATCATACTTTCTATGGCAAAATATACCCCCTCATGTTGTTTCTTTTTAAATTAAATGTTTTAAGAGTTACCACTTTATTCCAATCAAGATGGCTTCAGGTGTGCCATACCTTTGTAATAAGTAGGACTGTTAGCGCTCTAGTTGTTCTTTAGAACACTCTAGGAGGCTGCAGTAGAACACAAAGGAATCAACTGACAGTCTCTGTCCTTGTTGGATGTACATGTTTTACTGAGAATGTCAGACTTCATTTTCACATGACTGAGAAAGATAATGTGAATTTACAGAAAATATGCTTTCAGTTTAGCTTATAGATCCCCTTCCAAACAACTGTGGGAAAATCATGAGATATTAGTTTTCTTTCAAACAATATTCATGATATCACAGCAGAAGGTTTTTCACATGGTAAAATCACCTTAGAACCCACCACAATTCCTAAAACGAGTATGGTACCATCAACAAATGATTTATAATGTAACTAAAGTCCTAAAACCCTCTATTAACTACAATGCTTTTTAATGAGGTGCTATCATGTATATTGGTCCCAAGATGGCTGCCAACACTTCTTGGATGAAGTGCTGACAGCCAATCAGATCAGATGTGCGGTTAGGCTCCGCCCAGATATATATCTTTTTTTGAACCTAAATTACTCAAAATCCACTGGAGCACATATATTGAGACCTAGCAAAGGCACATCGGGCTAACAGTCCCTACAATTTTGCCAAGTTTCGTGCAAATCCATTCAGCCGTTCGAGCTAAAAGTGAGGCCAACCGCCCTATGGAAATTAACATGGGAAAAATGCGTTTTGGGACCCCCCTTTTTTCTCGGCCCCACCTTGATGAAACCCCCCCAAATTGTCAGGGGCTGCTCAGAAACAAAATGTTCCATTTTCCTGAAAATTTCAGCCAATTCCGTCCACAAACGCCAAAGTTATTAGACATAGAATTTTCAAAAATCCCATAGAGAAAAAATCCTAACTATATATACCTACTGGCGACCGCCAGTAGGTAATATATATATATATATATATATATATATATATATATATATATTGGGGCAGTGCTGGAGTCACTTCACGAGTTTTCTTCCATATAAATATATATATATATATATATATATATATATTGTGGCAGTGCTGGAGTCACTTCACGAGTTTTCTTCCATATATATATATATATTTATGTACAGAAAGGGCAGCACAACCGGATACTTTTTCAAAGTTAGTTTATTTCACAACACTCCACCGACGCGTTTCAGCCTCACGGCCTTTCTCACGGTCAGTGAGTCCTTTTTTGCTTTCCAATTATATACTGCCCCACATTAGCCATTAAGTGGCATTGTGGGATATGTAGTTTTTAGCAAAAAATTATTCAAACATAGAAGACAGACAAAAGGACTGGTGTGTTAACATTACTAGTATAGTACTTAGCGCCCTAAGTTATGTTCACTCAGGGAAGGCTATTTTTCATACCATTTAAATTATTATGAATTTTAACTGTGATGGGTATAGTACCCTTGTATATGATTCATGTTAAGCTGAGTTCACATTCACTCCAGATGTATGTGGAGATCTTCTCCGAAGTTCATGCCTTTAGGCTGTTTCGTTCGGAAACGGACAATGAAGCGGGATTCCATTTGTCGCAAGAGACGGACAGTGTCTCCTCCTCTCTCTGTTTTTGACAGCATTTTCAGTCCGAAAAAGTTCATGGCTCTCCAATCCCCATTTTGACAGGCAATCAAATGTTTAGCGGTGGCATACAACATGTTTTGATTTTTCACCGCTCGTATATGCTCCAATATTCTTTTTTTCAGCATGCATGTGGTCGACCATATGTACCTCATACCGCATTTACACTCTATCACATACACCACATTTTTTGATGTGCATGTTATGTACTGCTTGATGGGCATGTCTTTTCCATCTGGTTCTCGCACTGTCTTTGTTTTTTTGCCTATTTTACACGCTTTACACGTAGTACATGGCTTGAAGCCGACATTCTGTTCCATCCACCATTTGGGTTGTTCTTTGGCTTGGAAGAAGCTTTTTACTAGCAGATTTTGCAAAGACGTGTTTTTTTTGTACGTAATAGACGGGTGTTTGCCCGCTAGGGGTCCCACATCAGGGTCACTGCTGATCAGATGCCAATATTTGTTCATTTTCTTGACAATGATGCCACTCTCCTTGTTGTATGTCGTGACAAATCTGGGTGGATCTTTATCCTGTGGGGGTTTCTGTTTTTCAATGAGCGTTTCAGCTCTGCTGATTTTGTCTGCCTTTTTTTTGCAGTCTTTTAGCACATAGTCCTTGTACCCTCTTATATATATATGGAAGAAAACTCGTCAAATGACTCCAGCACTGCCACAATAGTTCGCAGATTTGAAAAGACGAAGAGAGGAACCCAAAGTGGTGCCAAACAAAGTGCGTGTTTATTTCAGCTCAATTTCGCTCAGCATGCCCGCCATATATATATATATATATATATATATATATATATATATATATATATATATATATATATAGGTACTAGTGACCCGCTCCAATTAGCCCCTGCCTTGAAAGTTTTGGGGGGGTTCGAAAAGCAGGGGCTGAGAAAAAAGGGGAGTCCCGAAACATGTTTTCCCCATGTAATTTTCCATAGCAAACTTTAGACACGTCTGCAGCCTGAACTGCTGAACGGAATTACTCCAGATTTGGTAAAACGCTAGAGCTTGATTCAGAAAGAGGCCTTATTTTTAAATGGTGTAAATCCGTTCAGTAGTTCCTGAGAATTTTGAAAAAGAAAAGGTTGCAATATATAGGGACATGGTGGAGTTGCGACCCCTGCCGAACACAAGCTTCACTGTGATTGACTGCCAACACTCCTAACCAGGAAGTGTTGGCAGCCAGCTTGTGACTCAGTAGAACCGAGTCACAAGAAAACAGTAAAACAAAGATAAAAAACAAGAACAGGGGGCAGAGTACAGACCCCATAGGCCTGCTGAGGGGGTCCCACAGGTACCCCCAAGGCAAAAGAAAGCATTAAAAAAGACAAAATGGCCGAATTTGTGCTGGGTGCGTGAATCCGGATGAAAAAAATAAAATAAACAATCCGCGGACACCCGTGCTTCGTTATTTTTAAGCCCCTGGGTGGGCCAAGTCCCGGAGTCAATGCCAAAATGTATAGCGGGGCCTGCAGGGGGTGGGGGCGGCAGGGACCGTGGGGGCATTGGGGCTCCCGGCACGGTCCCCAACGGAAAGGCCAGGCCCCGGGGGATGGGGTTTCCAGGGGACGTAAGTGGCCCGGGAGGGGGGGCACACAGCCCCTCTCACCTGTAGAAAAAAAACGTACAGGCTGGCTCCAGGGAATCGGGTCCCCAAGTCCATAATTGGCATGAGGAGAGGGGCTATGTGGCCCCCCTCCCAACAAAAACAAAGAAAGAGGTTGGCCCGGCCCTCTGGATTGGGGTCCCTTGGGCCATAATTGGCCTCTGGAGGGTGGGGAGGCCCCCGGCCCCCTGTAATTTTTTTTAAAGAAAAAAAAGGAGTCAGGCCCTGAGGGATGGGTGCCCAAAAAAAGATAGAGAAGAGTGGCCACACAGCCCCCTTTAAAGAAAAAAAAAAGCCAGCATCGTGCCATAGGCCCCTCTCCCTCCCATCAACACTCTGAAAATGTGCCCCGTGGCGCATTTTCAGTTGGGGAATTAATTCACCTTCATTCCTGAGTGTACCTGGGGGCCACCTAGCCCACCAGGTACCTCCAGCAATCGCCACAGGACAGTGTTGCATAGAGGTGGTCCAAGGCCACTCCGCTTTTGACACCTCTCTGCAACGCAGCTCTGTGGTGCTTACTGGATGTACCTGGTGAGCTAGTTGGACTCTAGGGACCCTCAGGATTCAAGGAGACGTAATCCCCTAACTACAAACACGCCACAGGTGCGTTTGCACAGTGGTAAAGGGTGGGTGCTGGCCTGATGTGACAGGTGTGCAAACACGCCCTGTGGCGCTTTTTAAGTTGGGGGATTAATTCCCCTTGAATGCTGAGGGTCCCTGGCGGCCAACTAGCCCACCAGGTATCTCCAGTAAGCGCTACAGAGTTGTGTTGCAGAGAGGTGTAAATATGAGCATGGCCTCAGACCACATCTCTGCAATGCAGTCCTGTGGTGCTTACTGGAAGTTCCTGGTGGGCTAGTTGGCTCCCAGGGACCCTCAGGATTCAAGAGGACTTAATCCCCCACCTTAAAACGCACCACAGGGCGCCTTTGCACACTTGTTACATGAGGCCCACCACCTCTTTGCACCACTATGCAAACAGCCCTTTGGCACGTTTTGAGTTGAGGAATTAATTCCCCTTCAATCCTAAGGGTCCCTGGGAGCCAACTAGCCCACCAGGTTCCTCCAGTAAGCGTCACAGGGCTGTGTTGCAGAGAGGTAGTCCAAGGCCATGCCCCTTTTTACAGAACTCTGCAACGCAGCTCTGTGGTGCTTACTGGAGGTACCTGGTGGGCTAGTTTGACCCCAGAGACCCTCAGGATTCAAGGGATCTTAATCTCCCAACTTAAAACGAGCCACGTGGTGCGTTTGCACAGTGGTGAAGGCAGGGGGCGGGACCTGATGTGACAAGTGTGCAAATGTGCTCTGGGCACACACCCATTTATTTGCTTATACAGTCATACACACACCACTGATGCTCAGTTTACAGGGTCCAGGGATCCCAGTTCCAGATAGAATTTCCCAATGTATTTATACATTGTTTTAGAGGAGATTAACTCGAGGCACTGGACCTCTATGGACTCAAGAGAAAGTTCATGTGTAACGTTGTGAGTGAGTACTCCTCTTCAGTTCATTTGAAGTAAAAGTAGTCAAAGAGACCATTGAGTCAAGTTGATAGACAGAGCTTGTTTTATTTATTTTTAAGTAAATGGTTTTTCAAGAAATCCACCATAAAGGTTACATCCTTAATCCTGTTTATGATCACACTGAAATGAGACTAATAGCCGACAAGTTTTTTGCCCGGTGGCTAAAAATAGGCCAGGGCTTTTTCAAGGCTTATATTTAGAAGTAGCAGCACATCGTATTTATATTAAGGATTTAAATTCAGTAGATCTTCACATGTAAAGGCGGAAAGGTCTTTAGATCTATGTCAGAAGGTAGTGGTCCAGGGATAATCCCACGTTGATGCTTCCCACTGGAATAATACACACATCACCTCACTTATTTATACAGATACTAACACATACTTTCTCTCTTAAACAATCACTCATAGAAACACACACTCATCCATACAGATACTCTTGCAATCACTCACTCTCACATATGGTCATTTTTATACTCCAAACCTCACATATACTGCTTTAAAACATATGTAGTTATTCACACATGCACCACTGAGACATCCATTTACTCACCAACATACCCATACACACACTCACCCGCCCATACAGCTGTTTCCATATGCACTCTTACCATACACCCATTGAAACAAGCAATCACACATCTATGCATAGAGTCACACACACCCCCACCCACCCACAAAGGCAATCAGGCACCCATACAGATACTCAGACAACCAATAAATATTCCATATAGACACTCATATAGCTACTCACCAAGCCATGCAGCCGCTTACACACCAAATAACAAATTAATAAAGGCATTCACACAGTTTAGTCACTAACCCATGCATTCAGTAAAACACATTTAAACACTCACTTATACAGGCAGTCACAAACCTACTAGAACTAAGGACTCCTGAGGCGGAAGCTGGGAGTAGGGCTTGCATTTAGAATTGTTTTTAGGATTGTTACTGATTGCGCAGGTAGCGCTGCTTAACTTTTAAATCACGCACTTAGCATTATTTTGTTTTAATTATTCCCCCCCTTACCATGCTCTTCCCACCTCAGGGTTCCCCCCCTGGGACTCGTATTACTTCAGGGATCCGATTCCGGGCTCCTGACGCTCACTGGCCTCATTTCCTACCGGCGCAGACTTCAGGCACCATTTTGGGGGATGACGAGGACAGCGCTCTAGTGTTGCGTCTGAGTTGGGCCTTAACACTATAAATTGCACACGTGAAACCAGCTTCATCACTTAGAACTAAGGACTCCTGAGGCGGAAGCCGGGAGTAGGGCTCGCATTTAGAATAGTTTTTAGAATTGTTACTGATCGCGAAGGTAGCGCTGCTTAACTTTTAAATCACGCACTTAGCATTATTTTGCTTTAATTATTCCCCCCTTACTACGCTCTTCCCACCTCAGGTTCCCCCCCTGGGACTCGTATTACTTCAGGGAGCCGATTCCGGGCTCCTGACGCTCACTGGTCTCATTTCCTACTGGCGCAGACTTCGGGCGCCATTTTGGGGGAGGACGAGGACAGTGCTCTAGTGTTGCGGCCGAGTTGGGCCTTCACACTTTAAAATGAACATTACTTCCCGTCCGCGCAGCGGGCGCGCCGATGGCACACCAGAGGCAAGCCCGTCTGTGCCCGTCCGTGCCGGACCGGGCCTAGGGCCAGAAACCTTGGCCGATTCCCCCGACCACCGCATCATCTTTACACGTGAAAGACTCTTACAACTGATACATAGAAATAAACCTTCAGAACTCTTGAGATTTAGGCCTGATGACCCACTTCCGAGAGGTAACAGATGGGCGGTACCCACGCAGGAAAAGGGATTTGCCGGGAAAGTCACGTCTCCCCTCAACATGGCACTCTTAAACTGCAGGTCCTTACCGAAACATGCGGTCAAAATTAATTTACTGATCCAGGATTCAAAACTGGACATCTGTTTTTAACAGAAACATGGCTGTCACCTAACTCAGAGGCATATATTGTTGCGGCCCTCCCATCAGGCTTTAATATGCAGTGCCAAAATAGGCCGCAAGGGAAAGGAGGCGGGCTAGCGATAATGTACAGAGACAGATTTATTGCAGAGTATCAGAGGGTGGTGTTAATGATTGCGAAAGCATTCACTTTAATTTGCAAGCTTCCCCGAATAAATCACTATCAGGTCTTTTGTTATATCACCCCCCGGGCTGTCCAGGTCAATTCGCAGGATCCCTTTTAGAAAATACCATCGCCCTTGCCGCACTTAATTTTATTCCATTAGGAGATCTAAACTTCCATTTTAATGATCCATGCAACAAGGGGGCAATGGATCCTAAGCTCGAGCTAAAAGCTCTGGAACTGGATCTTAAAAATAAGGATGCCACTCACATCAAGGGGCATCTTCTCGACTCCATTTTCACGAATATCACATTTCTGGTATCAAGGCCCCCCCTCCTTTACCTTGGTCTGACCACTTTCTAATCCCATTTGAATGGCAAATTAGCACTGACCGCACGCACTCTAGAGAAAGTGTGGTCCAAACATTCCTTCGAGAGCTGGACTCACAGATTGGAACAGACAGATCCCCAGTCAGATCCTGACTCCTTGGAGGCGGACAAAAAACTTTCCTATTGGCTTAATAGCTCCCTGGCTTCGTTCTCCCTAAGAAAATAATGGAGAAGAAAAGCAGGGTCTTCAAAACACCTTGGTATACCCCAGAACTTCAAGAACTAACGAAAATTTGTAAAAAAAAACAAACGGACTTGGAGGAAAGATTGGGCCTCCCAGAACAAACCCGAGTATAGAGCTGCCATTAGGGCCTAAAAATTATCCCGGAAACTAGCTCAGGCCGCATACTTTGAGGAGAAAATTAAGACAGCCGCCAATTCATCCAGAGAGACATTCAAAATTGTGAAAGACCTCCTCAAGGCACCATGCCCTCCGATGGTGCAAGAAGCATCGGAAACCAGATGTGATGAATTTGCTGCTTTCTTTGAAAGTAAAATCCAAAACATATTAAAAACTTTATCTTGGAATGATCAATCCCCTGACCCGGATCAATCTACTGCTTACACCTCAGGCCCTCGTCTTGAGGCGTTCGCGCCGATCTCAGGGGACGACCTCCAAAAAATTCTGGCCGCTGTGAAGAGTGGTTCCCCTAGTGACCCTGCCCCCATGCATATTTTGAAACGAGTAACAGCTACCATTACTCCGCTAATTACAGACCTTCTCAACACCTCCTTCACGCAAGGAATTGTCCCTCCTAGCTGGAAGCAGGCTACGGTCAAAGCGCTCCTAAAAAAACCAGAGCTTGACCCTACAGAATTGTCTAACTTTCGACCAATCTCGCTGCTACCTGGTATCAGCAAGATGGCGGAGAAAATGACCAATCAGAAGCTCTCCCTCTTCTTAGAAAGCAATAGGCTGCTCCGCAACTCTCAAACAGGCTTCCGTCCAGGTCAGGGAACAGAGTCCGCCCTGCTAGCAGTGACGGAAGAGGCAAGGCGTATCTTGGATTCAGGGGGATTAACGGTGGTGGTCCTCCTGGATCTATGTGCAGCATTTGACACGGTGGACCATAAGATCTTAATTCGCTGCCTGAGTAATCTGGGAGTTGCGGGCACAGCGCTACGATGGCTTACATCTTTCCTGGAGAATCGAACTTTCCAGGTCTGGGAGGGTGCAGCACGTTCCAAACTGACCCCCCTCCAGTGTGGGGTCCCGCAGGGCTCATCATTGAGCCCTACTTTATTCAATGTCTATGTGGCCCCCCTGGAAGATGTGGTGCATCCCTATGGGATCACAGTAGTCACCTAGGCTGACGACACCCAACTAGTCATTTCACTCTCCCAAGAGGAAAACTGCGTGGAAAATCTTCACTCCTGCCTCTCAGAAATCCACTCCTGGATGAATAGCTCACGACTGAAACTGAATGGATCCAAAACAGAGCTCATGCTACTAGGCCACCATGTAACATCGTTACCCAATTCTATCTGGCCCGTCTGCTTGGGGCCCGCTCCCACTCCAAAGAGTGAACTAAAAAGCCTGGGGGTATGGCTGGAGCAGGATCTGACATTTCGGACCAAAGCAAAAAAGACAGCAGGTATATGCATGGGGCTACTTCGCTCTGCTCACAAGATTCTTCCCCTATTGCCAGAGCAGTCGAGGAAACTACTGATCCAAGGACTAATCCTGTCAAGATTAGATTATAGTAACGCCCTTCTCCTGGCTGCCCCTGAAACAACAATCAATATTCTCCAAGGAGTCCAGAACTCGGCAGCGAAGCTGCTTACTGGCACGTCTCGCAGATCCTCAGCCAAGCCTGCACTCAAAGCCCTTCATTGGCTACCAGTACGTGAAAGGATTAAATTTACATCCTTATGTATTGCTCACAAGTCCCTACAGGGGAAGGGTCCCCCGATCTTAGGGAACCTTGTTTGTCCTTATAAGCCTACTAGATCCCTTCGCTCTGACCATGGTAACTTGGCTATTGTCCAGAGAGTCAAGAGGGCCCGAACAGGGCGGCGCCAATTCTCAGTGAATGCGGCCTCCCTGTGGAATGCCCTTCCGGTCAAGATCCGCACTGAACCGAGCTATCCGAGGTTCCGAAAGCTTCTTAAAACCTTCCTGTTTCCCCAAGACTCCTAATCCCTAACCTCCCCCGCAGTACTCCTTGTTCTATAGCGCTGGGACGCTCTCGGGCAGCCATGCGCTTTACAAATTCATTTTCATTTCATTCATTTCATTTCAAATCATCCATTCAGACACGCACACACCCACTCATACTTCAAAACACCTTGGTATATATATATATATATATATATATATATATATATATATATATATATATATATATATAAATTCACTGAAAAAACCATAGGTTATAGACCATATATAGTTAGGAATTAGCATTTACATAACCTTGAAAATTCACTGAAAAAAACATAGGTTTTAGGCCATATATAGTTAGGGATTAGCATTTACAAAACCTTAATTTACTCGCACAAAACCATAGAAATTCGCATATATAGTTAGATGCAATAACTATATATCGCGCACCCGCAACCCACTGCTGATGATGTCACATATTACATCATTCATGACATGGTCAGTGACATCACTGATGACATCACTGATGACATCTCAAATGACATCACTGATGACATCACTGATGACAACATCCAGTGACTGTATCTTTCTGTAAAATTAAAATATGTCTTACATATTGAAGAATGAGTGGATGTATAAGTGTCTGGATGAAGGATTTAGTAGGTGCGTGACTGACTGAGTGAGTGAATAAATGTATCTTACTGAATGCATGGATTAGTGACTAAACTGTCTGAAAGTGTGCATCAATATGTCTGTTGTTGTGCAAACTGCTGCATGGTTTGATCAGTAGCTATATGAGTGGCTATATGGGTTATTGATTGGTTGCCCAAGTATTTGTATGGAAGACTGAGCGTGTATGTGGCTGGCTGGGAGGTGTGTGACTCTGTGCACATCAATGTGTACTTGTATCAGTAATTGTATAAGAGAGTAAGTATGTGTTAGTATATGTTTGAATAAATAAGGTGTTCTGTGTTTAACGGTATAGATGAGGAAATCGAAGTGTGATTGATTATTTACAGGACTGACTAGGTGTGTGAGTAACTCTATGGATGAGTGGCAGTGTTTGAGTGTCTGCATAGGTGTATGAGTGCATATGATAGTGTTGTAATAATGAGTGACTGTATGTATGAGTGATTGTATGGGTGAATGAGTGAATGTGTGTGTAGACGTAGGAATCAGTGAGTGCGTATGTAGTAACTGGTATTGGTGTGTCAATGGTTCAAAAAATGAAACTCTGTATTTAACACTGGGTGTAACAGAGGTTATTTTAGAGTGTGAGGAGGTGCATTGTATTATCACATCAATTATATCATCAGTGACGTGATTATTGATGTCAAATGAGATGTCATCAGTGATGTGATCAGTGATGTCAATTGAGATGTCATCAGTGATGTCATCAGTAATGTCATTTGAGATATCATCAGTGATGTCATCAGTGATGTCATTTGAGATGTCATCAGTGATGTCATCAGTGATGTCATTTGAGATGTCATCAGTGATGTCACTGACCATGTCATGAATGATGTAATATGTGACATCATCAGCAGTGGGTTGCGGGTGCGCGAAATATAGTTATTGCATCTAACTATATATGCGAATTTCTATGGTTTTGTGCGAGTAAATTAAGGTTTTGTAAATGCTAATCCCTAACTATATATGGCCTAAAACTTATGGTTTTTTCAGTGATTTTTCAAGGTTTTGTAAATGCTAATTCCTAACTATATATGGTCTATAACCTATGGTTTTTTCAGTGAATTTCAATGTTTTTTTAATAGCAAATATCAAAAGCTGTCAAATGTGAAGTACGTGATAGGTAAAAACATTTTCGTGTTTATGCACGCTGATGTGCTTTGAACGCTGCCCCCCCCCTCTTTTCTCTTAGTAGTACTCTCTCTTTGCAGATAGTGAAGGGTAGTTAACGCAGGCCTTTGCCCCGTTGTAATCCGTCGTGCCTGCTTGTCTCTCCATTTGATTGATTGTTATCCAAGCATTTACTGTTTTAGAATTGATTCTCTTTGGTTCATTCTCTATTTACAAACAAGCACAATACTCTGTTTAGTCTTTGCAGATAGTGAAAAATCCTGTAAAAAAAACAAAAGTAATCGAGCAAAATCAGTAGGCCACTAATGGGATCTCTTTTTGACCTCGCTAAAATAGAAACATTAGGAACAACCCTTCATGAGAAATACGAAACTAGTGAGATGAACTGAGCTCCACACCATGACGGCTGCAAGACAGCTCGGCTACGCCACCCACCCCGCCCAAAATAACGATAAACTCTATGCAAATATTATAAATATATACAACACACCAGCAAAGTAACAGGGTAAAACATTTTATTAAATAACTATTTACATAACTATTTTATACTTTTTGTTGCCTGATCCGGCTAGCTCAATCGATCGAGCATGAAACTCATGCACTCTGATAGCAAGCGTTGCTGCTGATGCTATGCAGACAAAAACTGGTTTTCAGTTTGTACATTCTTCAAGATTTTTCCATCCAAGGCTGGTTGAGAGTTTGTAGAACAATGGCTTCAGATTTTCAACATACGGTGTGGTGGCGCGGACTGGGAGGGGGCGCTTGGCTCCTGCCCCCTCCCCAAGTCATGTTGCCCTGGTGTGGCCTAAGATCGCCCCCGACATAGGCGGCCGGCTCCCGGGGTCCGGCGGAACTTTTTGCCTTTTGATGGCTCTTCCATTCTGGACCTTGTCCCACAATCCGTTTGACCTGAAGACACGCTGTAGTGGGGCGCCCCTTTACTGTTTCAGTTGCCATTCCGCCCGCTTTTGCTACACTGTGCCTCTTCCGCCATTCAGCTGTTTACCGCCCGCTCTTTCGACTACAGCGTCTCGCTCACCATGTAGTTGAGTTGCTCCCGTTCTTGCGATGCAGCGATAGGCGGCTGCCACAGGACTCTCAAAATGGCGGCCGGCTCTTCAAATTTGGGCGTGGTCCACTAAAATGGCCCTGGGACACCTTGGAACTCGGACGCTTGTCTGCTAGGGCTTAGGCCCCATTCTCGAAAGCGTCCCCTCAGCCTTGAAGATTCTACAAAAGTTTTGGGGGCCCCCGACTCCCGCAGGCTTCTGGTGGGGAGCGGCTGCCATGATTGCTCGTGGAATGGCCACGACTGAGCTACGAGATGGTGGTGCTCTCATGCTGATGCCAGCTTCAGTCTGAAACATCCAGAAACACTGTAGACTACCAATTCGATCAGTTCCGGTAGCGCCCCAACGTGACCCGGTAGAGAAGAACTTGCCCTCCCCTCTTTGACTGATGGTTCTTGTTGCCTGTCCCTTCTGTTGTCATTTAACAGAACATTTTAGACTGCTGAAAGGGGTTGTGTTCCGACCGCTGGTTGGTGGAGACATTTTGACTATATTCTGGACCTATGTTGTCGCGTAATGCGTTATATGACACGCCGCGTTAGCGCACCCGGAAGTGCTCCGGTGCGCGAAGCGCAGCTTCCCGGAAGCGATCCGGGGCGCGGCGCGCAGCGCGTAACGTAAGCATAACAGGTCATGTGACTTGTTATTAAAACTTTTCATTGGTTCATTTTACTTTTGTTATTCTAATGATGAAAGGCTTGGTCATATGACCTAAAAATTACGCTTTTTATTGCTTTCGAACATTATTTTTTCTTAAACATATATGTTATAATGTTCCAGGCTAATGTACTTTCCCGGAAAATTTACAACTGTCCTGCAAGTAAAATATATTCCTTTTTCTAGAAAAAGGGCGTTTCTTCGTCCCATGACGGAGCCGTTGAGCAAAAGAGGCTCGGCCTGCTGTCTTAGTCGCCAATACGCCTGAATATCAGATTCTTATCGATCACTTTATGTTGCAGGAGTAGAAAACACAACAGCCCTTGACCATTTATCTTTACTGCGTTCCTGCGTATTATACCTTTTATCCGTCATGTAATTGGACTGCTTTATTTCACTTGCCTTTTACTGATTCGAAAACAGTGACTAAAATTAAAACTTTACCAATGTAAATACTACTACCATGTTTTGTTTTAAAAACCTTTATTGTGAAAATGTCAGTATACAAATACGGGCCTATAACCACGTGGGCCGGCCACGGAGCAAACTGGAATCGTATATGATGAGGAGACATTTACACTGTAGAGGAACCTAACGAACGGGCCATTAGGTTGCAAGAACTAAGGTGTCTAACAGTTGCGGAATCGGTGGACGTACATTTTGTAATTAAAATACGACAGGGCCACTTACAATAAAATTATCTAGATATACATTTGCGGGCAAGTACCATGGGTGACGTTAATTCGAACTTTCAATAGTACAGTAATCAATAACACATCAGAACTTAATATCAATAGGGATGTCGAAATATTCAATCAATTCTCGTCCCCGCCCGCCATGTGCTTCAAAACTGCATACGTATCTCGTGATATGAAGGTTGTGCAACCAGTACACAACAAGGAGTTACGAGTCCCATTTATACCGGCGCCATTTTGGGCGAGGCCGGGCAGGTCCAGGATATAGTGAAAATGTCTCCACCAACCAGCGGTCAGACCAGAACCCCTTTCGGCAGTCAAAAAAGGTTCCATTAAATGACAACAGAAGAGATAGGCAACAAGAACCATCAGTCAAAAGAGGGGAGGGCAAGATCTGAAGCAATTGTTCTACAAACTCTCAACCAGCCTTGGATGGAAAAATCCTGAAGAATGTACATACTGAAAACCAGTTTTTGTCTGTATAGCATCAGCAGCAACGCTTGAGTCAGCTTTGTGTGAAGCCGCCATTTTGATTCAATCAATAGCGTCCCCCTGCACACATTCAGGGACCTGGTTGTGTCTTCAGGTCAAACGGATTGTGGGACAAGATGCAGAAAGGAAAAGGAAAAAAGTTCCGCTGGACCCCGGGAGCCGGCCGCCTATGTCATGGGCGATCTTTGGCCACACCAGGGCAATAGTGAAACTGCAGCAGGTGCAAATAAGCTTTAGACAGTGTTACAAGCGCTGCTCAGAACTCTCAACTATGACACCACCTCGGTGCCATCCGGATCTTGGCGCCTTGTGCTGGTTCCGGCCTATTCACACATCGGTCCGCTACTGACACCACCTCACAGGCCAACGGGGCGCCCCACGCCGACTTTCGGTGCAGCATTGTAGGACGGCCACACCAGTGCGGCAACTTGCTGGACACCACCTAGGTGCCATCCAGATCTCGGCGCGTTGTGCTGCCTTCGGCCTACTGTAGCCGCAAGTGCGGACGCAACTCAGCTGGATAGCGAGTGAAACACCAAGTGGTGCCCCACTGCAGCCGAGGAGCCTCCATCTTGGGGGCGACGCACACCACCTCGGTGCCATCCAGATCTCGGCGCGTTGTGCTTCCTTCGGCCTACTGCAGCCGCAAGTGCGGACGCAACTCTGCTGGATAGCGAGTGAAACACCAAGGGGCGCCCCACTGCAGCCGAGGAGCCTCCATCTTGGGGGCGACGCACAGCATCACATTGCTTTCCAATGCAGTCAGATCCTCAAACAGCCCCCACTGACTGACGCGACCTCACAGGCCAACGGGGCGCCCCACGCCGACTTTCGGCGCAGCATTATAGGATGGCCACACTAGTGCGGCAACTTACTGGACACCACCTCGGTGCCATCCGGATCTTGGCGCGTTGTGCTGCCTTCGGCCTATTCGCACATCGGTCCGCTACTGACGCCGCCTCACGTGCCAACGGATTTTCTAAGCTTTTTATAGCCCTATGCCGCATAACAGGTCATGTGACTTGTTTATAAAACTTTTCATTGGTTCATTTTACTTTTGGTTTCCTAATGATGGAAGGCTTGATCATATGACCTAAAAATAACACTTTTCATTGGATTAAAACATTTTTTTTTCCCAAACGATGAAAGCCCCACCTTGTTTCTGGATGTTTCAGACTGAAGCTGGCGTCAGCATGAGAGCACCACCATCTCGTGGCTCCGTCGTGGTCATTCCGCGAGCAATCATGGCAGCCGCTCCCCACCGGAAGCCTGCAGGAGTCGGGGGCCCCCAAGACTTTTGTAGAATCTTCAAGGCTCAGGGGACGCTTTCGAGAATGGGGTCCAAGACCTAGCAGACAAGCGTCCGAGTTCCAAGGTGTCCCAGGGCCATTTTAGTGGACCAGGCCCAAATCCGAAGAGCCGTCCGCCATTTTAAGAGTCCTGTGGCAGCCGCCTATCGCTGCACCGCAAGAGTGGGCGCAACTCAACTACATGGTGAGCGAGACGCTGTAGCCGCAAGAGCGGGCGATAAACAGCTGAATGGCGGATGAGGCACAGTGTAGCAAAAGCGGGCGGAATGGCAACTGAAACGGTAAAGGGGCGCCCCACTACAGCAGTCGAGCCTCCACCTGGGGTGGCCCGTTCACGCCGCCTACACCCCCCCACGCCGTTTTTCGGAGCAGCATTGTAGGATACCAAAACCAGTGCAGCAACTTACTGTACATCACCTGGGTGCCATCCACATCTCAGCGCGTTCTGCTGCCTTGGGACTATTCGCACAACAGACCGCTACTGACGAGGCCTCCCCCCCCCCCCGGGGCGCCCCACGCCGTTTTTCGGAGCAGCATTGTAGGATACCAAAACCAGTGCGGCACCCAGGTAACATCACCTGGGTGCCGTCCAGAACTCAGCACGTTGTGCTGCCTTGGGACTATTCGCACAAAACACAGCTACTGACCATTGTTGCTTCTTTTTTCAAAAAAATGTTTAAATGTATTTACTGTTTTTGTTGCGTTGTATATATTTATAAGTTATTAAAGTGTTATAATCCTACTACTTTGTTGGAGTGCTATATATTTTTAATGTGACACATAATTGTAAAAACTTTGATGTACAAAGAGGCATCCCTGGAATCTTCCGCTTCAGGCTCGGACCCACACACCCTCACAGTGAGAATCCCCTCCCCAAGCACAATACAGGATGGTTATCAGATAGTAGGAACGCGTGTGGTGTGACGGATCTCATCGGGTGGAGTCCTTGAACTACTGTAACTCCTTTGAAGAGGAGTGATTCTCTACAGCTGGGGCCATAAACTACATCTGCAGGGCTAGGTGATAGCCTGGGACCGGCCTGGACAATCGGACACAGAGGAAGAGGAGTGTCAGAGGGTGCGGTAGTGAATTGGGTGAAAGGGAGGTGTCGGGCGGGCACAGGGTGTGATACTCAGGGAAGAGCAGCGCAGATGGGGGGAGGTTTATGGCCCATGCATATGAGAGAGAGCAGGGGTGACCAGTGCGTGGGGGAGATGCTTGCGAGGGTGGGGAGCCATGCTGAGGATCGGCGGCGTGCAGAGAGTGGGTCTGGTCAAGGCATCTAAAATGGCTGCCGTGCACGACAAAAGTGTGGCATTGGAAAAAAAGCAAGATGGCGCACACAATGTTTATCAATACGGATTAATTTATAACAATTATTTTTAACAATATATTTACTCGCAGTGTCAAAATGGCGATCAACACTTCCTAATTTCCTTCGAATCGAACGTTAACAGAAGTCAAGCGGCAAAAAAAAAAAAAAAACGCTCACGCGCAACCGCTGGAAGACAAGTATCAACATATATGAGCCTCCTCAACCACCCTCAGAAAACATAGGGGGTCAGGATACGTCTCCCATACCCCCTTATACCCAATACTCACATTGCTTTTCCTCCATCTAGTAATTTAATTAAATCGAAACACAAAATGGCGAATTCACATTTCGCTACCAGTTTGCGACCCGGTTCGCAAACTGAGAAGCGCTTCTACTGCGAAAAATCAAATTTTTATTATTTGCCTCACGGGACCCTTTAATAACCACAACATCATTCCTAGGGGGTCAAGAGGGGTCTACCTTGCCCCCTTTCATTAAATTCCCCCTTCGTTTTTCTCCTCCTCTTGTCTCTCGATCCTACCGAGAGACAAGATGGCGGCCGCACCGGACTGTTTAGAATGTTGACAGACACCGGAGAGCCAATCAGCTTCGCTACGCAAAGCTCCGTTACGCGAAAAGTACGCGATCTGGAGCGCTATCTGGGACGCTGTCACAGATATATCTGTTTTTTTAAACGTTAATTTCTCAAAATCCACTGTAGCACATATATTGAGACCCAGCAAAGGCACATCGGGCTAACAGTCCCTATAATTTTGCCAAGTTTCGTGTAAATCCATTCAGCCGTTCGAGCTAAAAGTGAGGCCAAAGGCCCTATGGAAAAATGAATGGAAAAACGCGTTTTGGGACCCCCCTTTTTTCTCGGCCCCCCCTTAACACAACCCCCCAAATTTTCAGGGGCTGCTCAGAAACAAAATGTGCCATTTTCCTGAAAATTTCAGCCGATTCCGTCCACAAACTCCAAAGTTATTAGACATAGAATTTTCAAAAGTTCCATAGAGAAAAAATCCTAACTATATATACCTACTGGCTTCCGCCAGTAGGTAATATATATATATATATATATATATATATATATATATATATATATATATATATATATATATATATATATATATATATATATATATATATATATATATATATATATATATATATATATATATATATATATATATATATATATATATATATATCCTCCAAAAAAGCCCCCAAGCTTCAGAGATGCACTCCACGAGAGACCGTTCAACAGAACCTTTATTATGCAAAAGCGGCATTTCTAGCCCGCTAAATTTCTGTCCCCCTTCGCATTTCGGTGCTCCTGCACCTTAATCATGGAGCGGGGCAAGTTGAAGCAAACGTGAATAGACTGCCACATTTAATACCCTTCAGGCACGTGCTCTCCAGTGAACAACATGCCGGGAGTCGTAGTCTTAATTTTTCTACTTTGGTGTAGTCCGTTTGTCAACCAATTCAAACTGCCCAATTTAATGTTCATTTATTCTTTGTAGCCCTCCAGTGGGCCCCAGGTATCAAAGCGCCGCTTTTTAATGTTCATCTCTCGTGCTGGGACAGGCTGTAACAAGGTTTACAGCCACACAGACCTTCTTCGGATGTACACGGCGGTGCATCATCCCACGGCTGGAGCATCCGTGTACAAACATCCTCCAAAAAGCCCCCAAGCTTCAGAGATGCACTCCACGAGAGACCGTTCAACAGAACCTTTATTATGCAAAAGCAGCATTTCTAGCCCGGTAAATTTCTGTCCCCCAATGCGTTTCGGTGCTCCTGCACCTTAATCATGGGGCGGGGCAAGGTGAACCAAACGTGAATAGACTGTCACATTTAATACCCTTCAGGCACGTGCTCCCCAGTGAACAACATGCCGGGAGTCGTAGTCTTAATTTTTCTACTTTGGTGTAGCGTTTGTCAACCAATTCAAACTGCCCAATTTAATGTTCATTTATTCTTTGTAGCCCTCCAGTGGGCACCAGGTTTCAAAGCGCCGCTTTTTAATGTTCATCTCTCGTGCTGGGACAGGCTGTAACAAGGTTTACAGCCACACAGACATGCTTCCGATGCACACGGCGGTGCATCATCCCACGGCTGGAGCAGCCGTGTTCAAACATCCTCCAAAAAAGCCCCCAAGCTTCAGAGATGCACTCCACGAGAGACCGTTCAACAGAACCTTTATTATGCAAAAGCGGCATTTCTATATATATAGCCTAAATTCTATTCTATCATTGTTTCATCACTGTTTTTATGGAGATAGTTTTGGAAATTATTATTTTTTTTTTTAAACTTTGTCCCTTGACTATAAATTTCTCTAACACAGTGATGTTATTAACATATAAGTATGCGATTTCATCCATACATTTAGCCAGACGATTTTGCTATGAATAGTATCTTTTCTATGTCCTTGTTTGTCAAATGTAGTGACTGCCAGTATTTAACCACATGTATCTCTGGGATTGTCATGTGATCAAGTCCGGGTTTCCCGGACGAAACGCGTCATGTTGCCATCCCCATTGATGGAATAAAAGCACTTTATTTTCACTACGAACCCTGGTTACTTGCACTTCAGGATTGTGGATTCTTATTTAATTGGACGGAGGGGCCGATTCCGTCCTTGACAGACCCTCTCGCTTTTCTGTGGCTGGATAAATATTTGGCCATCATCGTTCTTCACGATCTATTTTTCTGAACCCCGAAGGAGTTTTCGACATCCAGCCCCCGCGACCGGAAGTAATTGGGAGTGCAACGCGACTCTGCTTGCTCGAGCTTACCGTCTGTGTGGAGTTCTACGTGGTGTTGGAGGACCCGAGTATTTCTTCCTGACGGCATCGGAGGTGATCTTGTTGCCGCTTACTGCTACCCTATGGTCATTTGCAGGCTTTGAGAGATAAAGGGACATTATCGTTCTAATAACCAGCGCGTGGTTAACATTACACGTGTGGTTTATGAACTGGTGTAAAACACATAATATTCCTATATTAAGATGGCGATGGCAGCGGACATTTTCAGAGATCGGGAGCAAGCAGCTGATGCTCTTTTTTTAAATTTACTGGCTATGACTATTGGAGGAAAACCAAAGGAAAAAATAATTGAATCTGATGACATTAAGTCTAAATTAAAGAAACTGGAAAAATTGCTCCGAACAGAGCTGACTAAGTGGTGGGAGCAAAAAAGCTTGGAGAAATGTAAAGAAGCGGGAAGGGTGCCCCGCGGTCTGAGGGTCTTAATAGCACCATCATTCGAAAACCCGAATCCCCTTATGCTTAAGGAGTGGGCCCAGCATAATTTAGATGCATCAATGGGAATGGTATGTATCTTGATAAAATACACCGAAATCGATAGAGTTGAACTAATGTCCCAAATTGAAACACTAAACCCTGAACTCAGTGGCATGGAACAACAGGAGGTTATCACTAAAGGGTGTGATGAGATCAATAAATGCCTGGCAAAGTATGAATAGACTATTAAGACACGCAAAGCCTTCAAATTTGCCAGGGACAAGTCGGACTATGAAAATGGGAGGATATTCACCTTCTCAAGGAAATTTGAATCTGTTAAGAGACAAGCGTTGACTACATCGGTATCCGCTTCTATGGCTCAAACTCCACTGATTCAGCAACCGGCTGCCCCTCTACAATCTAATACTGATCAGAGCTCTATTTACAGCAGTGCAGGCTCTGAAGATGAGAATAATGATCAACAGAGTGTGCTTAGTAGTTTCACTCCATCTGAGGAATTGGTTTTTATGGTGGAAGATCGGCGAAACACATTGAGGTCGAGGGGCACACAGCAAGTGAAAGGAAGAGGAGGCGAAACAAATCTCGCAAAGAGAGGAGGAAACGACGGCGGTTTCACAAAAAAGAAAAGGGGAAGGGGGAATTCACAAGTGAAGTAGAATCTAATCATACCCCCGCCACATTGATCTCAAATGAAATTGTTTGCTCATCAGTGACCGAACAACTTGAAGACAGAACTCGAGAAAAAGATAAAAATATAAAAGTGAAAGAAAAAGAAGAAAAAAATGGGAAAATTATGAATTAAAAGTCTCAAAAAATACTGATATTGAAAACACTGTGATTAATTTGACAGAATTGGATTTAAACGCTGCTGAAACCCAGCTTCTTGCTCTGGGACTTTCCTTTTGCCTCAAGAATGGGTTCAAATATGTACAAACGAGGATTGACACTTTTAAGTTTATCCGCAAATTGAAACTTCTTAAATACCATACACTCAATAAGAAGACTAATCTCACTGCTACTATTTTGAAAGAAACTCAAGCAAGCAAGAATTTTTCCATAGCAGATACCATGGCCCTGAAAACTGCTCACTCGCTTGCCAATGATGATATAGATTCCATAGCCAATACTCAGGAAGTTTTTAAGTCTATGGTAATAATTAGTGGCAGTGCTGGCAACAGTCCTTTTTGTCCAAAGTCCACATTTGTCCCTGTTATGCCGAGGGACGCCATTGACATTTTTAATGATCGTGTGATTAAGGACTTAAAGGAAGTTAATCGGACTGTTGCTAGGAAGGATAAACATAGAAGTTATAGAGATAAACAGTACTCTACCCTTATCCGGAAAATAAACTCTCATGGTAACATCATTGTCAATAAAGCAGACAAAGGTGGGAATGTCGTCTTGTGGCCACGGGATATGTATGTTAAGGAAGCTGAGAGACAATTGAGTGACCCAGCTTGCTACAGAAAAGCCTCCTTTAATGAATTAAACAAGGTAAAACAATTAGTGCATACAAACTTAGCACAATGGAAAAGGGAAGGTTTGATAAGTAAAAAAGAGTTTGAGTTTTTGAAAAAGGATTTTCTAATCACTCCTACGCTTTACTTACTACCCAAAATCCATAAAGGTATTTCACCTAAACCTGGGCGTCCCGTTATCTCGGCCAAATGGACTTTCGGAACCTGTATCCAAATATGTGGATTACTTTCTTCATGATTTTATGGAGGCTCTTCCCACCTACTTAAGAGACACTGGTGATTTTCTGACTAGGTTGAAAGACATTGTTTGGAAACCTAGTTATATGTTTTTGGTAATGGATATTACCTCTCTTTACACCTCGATCAATCATAGTGATGGTTTAACTGCTGTTGAATATTTTTTATCTAAAAGGGACATCAAGTATTTTGAACACAGCAAAATGCTGATTACTATGATCCATTTATGTCTCAAGAATAATTTTTTCTTGTTTAACAATGAAGTTTACCAGAAATTACGGGGTGTTGCGATGGGGGCATGCTTCTCCCCCAGCTACGCGTGTTTACACGTGGGCTGGTGGGAGAGGCATGTTCTTGGAAAGCTCCGTGATTGTTTGGGGGACTCTGAGAAAATGTGGCATTTTATTGACGACGTATTTATAATCTGGCAAGGTTGTAAATCTTCTGTGGAATAATTTGTGAGAAATATTAATATCAAATTGATCTGGCTATATGTCTTGATGGTTCCTTTCAGAGGTTTTTACGTAGGGGATGCGATAAAGATGCACTTACTAGTTCCCTAAATAAAGTGATGTCTAATCAAACGGATTCCATTTTTGATACTGGGGTTATTGTTACTCCTGAGTCAGTGCCCACTCAAACTGATAAATCTACTATCCGTTAAATTACCACCTATAACCACCAAGAGAGGAAGATCAAACAGATACTAAAATCTAATTGCCTAGTTTAAAAACAGATATTACATTAGCGCCCCTTTTGGAAGACAGACAAAGCATTACTTTTCGTAGAGCACCCTCTATGAGGGATGCCCTTGTAAAAACAAGTCCGGTGGTCAATATTAAATCCAACTGGCTTTCCAACAGAACTCGGTTCCGTAAATGTAGCTCATGCAGGGCTTGTAAATTTGGAGTTAATACTACTGAATATTCTGAAGGTGTTACCAATACTATTATGAAGATTAATAGTCTTTACACCTGCAAAATTGATTATGCGGTTTATGTTTTAAAGTGTACTTGCGAGCTACTATATGTTGGTAGCACCAAATTACAAGTATATAACCGCATTTTACAGCACCTTCGGGCCATAGTTAATTCTGACCCTAATTACCCTGTGGCGCGTCATTTTAAATTAGTTCATAATAACAATCGGAATGAACTACAATATTTTGTGATTGACGCTGTCCCTTTAACAAAGAGAGGGGGTGATAGAGAAAAGAAATTAAGACAATTGGAAAGCCATTATATAGTCCTCCTCAATAGCAAGATTCCCAATGGCTTGAATATGGGCGAAGATCTTCATAACTTTCTGTAAATATTTTAGCTCATTTCATTATGTGCACAGTATTTTAATAGTTTTACACATATGTATGGTTTTACCTATTTATATATTGTGCTGAGGATGATTTATTGCTAATTTATTGGGCTTTTCTATGCAGTATTCTAGTGACTTGTTGTATATATTCTATGAAATTCTCTTTGATCTTTTTGATGCAGTGTTTCCTTTTCTTGTTCAACATATTGTGATATTTGCTAAAACTAATGTTCTGTCTTTCCTTTAGAAATTGATACATTTTGCACATGTTTTTTACAGTGCATGTATGTTCTGCTAAATTTGTTATATTAGCCGGTTAGTTTGCACTTTATTGCACTTTGCACTTTTTCACCTATGAATTTTTTGTCTTGGCTGTGGATAATTTTTAAATTTTGGAAATTATCTTGCTCTGGTCCATTTTATGGGCTTAAAATTATTGCTCTAATTTTCTGCACTTTTATTATGTGGTTTTTTAATCGTTTTTATTGGATTGTGTCCGCTTGACCTCCTGGGACAAGATATATTTATGAAATATTTTCATCAATGTATTTAGGGCTATGAGCTTGGGCACTTGCCCTGTATTTTCAGCCTAAATTCCATCACTGTTTTTATGGAGATAGTTTTGGAAATTATTATGTTTTTTTAAAAACTTTGTTCCTTGACTATAAATTTCTCTAACACAGTGATGTTATTAACATATAAGTATGGGATTTCATCCTTACATTTAGCCAGCCGATTTTGCTATGAATAGTATCTTTTCTATGTCCTTGTTTGTATGGGAGGAGTCAAATGTAGTGACTGCCAGTATTTAACCACATGTATCTCTGGGATTGTTATGTGATCAAGTCCGGGTTTCCCGGACGAAACACGTCATGTTGCCGTCCGCATCGATGGAATAAAAGCACTTTATTTTCACTAAGAACCTTGGCTGTGGTCTGTACCTGGTTTTGTGTTGGAGCCGTTTCTGGTTACTTGCACTTCAGGATTGTTGATTCTTATATATGTATATATATATATATATATATATATATATATATATATATATATATATATATATATATATATATATATATATATATATATATATATATATATATATATATATATATATATATATATATATATATATCTCGCTCCTCCACACGCCATAGGCGGGGCACTTCCTGGTCGGGTGCAGTAAACGCGGTGGCGTACCGCGATATAAATCCCAGCTCCAAACTTCCCTCTTATCCTTCAGGAAAGAAAAGCACTCGCGAGGATTCTGTAGCTCAACAGCAATTTATTCAGGACAAACGCGTTTCGGATTTACATCCTTCGTCAGTGTCGTAAGTTCTAAACAAAAATACTGGCGGCCATATTTTATTAAAACATCACATGTCACGTGTCTCGGGGTAATAGAGGACGGACTTGGCGTCATTCTAATAATGTGAGCGCCATTTTAACACGGTAGATGCCGGTCAACAATTATTTATTTCATAACAAAAACCCACTAAGGTTAACGGTTAGAAATTTCATTTGTCATGCATTTCAACATTTAACAAATTCATCAATAAATATGATATTCATTTAACATAATCAAGCCGTGGATCGGCAATGCAGCCTTAAGTAAAGACTGCTAAAGTCCTGTGTTACCCACAAACAATTATGCCGTGTATCGGCTAAAATGACATGTTTAAAAGCGGAACATTTGCAGACAGTGCCTCACAGGTCATTTTCAGATGTCATAGTGTTTCATTTATTCAAATGGATGGCCAATTCCTCCCCACTGTTCAACCCTTTTGGAATCTTGGTTCCCAGATCTATAATATAACGTGACTCCAGCCTCCTAAGTTTAAGTAGACGATCTCCCCCTCTGATGTTTGCTGGTAAATAATCCAAACAATAATACTGCAACAGGTCCCTGTTGCTGTTATGTTTAATGGAGAAGTGTCGTGCTACAGGATAGCTGAAGTCTTTGTTTTTTATGGCCCGCATGTGTTCCAATATCCGCAATTTAACCATATTGATGGTGCTCCCCACGTACTTCAGTCCGCAGGGGCACACAAGGCAATACACTGCATAGCTAGTTTGGCAGGTCATGAATTTGTTAATCTCTTTATTTTGCCTGCTTTCAGGCTAGAGGATATAGGACCACACTGTTAGAGAACACACGCAGAAAAGTTCAAGATCTAAAAAGAGAGGATTTGCTAAAAACCAAAGAAAAGAGTAACAAAGATACAGGGAGATTTAGGATGATCACCACTTTCTCCAAGGAGTCCAATAAGATAAGGAACATTCTGAGGAAAAACTGGCATATACTGAAGACAGATGCCGTTATTGCCTCAGACATTCCTGTCCATCCCCTCATAACCTTTAGAAAAGCTCGTTCCCTGAAAGATGACTTGGTTTCCAGTCATCTAGAGAAGTCCCCAAAGAAACCCAAACCACCCTCAGGGAAATGAAAGGATTCTTTCCTTGCGGGAAGTGCAAAGCCTGCGTAGCAAGTAAAAGAGTGAGATCATACAAGGTAGAGGGCATGAGGCAAAATAAAGAGATTAACAAATTCATGACCTGCCAAACTAGCTATGCAGTGTATTGCCTTGTGTGCCCCTGCGGACTGAAGTACGTGGGGAGCACCATCAATATGGTTAAATTGCGGATATTGGAACACATGCGGGCCATAAAAAACAAAGACTTCAGCTATCCTGTAGCACGACACTTCTCCATTAAACATAACAGCAACAGGGACCTGTTGCAGTATTATTGTTTGGATTATTTACCAGCAAACATCAGAGGGGGAGATCGTCTACTTAAACTTAGGAGGCTGGAGTCACGTTATATTATAGATCTGGGAACCAAGATTCCAAAAGGGTTGAACAGTGGGGAGGAATTGGCCATCCATTTGAATAAATGAAACACTATGACATCTGAAAATGACCTGTGAGGCACTGTCTGCAAATGTTCCGCTTTTAAACATGTCATTTTAGCCGATACACGGCATAATTGTTTGTGGGTAACACAGGACTTTAGCAGTCTTTACTTAAGGCTGCATTGCCGATCCACGGCTTGATTATGTTAAATGAATATCATATTTATTGATGAATTTGTTAAATGTTGAAATGCATGACAAATGAAATTTCTAACCGTTAACCTTAGTGGGTTTTTGTTATGAAATGAAATAATTGTTGACCGGCATCTACCGTGTTAAAATGGCGCTCACATTATTAGAATGACGCCAAGTCCGTCCTCTATTACCCCGAGACACGTGACATGTGATGTTTTAATAAAATATGGCCGCCAGTATTTTTGTTTAGAACTTACGACACTGACGAAGGATGTAAATCCGAAACGCGTTTGTCCTGAATAAATTGCTGTTGAGCTACAGAATCCTCGCGAGTGCTTTTCTTTCCTGAAGGATAAGAGGGAAGTTTGGAGCTGGGATATATATATATATATATATATATATATATATATATATATATATATATATATATATATATATATATATATATATATATATATATATATATATAAAAACATATTTTTATCCTTTATAGAAACACACATTCACTGGATGATGTCATCAGTGATGTCATCATTGATGTCATTTGAAATGTCATCAGTGATGTCACTGAGAATGTCATTAGTGATGTAATGTGTGACATCATCAGCAGGTCATTGCGGGGGCGCAAGTTATAGTTAGGTCTACTAACTATAACGGGCGAATTTCTATGGTTTTGAACGAGTGAAATCTCCAACTAACCATAACATCCCTGAAACCTATGGTTTTTTCAGTGAATATATATATATATATATATATATATATATATATATATATATATATATATATATATATATATATATATATATATATATATATATATATATAGCCCTGTGAGGCGACCACCAGAGGACAGAACTCTCAAAAACAACAACTGTGCTAGGGCAGCTGCTTTATCTGCAACATGCTGTGGCGTCCTCCTCCTTTGATAAAGGTCAGTATCTGATGCCGTTTTTCTCAGGCTGCAAAATGTATTTCACAAAATCCCTGCATGCTGCTTTTCAGGCTGCTAGGGACCTTTTCAAGGTCCAGTCCTTGAAGGCTGCTCGACTGCCCTTAATTGCTTCCGCAGGTTTCAAAGAACGGTCCAAACTCGGGCAGTATTTCGGCACTCTTTATGGAGGAGCGTAACTCGAGGCAATACATTTTGCAGCCTGAGAAAAACGGCATCAGTTACTCTGTGCAGGTAACAGCGGACTACAAAGACCAGCACACCTTGAGGGACAGCCAGCCCTGTGAGGCGACCACCAGAGGACAGAACTCTCAAAAACAACAACTGTGCTGGGGCAGCTGCTTTACCTGTAACATGCTGTGGTGTCCTCCTCCTTTGATAAAGGTCAGTGTCTGACCGCAATGCATCAGGAATATGCTGACCCTGCAAACAGCAATTAAATGCTTTTAAATTCACGGAAAGTGAGCGACTCATTTCTTTTTCCAGCTGAGGAACTTGTTTGATATATATATCTATACTACTATTATAAAGAGAGGACACGCACCTTTGAGCCAGGTAAACTCGGGAACCACAGCGCCAATCCACACACCCGATACATTGTAGAAATTGTCAGGGTGTGCAGATGGACATAGGCTATAAAAAAAAAAAAAAACGTACATTTAAAAATATAACTTTTAAAAAAAAGTAGTGCCCGGGAAGTAGCGCCGGCTGCGACGCTGCTCTGGCCGCGACGTAGCGCTGGCCGTGACTTGCGTGTGGCGGGAGGGGGGCGGGAGCGGGTGTGCACAGAGGGACAAGCGGGAGGAGTGGGGGCGGGAGGGAGTCGGGACGGGAGGGGGTCGGGGCGGGAGTGGGTGTACTGCCCCCAGCCCCTTTCTGCCCCAGGCAATGCTGGGGCGGGCTGCTAGTATATATATATATATATATATTCACTGAAAAAACCATAGGTTTCACACCAGTTATAGTTAGGACTTAGCATTTAAAAAACCAAATTCACTGAAAAAACCATAGGTTTCACACCAGTTATAGTTACCTAGAAATTTTACTGACATAAAACCATTGAAATTCCCACGTTATAGTTAGTTGGACTCACTATAACTTGAGCGCCTGCAATGCACTGCTGATGATGTCACATATTGCATCACTCATGACATGGTCAGTGACATCACTCATGACATCACTGATGACACCATTCAATGAATGTGTCTTTCTGAAAAATAAATATGTTTTATATATGTATTTGTAAAGGTGGATGGAAGAATAAATGTTTAAATAAGTGTCTAAATGGATGTTTTTAAAAAAATAATTGATTGGTTAACTGGCTTATTAAGTGTATCTTAGTGAATACATATATTAGCGAGTAATGTTTAAATATTTAAATGTTTGTATCAGTGTTTCACTTTGTGTATAAGTGGCTGAATGGGTTGGTGATTAGCTACATGTGTGTGTATATGGGTTATTAGATGTTTTTTTTGTATCAGTATGAGTGTCTGTATGGTTTGGTGGGGGTATTACTTAGCACATAGATACATCAATGACTGACTCACTGTTTGTATGTGTTTTGAAGACAGCTTATGTGCAGGACTGTATGGGTGGATGAGTGTGTATATGTGTGTGCTAGTGAGTGAATGACTGTCTCACTAGTGTCTTTATCAGTAACTACATATGTTTTAATCTAGGATATGTGAGTATTGATGTATATAAGTGAGTAAATGTGAGAGTGAGAGATTGTATGAGTTCCTGTTTGAATAAGTGTGTGTGTCAAGAATTCCCGTCGGGATCCGGCACCTGGAAGATACGGACTACAAATCCCAGGATGCTTAGCGGGTAGATGTTATGTAAACAAGTGACCCGTTACATAATTCCAGTAAACACGCCCTATAAAAGGAGGAACCCAAAAGAAGAACACTGTCGGATATTGTGTTTACACCGACGTACCTGCTTTGTGAAGAGCAGCGTTCCGAAGAGGTAATCCCGTCAGGCAAGAACGGAGGTAGGTCGGGTCGTTACTCCCTGGGCCTTGTCTTGCCAAGCTTACCCTGTTCCTGACCCGGAAGCTCTACCGGACTACCATTGAGCGTTGCTTTGACTCGGCTGAGTCTAGGTGTCTTGGTCCTTGTGCTGGTTGGAGCCGTGCTCCCAGCCCGACCCGAGATACAAAGACTACCATCTGTAACGCACACCAGGAGGTGTTTTCCGCGTTACAGTTTAGGAAGTCTACCGGATCGATCGAGCGGCTGCTCTCGATCCCGGGGCATTACGAGGAAGAGGTCGAGCGGCTGCTCCCTTCAGGTAGAGACCCCGGCTGGGTGTTTCCCTGTCTCCTCTAATCTCCCCATCCCTCTGCGTACCCCTCACAGCTTACCGATTGGCATTTTCGGCCATTGCTTATCTGCCCTCTGTTGGAATACGCCGGGACCGGCGTAATTGCAGAGGACAATTAGGACCATCCGTGCTGTGGGCTGGTAACGTGGATAGACTGGAGGATTCCAGTAACTATAACTTTCATTTCCTTATTGTATCATTTTTACCTTCATTAAACTACACAAAACGTACACAAGTGGTTGCGTCCTCATTTCGTGTCTGTTCGCGATCCTGAGACAATCAAGACGTTACAAAATATCCAACCTTATAACATTAACTGTCTCCTGGTCGATATACAGACATGGCAACACTTGATGACGTACTTGCTGCTTTGGCTGCGGTGCAAGTTGAATTGGCAGCCTCCAGGCAAGAGACTGCCGATGTGAAGGCCAGACTGGATGCCATACAGTTGGACCCGCTCGCACCCAGCGCTTCCCTCACGAACCAAACCCCGGCGGTAGTCGTGGAGATGCCGGTTGCCATACCCTTGGCCACACCAGAGAGATACAGTGGGGACCCCAACACGGTACAGGTATTCCTCACACAAGTGGCGCTACATCTGTCGTGCAAACCCAAGGCGTTCCCCACAAGTCAGGCCCGGGTGGCTTTCCTTATTTCCTATTTGGCTGGAAATGCGGCACAGTGGGCCGTGCCTCTGGTGAGCCGAGACGACCCTATCTTATGTGACTGGGGGGCTTCCCGCGAAGAATTCCTGAAGGTCTTTGACCGAAGGGCAGACTCGTACACAGCGGACCGGGAAATGCTCGAGTTAAGACAGGGATCCAATGACCTAGTCCAGTATCTCAACGCATTCCGTAGGTTGGTTGCTGAAACCAAGTGGCCTCCTGCTAAACAAACGGCACTCTTTCATCAAGGGCTGTGCGATGAGCTCAAAGACGCCGTGGCTCATATAGACCCCCAACCCAAGACATGCGAAGGGCTTATCAACCTAGTCCTACGGTTGGAACATAGGCTGAATGAGAGAAAAGGGGATCATGGGAGAAAGGGAAGAGCCCTTCCTTCTTATGTGACAGTAGGAAGCCCCGAACCCTCCTCTGCATCCAAGGGAGAACCCATGGACATAAGCGCGATTCGAGCCAGTCTCACAGCCACGGAGAAAGAGTCACGCCGTAAACAAGGATTGTGCCTATATTGTGGCAAAAAAGGCCACTACGTACGTGAATGCCCTGCCAAGCCAAAGACCTCACGTTACAGAACCAACCGGTCCGTCACGGCCGTGGTGGATGTACCGGCGGAAAACTAGAGGACTCCCAGACCAACGAAGGGGCATCTCGGAGTCACGCATCCATCCCTTCACTATCCAACTCTGTCACGAAAGGACAGCGACATCTATTTCTCACGGTGCACGTGGGAGTACACGACCAGTGGATACCCGTTGTGGCCATGGTAGATTCAGGGGCCACAGGCATGTTTATGGACTACAACGAAGCATGCCGGCTAGGGCTAGTGCTACTTCCCAAGGACGTGCCCGAAGACGTCTATGCTGTAGACGGAAGGCGATTGGTGACGGGGCCCATTGGGCAACACACGGGGGTCGTTCCGATGAAATATGGAAGGCACCATTTGGAACAAATTGACTTTAACATCATCAGAGCCCCCCAATATGGTGTTATATTGGGATTACCGTGGCTACAGAAGCACAACCCCTCGGTGGATTGGCCGACACATCGCATAGAAATGACGTCCCCATATTGCATCCTGCATTGTGGAATGCGACCCGAATCCCCTGAAGTAGAAGAAAACGGGAGACAAACGGTGGCTACAGCTGCTGAGAAAGATGTGGCACTCCCTCAGCACGATCGCAGCTTCGAGGACGTCTTCGATGAAGTCAAGGCCGAGGTACTCCCGCCGCATAGACTGTTCGACTGTCAGATTGACCTGGTGCCCGGAGCGAGCGTTCCCAGTGGCAGACTGTACGCCCTGATGGAACCAGAAAACGTGCATCTCAGGGGGTACCTGGATAAACTCCTCAAGCTAGGATTCATCCGTCCATCCAAGTCCCCGGCCGCCTCACCCCTCTTTTTTATCCCTAAGACCAACGGTGAACTGAGAGCCTGCGTGGACTTTAGGGCGTTAAACGCCATCACCATAAAAAAACGGTACCCTTTGCCACTCATCAGTGTTCTTTTGGAGCAGGTCAAAAAGGCTCGTATCTACACTAAGTTGGATCTGAAGGGGGCATACCATCTCGTGCGCATGAGAGATGGGGATGAATGGAAGACCGCCTTTAAGACCAGGTTCGGCCTTTTTGAGTACCTCGTCATGCCGTTCGGCCTGTGCAACGCCCCTGCAGCCTTTCAGTACTTTCTAAATGAGGTGTTTCGGGAGGTATTGGATGTATACGTGGTCGTCTATATCGACGACATCCTCATCTACTCATCCAATGAGGAGGAGCACATTCACCACGTCTCTACTGTACTCCAAAAGCTGCGGGAGAATATGCTGTTTTGCAAACTCAGCAAGTGTGATTTCCACGTCACATCTGTGGAATTCCTCGGGGTCTTGCTGAGTCCGGACGGACAGGAGATGGCAGAACGCAAAATCAAGGCGGTGAAGGAGTGGACGGTGCCTCAAGGTGTAAAGGACGTCCAAAGTTTCATTGGCTTCGCAAACTTTTACACGCGATTTATTGATGGCTTTTCCGGGTTGGTGGCCCCGATCACGCAGCTGCTGCGGAAGTCCAAGGAGTTCGTCTGGTCCCCGGGAAGCGGACGCAGCCTTTGAGGCCCTGAAGAACGCCTTTGGTAGGGCACCGGTGTTGGCTCACCCTGATCCGGATCTCCCCTACGTGGTGGAGGCAGACGCGTCGAATGTGGCGCTGGGGGCCATCCTGTCCCAACGGAATCAGGACACTGGGGTGCTTCATCCAGTGGCGTACATGTCACGCAAGCTCAACGATGCCGAACGCAACTACCACATAGCGGAGAAAGAGCTTCTCGCTATTAAGGACGCCTTCACCGAATGGAGACATTGGTTGATGGGTGCAAGGCATGTGGTTACGGTTTATACGGACCATCGGAACCTGCAGTTCATGACTGCCGCAAGACACCTTTCTCCCAGGCAGTTGAGGTGGATGATATTCTTTGCTGGATTCAACTTCCACATCACGTATCGGCCTGGGACTGAAAACCGGAAGGCAGATGCCCTGTCGCGCCAATCTGCGGTTAAAGAGCCGATGCCTGTTTCTGAACATTCCATCATTCCACCTCAGATGGTGTTGGGAGTTATCCAGCCGGATACATTCCTGAGGGGAATCCAGAGAGGGATCCGGTCATTCGCTTGGCGAAGGTGGCTCCTCAGTCACAAAGAATGGCAGGTGAAAGATGGGATACCCCTGAAAGGCAGGTGCCTGCTGATACCCACGCCTAGATTACGGAAACAAGCATTCGTCTGGTGCCATGACTCTCCATGTGCAGGACATTTGGGTTTCGAAAAAACGATGGCTAGCATGGGACGGCATTTCTGGTGGCCCACTATGAGAGTGGATGTCAGGAGGTGGGGACAGGCGTGTTCTACGTGTGCTACCATGAAAACCGACCACGGCAGACCCAAGGGACTCCTCCGTCCACTTCTGACCCCGGATAGGCCATGGGATAACATCTCACTGGACTTTGTTGTGGGGCTACCTGTAGACCAAGGGATGACAGCAATCCTGGTGGTTGTGGACTATCTGACGAAGATGGGACACTTCATCCCCTGCAAAAGAGTCCCTACAGCCGGCGAACTGGTGTCACAACTCCTGAAGAACGTGGTACGACTACATGGATTGCCAGGGGTGATAGTGTCAGACCGGGGGTCGCAATTCACGGCGCAGTTTTGGAAAACATGGTGCACGGCGCTGCACGTCAAAACCGCCCTGTCCACCAGCTACTATCCTCAAACGGATGGACAGACCGAGCGCCTGAATCAAACGCTCAAGCAGTATCTGCGATGTTTTGTGGACCAGGGTAAAGAGGAATGGGTTGACTTGCTATGGGTAGCGGAGATAGCATACAACAATGCCACTCACAGCTCCACCCAGTCATCACCGTTCTACAGCAACTATGGCCAGCATCCCAGGTTCTTGCCATTTCTCCATCCCCTCAAAGAAAACAGGATTCCCGCCACAGCGGACAGGGTAGCACGCATTAAGGAAGTCTTGATGCGCTCAAAGGCTGTCCTAACTGAGGCCAAGAAAAGGTACAAGGCCACGGCCGATAGGAAAAGAAGGCCTGGGCCACTGTACCGTACTGGTGACTACGTCTGGATATCCACAAGGAACATGCGATTTCGAAAGAACAGTGTGTTCCATCCCAAGTTCATGGGCCCTTATCGGATTTCCAAATGTATCGGTCCAGTGAATGTGAAGGTGTGTTTGCCCCAGTCATTGCGGATACACCCTGTCTTTCACGTCTCATTAATCAAACCAGCATCCTCCAAGCAGTCTGAGGCGCCTAGGCCGATATGTGTGGAATCAGAGGTGAAATATGAAGTATCGGGCATTCTGGCGTCCAAATGGCGTAGGGGCAAGCTGTGGTACCTGGTGGCATGGAAAGGCTATGGCCCGGAGGAACAATCATGGGAGCCGGCTGAAGGAGTCCATGCCCCGCGCTTGGTCTCGTTGTTTCATCGACGGTTCCCTTCCAGCGCTGGTCCCGTGGGGAGCCGCTGAGAGAGGGAGGATGTACTGTCAAGAATTCCCGTCGGGATCCGGCACCTGGAAGATACGAACTACAAATCCCAGTATGCTTAGCGGGTAGATGTTATGTAAACAAGTGACCCATTACATAATTCCAGTAAACACGCCCTATAAAAGGAGGAACCCAAAAGAAGAACACTGTCGGATATTCTGTTTACACCGACGTACCTGCTTCGTGAAGAGCAGCGTTCCGAAGAGGTAATCCCGTCAGGCAAGAACGGAGGTAGGTCGAGTCGTTACTCCCTGGGCCGTGTCTTGCCAAGCTTACCCTGTTCCTGACCCGGAAGCTCTACCGGACTACCATTGAGCGTTGCTTTGACTCGGCTGAGTCTAGGTGTCTTGGTCCTTGTGCTGGTTGGAGCCGTGCTCCCAGCCCGACCCGAGATACAAAGACAACCATCTGTAACGCACACCAGGAGGTGTTTTCCGCGTTACAGTTTAGGAAGTCTACCGGATCGATCGAGCGGCTGCTCTCGATCCCGGGGCATTACGAGGAAGAGGTCGAGCGGCTGCTCCCTTCAGGTAGAGACCCCGGCTGGGTGTTTCCCTGTCTCCTCTAATCTCCCCATCCCTCTGCGTACCCCTCACAGCTTACCGATTGGCATTTTCGGCCATTGCTTATCTGCCCTCTGTTGGAATACGCCGGGACCGGCGTAATTGCAGAGGACGATTAGGACCATCCGTGCTGTGGGCTGGTAACGTGGATAGACTGGAGGATTCCAGTAACTATAACTTTCATTTCCTTATTGTATCATTTTTACCTTCATTAAACTACACAAAACGTACACAAGTGGTTGCGTCCTCATTTCGTGTCTGTTCGCGATCCTGAGACAATCAGGACGTTACAATGTGTTTCTATAAGTGATTGTTCAAGAGAGTAAGTATGTGTAAGTTTCCTTAGAAGTAAGGTGGTAGTGTGTGTATAGCTGTATATGCAAATAAATGGATGTTTAATAGTTTATTTGCATGTGTGAGTATGTGTGTGAGTAACTTTTGGATGACTGTCGGCATGTAACAGGATGTACAGGTGTATCACTACATATGATGAGTGAGTATATGTATGAGTGACTATATAGAACTGTTGGTGAATGAGTGTATGTGTATATAGATGGCGGAATTACTGAATTGGTTGTTGTAACTGGTATGGGTATCTCCATGTTTTTGAAAATGTTAGTTTCTATTTTTGAATATGTGTTTCAAGGGTTACATTACACTGAAAGGAGGTCTGTCACTCAAGGATGGTGTCATCAGTGATGTCATGAGTGATGTCACTGACCATGTCATGAGTGATGTAATATGTGACATCATCAGCAGTGCATTGCAGGGGCGCAAGTTATAGTGAGTCCAACTAACTATAACGTGGGAATTTCAATGGCTTTATGTCAGTAAAATTTCCAGGTAACTATAACTGGTGTGAAACCTATGGCTTTTTCAGTGAATTTAATAGGTTTTTTAAATGCTAATTCCTAATATAACTGGTGTGAAACCTAAGGTTTTTTAAGTGAATATCATAGGTTTATTAAATGCTAATTCCTTTCTATATTGAGTTTCTAGCCAATTTTTTTTTATTTGCTGTCTTGTGTGAGTATTAATTAGTATTATTTTTTTTTTATAATAATATTTTTAAAAAAAACATTTTTATAATTTTTTCTTGGGGCGCTCTGGGTCCGCACCGGTAAGCTCTCCGGAAAGCGCACCCAGAGCGCTACTTGCGTTCGTGTAAAAAAATATGAATGAAAAGTAAATAATAACGCAAGACATTTAGTACCATACATATAAAAGCAGGTTTTTTGCATAAGGAAATGAAAATAATTTTGCATTTCCGTGAAACTATCAAAACGTCACTTATGCGTGCCACGTAAGAGCCCCCGGAAGCGCCTACGTTCACGCCGTGTATGCGCCCCCGGAAGCGCCTTCGTTCGCGCCGCGTAGGAAAGACTACGCCCCAGAACTCAAAGAAAAGTATAGAACTGAGCTGAAAAAATACCAAAAATTGGTACGAGCAGAGAAGAGTCTTTATTACAAATGCAGAATTACGGAAGCTAAAAACCCTACCAAAGAACTATTCGGTATCTATAAAGAAATCACCACACTATCTCGCTTGGATACTAAAGACACCTACTCCACGGAGATATGTGAACAAATAGCTGATTTCTTTGTGAAAAAGGTAGAAAATATTCACGCCACATTCACCATTAGCACCAGGTCAGATAACAATAAGGCAGAGACTCTAGACGTCCGCCCGCAAAAACCCCAGTTCACAAATTTCAGGACCCCCAACAAACAGGAACTGATGAATATCATAAACACCATCAGCTCTGGCTCCCCTATGGATGCCTGCCCTCCGGAACAATACAAAATGGTCATGGAAAGCGTACTACTGGATCATATAAGCAACATGATCACAACCTCATTCCGTGAGAGCATCGTCCCGAGTAACTGGAAATCTGCCCAGGTAATACCACTAAAAAAGAAACCGAACATCCCAATTACCCAGCTTCAAAATCTGCGACCAATCTCACTTCTCCCTTTCTGTGCTAAGATCATAGAAAAGGTGGCCAATCTCCAACTCATGGAGTTTTTGGAGAAAGAATCTCTCCTCCACCCCTCCCAATCAGGGTTTAGAGCAGGCCATTCAACGGAGTCTGCCGTTCTGTTCTCCACCGAGCAGATCCGGAAACTGGTGGATGAGGGAGAGACAGCAGCGTTGGTCCTATTGGACCTAAGTGCAGCATTTGACACCGTGCTGCACACCACGCTGCTGTCTCGACTCTCAGACATGGGAGTTAAAGACTCTGCTCTCAAATGGTTCCAGTCATACCTCTCGGACAGAACTTTCCAACTTCACTGCCCTCCCTTCAAGTCATCTCCTCGCAGTGTTAGCCATGGGGTTCCACAGGGCTCAAGTCTGAGCCCTACCTTATTTAACATCTACATGGAACCCCTGGCACACATTGTAGAGGAATTTGGGGTGGGCATTGTCAGCTATGCTGACGACACCCAGTTGGTGTTCAAAATAACACCAGACAGTAGAGACCTAGCCTCCAACTTCTCAAACTGTATGCTAGGGATAGCGACATGGATGAACGCCAACTGCCTCCGTTTGAACGGAGATAAAACGGAGGTATTGATTGTAGGGAAGAACCCTTCCGTCTGGTCCCACGCCTGGTGGCCTAGCGAATTGGGAGAACTTCCTGTGCCTGCAGAGAAGGTGAAGAACCTCGGTGTCATGCTTGACCCTAATCTCTCAGGTAGAGCCCAGGTAAATAAAGTGACAGGGAAATGCTACAGCACCCTTAAAGTGCTGCGCAAAGTACTTGACCTGCTTCCAATTGAAGCAAGAAAAACTATAGTCCATGCTCTAATATCTCCCCATCTAGACTATGGTAATGTTCTTTTACTGGGTCTTAATCAAAAGAGCCTGCACCAGTTACAATGCATACAAAACTCTGCAGCGCGACTGGTGCTCGGTCTCCCCCGTAGAGCATCGGCAAAAAATGCACTTGCCAAGCTTCACTGGCTCCCTGTTAAAGAAAGAATAATATTCAAAACTCTCTGCTACACACATCGCATTGCCCAAAACAAAGGCCCCAGCTATCTAAGAGGCCTCTTGACCATCCACAGGCCAATCAAAAATCTTAGATCAGCGGGCACGATGCTGTTTAAAATCCCTCGCATCACCAAAGCGAAGATGGGAGGAAAATCCTTCCGCTTTTTGGCCACGAAGCTTTGGAATGCCCTGCCAATTCAGCTACGTATGGAACCATCTGAAACAAGATTCAGAGCCAGACTCAAAACTCACCTATTTCCCAAAAACTAATCCCCGTTTGCCTGTCCTCTTCCTTTAGGTGGATTTTGCATTTGCAGTCAGCGCGGGGACACACAGTTTTGTGCAGCCAGGCGCTTAATAAATGCTTATTATTATTATTATTATTGTAGGTGCCCCCGGAAGCGCTCCGGTGCGCGCAGCGTCAGCGCGTCAAGTCATGTGACCTTAAAATAACACTTTTTATTGGTTGCTAACAGTTTTTTTCACAAAGAATGAAATCCCCACCCATTTCCTTCACTTCTTCTTTCACTTTTGTGAAAGAAAGACCAGCCTTTTTGCTCTTGGATCTTTCTTGGATAATCACGGCTGCCAGACCATCCAGCAGTGAAGATGAGCCTGAATTCATTGATGAAGAGCCTCCTCAGCCGAAGGTCAAAGAGCATTCCATCTGGAATTTTTTTTCCATACCGGATGACCAGAAGAAGGTCAATGCTCCAAAAGTGGAGTGCAGGATCTGTCACACAGTCCTGTCACGGGGTGACCCCACTAAGAAATATTCTTTTGGGAACTCCACAATGCTTCGCCATGTGGAGAGGAAGCACCCTCAGAATTTTGCCCGGGAAAGTGTCAGGGCTCTGGCACAAGAGGTTCCCAGTGTTGTGGCCTCTACATCAACCGGAGGAGCAACTACTTCAGTGAGGGGGCGATCGCAAGAGCTGGTTCCAAACATTCAGCCTGCATTCAACAAAGGCGTCCTAAAATGCAGATACTGTGATCAGCTACTTACCTTTGGGGAACAAAGTGTTCTGCTCATGGTTCGAGCATTGGAGAACCATCGCTGCCGTTCCCATACCTAATTTATTTTGGGTTTTTTGCTCCTGTTGAGCAGTTTCCATTCCCTGTCTTTGTTTTTGTTCTAAAAAAAAGGAAAAAGAAGAAAAAAAAAGTTATTTTCAGAACTACCTCCAATTCTCATCAAAGAGCTATATTTTTAAAAAAATGAAAAAGAGTAAGTGAAGTGGAGTGCATTTATAATGGAAAGGAAAATGAGTAAGAAAGAACAGAAAGGTATGAGAGGAGAAAGGAACTGAACTAGGGGGACTGAAAGAAGGTGAGTGTTGGAAAGGAAAGTAAGGAGAAGGAGACTGAACATGGGGAATGTGGATATTCAAAGAAAATGTTGAAAAGGAACGGGGGTGTGGAAGTGTAAGAAAAGATGCATTGCTGGAGTTGTATCATTTTTGTGACACACTCCAGCAATGCATCACTTTTGCGCTTACAGATACGTCTGAAATACTGGCGTATCTGTAAGTACTTCCGACGCACCAGTGCTGTAAAAAATGCACCTTATTCAGTCATATTTACAAAGTGACGCATTTAGGTAGATGCGTCACTTTGTAAGCCCCTGCGCCACATTATACCTACGTCAGGTGTAATGTATGCAAAAGGGGCGTATTGACGCAAAAAAAGGGTCATAGAGGTGACGCAGTGAAATCTATGAGATATCACTGCGTCACTTTTATGACGCTGTTGGGTCCAAATCTTGCGCCTGTATCACAGCAGGCGTAAGACTGATGCAGGCCCTTTCACATGGGGCCTGTCCCCATGTGAAGGGATGCATTGCTGGAGTTGCATCATTTTTGTGACACACTCCAGCAATGCATCACTTTTGCGCTTACAGATACGTCTGAAATACTGACGTATCTGTAAGTACTTCCGACATAATACGTCATATATTTAATATGACGCATGACATGACTAGAAGACTGAAGGTCTCATTTAAGAGGCCATGCGTCACTTTAACACCACCGGTGCGTAACTTTTTGTGACACACTAGTGCTGTAAAAAATGCACCTTATTCAGTCATATTTACAAAGTGACGCATCTAGGTAGATGCGTCACTTTGTAAGCCCCTGTGCCACATTATACCTACGTCAGGTGTAATATATGCAAAAGGGACGTTTTGACGCAAGAAAGGGTCGTAGAGGTGACGCAGTGAAATCTATGAGATATCACTGCGTCACTTTTATGACGCTGTTGCGTCCAAATCTTGCGCCTGTATCACAGCAGGCGTAAGACTGATGCAGGCCCTTTCACATGGGGCCTGGCCCCATGTGAAAGGATGCATTGCTGGAGTTGCATCATTTTTGTGACACACTCCAGCAATTCATCACTTTTGCACTTACAGATACGTCTGAAATACTGACGTATCTGTAAGTACTTCCGACATAATACGTCATATATTTAATATGACGCATGACTAGAAGACTGAAGGTCTCATTTAAGAGGCCATGCGTCACTTTAACACCACCGGTGCGTCACTTTTTGTGACACACTAGTGCTGTAAAAAATGCACCTTATTCAGTCATATTTACAAAGTGACGCATCTAGGTAGATGCGTCACTTTGTAAGCCCCTGCGCCACATTATACCTACGTCAGGTGTAATGTATGCAAAAGGGACGTATTAACGCAAGAAAGGGTCGTACAGGTGACGCAGTGAAATCTATGAGATATCACTGCGTCACTTTTATGACGCTGTTGCGTCCAAATCTTGTGCCTGTATCACAGCAGGCGTAAGACTGATGCAGGCCCTTTCACATGGGGCCTGGCCCCATGTGAAAGAATGCATTGCTGGAGTTGCATCATTTTTGTGACACACTCCAGCAATGCATCACTTTTGCACTTACAGATACGTCTGAAATACTGACGTATCTGTAAGTACTTCCGACATAATACGTCATATATTTAATATGACGCATGAGTAGAAGACTGAAGGCCTCATTTATAAGGCCATGCATCACTTTTACGCCACCGGTACGTCACTTTTTGTGAGGTATCAGCAGCATAAATCATGCACCTTATTGAGTTATATTTACAAAGTGGCGCATCTAGGTAGATGCGTCACTTTGTAAACCCCTGCGCCACATTATACCTACGTCAGGTGTAATGTATGCAAAAGGGGTGTATTGACGCAAGAAAGGGTCGTAGAGATGACGCAGTGAATAAACTGGGTTTTCCCCATGCTACGCTCCCCGGTCCGCTCCCCAGTGCGCGTACCGGGCGCTCCCCCCGCGCAAATCGAAAAAACAAAATGTTTTTTCCCTGCGGGGCCCTTTTATGGCCCCCACATCAAACCTAGGGGGTCAGGGGGGGTCTACCCTGCCCCCTTATGGTCATTTCCCCCTTTTTTTTGTTTTTGCCACCTCTTGTGTCTCGATCCTACCGAGACACAAGCTGGCGGCCGCTCCGGACTGTTTCGAATGTTTACAGACACCCGAGTGCCAATCAGCTTTCCGCGCGCAAGTCGCATAGCACGCCCGGTGCGCTCCCCGGTGCACGTACCGGGGCGCACCTATAGATATATATATTTTTTTGAACCTAAATTACTCAAAAACCACTGGAGCACATATCTTGAGACATAGCAAAGGCGCATCGGGCTACCAGTCCCTACAATTTTGCCAAGTTTGGTGGAAATCCATTCAGCCGTTCGGGCTAAAAGTGAGGTCGACCGCCCTATGGAAATTAACATGGGAAAAACACATTTTGGGACCCCCCTTTTATCTCGACTCCCGCTTGACGAATCCCCCCTACATTTTCAGGGAAGGAGCGGAGCGGGCCACCTTCTTTGAGAAATTCGCGAAGATTCGTCCCCCGGCGCCAAAGTTATTCCCAATAGAATGTTGCGGATTTCCTATGGAAAGTAGATCCTAACTATAACTACCTACATGTATATATATATATTACCTACTGCCGGTCGCCAGTATGTAGTTATAGTTAGGACCAAGTTTCCATAAGAAGAAAATCTTTTGTTTTGCTTATAACTTTGGCATTGTTTGATGAATCTTCATGAAATTCACAAAACTAATTCTTTATTCATATCAGCTCCTATTGAAAGTTTAGGGGTGAATCGTCAAGTGGGGTCTGAGAAAAAAGGGGGTCCCAAAATGTATTTTCTCCATGTTAATTTCCTTAGAAAACTTTAGACAAGGCTACAGGTCGAACGGGTGAACGGAATTACCCCAAATTTGGCTGGGAGAAGGGTCTTGGTCTAGAAAGCCTGCTTTTGTTTATTTGGTGTAAATTCATTCAGTAGTTTTGGAGAAATATCAAAATGTACAGATATCGATATTTGAGAATTCTGCCATTTGATTGGCTGAGGCGTTACGAGCATGAGCTTGCTGCCTATTGGCTGCGAGCGGTGCGAGCGGTTGCAACTAGGAAGTGTTGGCCGCCATTTTGTGATTTTGTTTAAGCGGGTTAGGGGAATAAAGGGTGAAAAAAGTAGGAAAGAGGAGGGTAGGAGCGCTGTGAGCTCTGATGGGTGGTTAGGGTGTGCTATAGAAGGAGTGTGAAGCGAAGTATTTACCCTTACCGGTGTGAAAGTGGTGTTCTGCCCAGAGTGAGATGGTGGTGAGGTGATGGTAAACTCGGGGATGAAAGCGCGCGCATAAACCGTGAGCTGAGGGCTGTAAACTGATGTGCTGTGGGCGCTCTAGCATACTGTCTGAAGCAAAGTATTTACCCTTACCGTGTGAAAGTACTGTTTTGCCTAGGTGAGATGGTGCTGAGGTGAGGTACCAGTAAACTCGGGGATGAAACCATGAGCCTAAACTGTGAGCTGAGTGCTGTAAACTGATGTGCTCTGGGCGCTGTAGTATACTGGCCGCTGTAGCATAGCTGTGCAGGTGGTATTAGTATACGTTTAGACTATAGCGAGAGTGGGAAGCAAACTACTCACTGGTACCGCTCTGAAAACTCGGGGATAAAACTGTGAGTCTAAGTCGTGAGCTGATTGCTGTAAAGTGATGTGCTGTGGGCGCTGTAGGATACTGGGCACAGTAGCATACCTGTGTAGGTAGTGTTAGTATACATTTATACTATACAGGGAGTGGGAAGTGAACTACTCACCCTTACAGGTCTGAAGTCTCAAATGAAGCGTTTTAGCAAGCAGGAATAAAGAAATAATAGTGAAGAATATAATACAGAATTTTGCAATGCCACAGAAGACAAATGGTGAAATGAGGTGTGTCTAAGAAAGTGGCTGTGTGTGATAAAGCGATGGAGTTTGAAAGTTATATAGAAAATGTCTGCATTTAAGTGCCATAAATGGACCCACTGGTGTAAGAGCTAGGTCATCCAGCTAATGCAAACTTGAACCGCTTCTGCTGTATTCAAACATAAGCTCCTGCATCAGTGAATTCCACATTACATGTTGGAATTCCATGTGACATAAACAATACCTATTACACTTCAATGACTCTAAATGTTATAATGGAAATATAGGTAGAATACGATTATCACATGTATCCTTTAAGAAAACAAATAAACAAAAAAATTGTAATATATAATTATCAAACTTCTTAGGTAACCTAGTACTCCATTTTTTTCTAACACAAATTTATCAACAGTAGAACAGTCAGCAATCTCTTGTACAGTAGATTCAATCTGGTGCGTGTGAGCATTGGTAATAGTTCTACCCACATCGGAACTTTGAGGAGGAACACAAACATTGCACTTTTGAGAAGCACATTAGGTACCCTTTTAGTCAAACCATGCATTATTGTCGTCAGCTGTTTCAAAAAACATTCTTGTGCAGAGAGCTAAGGCATCCAGCTGAGGCAAACTCCAACTGCTTCTGCTTTATTCAAACCGAAGCTCCTTCATCAGTGAATTACACATTACATGTCACAGTTCTATGTGACATAAACAATAGCTATTAGACATGAATGACTAAATTGTATAATGAAAGTAAAGGTAGGATACGATTACCACACTGTGCCAACCAGTTCCTAAACAATGTTGTCTTTTTTTCATTTTGATCACCAGGTTGTGAGAGGCTGAGGATGAGTAAATTGATGTGAAAGGGCTTCGTGGTTAAGAGGCAGGCAGAGTGACGTGTGCACAAAGAATAGACGTGGTTTCTAAATGGATGTCGGGTTTAGGCTAATTTAGCAAGTAAATTGCGTATTTGCATAGGCCATACATCATCGATCCCTGGTTAGAGTGGAGACATAAGGGGCAGTAATGAAGACAGAGTTCAAATGTCTGAGTATACTTAGAAAGTTATTATATCAAAGTAGTACAATTGAAGTGTATTAAAAAAAATTGAAGGAAAAAGTAAAAAAAGATGGAAAAATTTCATCCAAGAATAACGTGAGTTTCTTACAAGTCTTGGAGATTCCAGTCCAGAAGTTTTCAGCAGCTTGAGATGCATAATGTTCTAAAAGGCTATTGTTGCCATTGTGTGAGAAAAGCGAAGCGATCTAATTCATATTTCTGAAGGTACAGTAATGTCCCTTGAATATTGGAGCAGCAATTTGAATTGGCAGGCAATCTGCGATGTTGTCTAAAGTCGCACGTTGCAGGAGATCTTTCGCGGCTGCGCAGAAATCCCATTCCACCACGATACCTTTTTGCATTGCATTCGCCATTTCTCCACTGCTGAACAATCAAGTTGGCAAGGCACAGATCCATTCGCCAGTCGAATGGGCAAGTTTTGCGATAAAACAATGGTTGTACGCAGATTGCATATGTGTAAATAAATGTTATGTTGTAGCTGGCTCCAAGCAGGCAGCCGAAAAGTTTTTCCATTTTTTTACAGTATTGATGTAGCTTCGCGTAGAGGCGTATTCTGTTGGACATGGTTGTTACCACCAAGAGCGCAGCCATTTTTTACAAGCAAAATTAGTAGTAGGATGGCCGCAAAGAGAGCGATAATTATGGGCACTGTTCCTGTGACTGTTCATGTGCACTGTTCCTGTGACTCCAGAGATGATCGAATGAATGAAGTCTGGTATTAAAAGAAAAACAGTTTGAAAGCTTGAGAGAAGCCCGGAGGAGACTGTGTTAAAAAAGTGTGCCATCCCTTGAGTGTGAGATGTGTTGAAAATTGTGTAACAATTCACAAAGTGAAATGGGAGGTTCTTATTTAAAGGGAAGTGTATTTTACTTTAAGTTTGAGGTATCTGCAGTCGATACATTTCTTCTGCAGAAGTGAGGGACACTTCTGTTTGTTTAATGAAATCTGTTTTGAAGAAAACTGAGGAAGATGACGGCCGGCTAGAAAGTCCGGTCGGGAGCTCAGTAACATCTCCATGACTGACAGCAAAAAAACCTATCCCTATCGTTCAGATTAGCTTCCTAATGAAGAATACAGCAGCACAGCTACTCTTAACAAGCAAATAAGCAGTATTGGTGGTTCTCTGATGGCCGTGCATGTAAAAAAGGAAAAGAAACTGAAACGGAGAGGCGCTTACATGATCGAGCGAGCGGCATTGGCATCAACAGCGATAGCGTCGGTGATCAGAGAGAGGTGAACGGTGACAGTGGTTTGGAAAGCTGGGTTTCCTCTGGATCCCCCCCTGGCGATGAAAGACCATGACTCGCTGGGTCCCAGAAATTTTCACGCCGGAGACACCGCGGTGGAAGTTCCTCACAGATGGACAGCAGCCTCGGATGCGCGTTGCGATTGCCGAAGAGCGCAAAGCAGAGTGTGTTTCCTTTTCCGGGGCAGGAATGGCAGTGAGAGCAGCGACGGTAGTGGCAGGTTGAGTACTCAGGATTCTCAACCCGAACGACAGTGGTTCAAACAGGACTGGTTCGAGGACAATTTGGTCAGCGTCAGTGAACAGAAAGACGTGGTGTCTCAAAAGAAAAGAGTAACTCCGTTTCAAACCGACTTACAATACTTTACCCCCGAAGGAGAGCAGATCGGGTTGTGTAGTCAGGGATTCACGAGGGCTTATGGAAACAAAGAAAAGAAGACAGAATTAAGTTCCTGCTGTAAACTCATTAACCAGGTACGAAGGGAGGAACAAAATCAGAGGGGGACTGCTTTCGAGTTAACTGAAGAGTATAAGGGGAGTGAACAGGATCGTGCACCGACTACAGAAATAAAAAATGCTGCTTGCGTAAAAGAGAGGGGTTCAGAGGCACCAGATTTCTTTTTAAAAAAAGCAAGAAAGGAGGTAGTGGGGAGGGACCAAACAGAAAAACAAGAAGTAGAGGAAGGAGGCAGAGTAAAATCAAGTTACTGCCTTAGTCACAGCCATCAAAACAAGTGACTGTACCGACACAAACACAAACAAAAACAAAAAAAAGTAAGAAGAGGCTCTCTAATCGAGAGCGTCAGCCCAAACCTAGATCAGATAAGGCTGGAGCCCTCCCGGATCATAAACTTAAAATCACACCCTCACTGAGATCTTTCTTTAAAGTGCAACAACCCTAGCGATTAGAAGAAAGAAGTTCTTCTACCGTACCCCCCCACACTAAAGAACAACCTGAAAGTCAGAGTAGCAAAAATCCGAAAATGAGCACAGAAACGACTAGTAGTGTATGCCCGCAGAGTGAAAGATCAGAAGTTCCAGAGAATCCTCCTCAGCTAACCACAAATGAACCGGGCACAAGTACCTCTAACTGTCCCCCCCCACAAACCTTCCTCGATCAGACAGGGAAACTCATGGAAAGCCTCATGGAGAAGGTCTTGGGAGAGATGAGAGAGAAATTCATGGTATCTGTGTCCAACCAGGCCAAGATTCAAGAAGTCTGCGAGACCTTAGACCAAAAGTTGAATGCTTTAGGGGACAGAGTATCCACAGTGGAATCTGAGGTGGTGTCCCTCAACAAAAAAATAGACTCTAACCAATCCGAAATCAGGAAATTGAGAGATTCAGAAAGAGCCATTAAGGAAAAACTAGAGTCACTTGAAAATCAGGCACGGAAAAACAACCTTAGTATTCTAAATGTGCCAGAAAATTTGGAAGGGCAAGACATAAAGAAATTCATCATCTCCCTGCTTGAAGAATATTTCCCCTGGTCTAAAGATATAAATCTGAGCGATGACATACAAAGGGTACACCGAGACCCATTCAGAAAGAGCAGAGACAGAAAGACTCCAAGAAAAATTTTAATAAATTTCAAAACCTACACACTAAAAGAAAAACTCCTAAGTGAAGGCTTAAAGAGCAGCTCATTAAAAAAAGATAATTGGACCTTCAGGATCCGCTCAGATATGTCTAAAGCTACTCAAGATAGGCAGTGGGAACTAGGACAATACATGGCAGAACTAAAAACTCTAGGAGCCACGGTCCAGATGAGATTCTCCGTCGCTTTGAGAATCATGTGGCAGAATAAAATGCACAACATAAGAGAACCAAGCGAAGTAGAAAACTTCATACAACAGATAAAGGAACAGCTACGGTCTAAAACATAAATATAAGATAGGAACGCAACAACTAGATGAATAATGGAGCTCGAAAGGGCGAACAATACTACCCAAAAGAGAGAAAAGAGGTTTCCTCGGGGAGGGCAAAAATAAACCCAGGAAAAATACAAAACCAAACAAAAAAGTCACCGTGGGTAGGGAGCAAACTAGGGAAAAAAATTGAAAAAAAAATCCTCAATAATAAAGCAAGAAGGAATACACGAGGACGACTGGACCTAATTAACCATGACTAAAATAAGGAAAGAACTTAAAATGTTGTCATGGAAGGTAAACGGACTCAGAATTCCAAGCAGAAGTAGGAGAATCTTTGAATATTTAAAATCAGTAGATAATGAGGTGATCATTCTTCAAGAAACTCACCTACTGAAACCTGAATGGGAACAAATAATAAAAATCTTTGAACTGGGTGGATACTTACATTTGTACCAACCAAAATTGCAATATTAAAGGTATCATAATACTCTTTAAAAAATCGCTCAATGTTAAAGTCATTCATAAAGCAGTAGACAACAAGGGCAGATGGGCCGTAGCAAGAGAAAAAATTCATGACAACAACTTTACTATAGCTGGATACTATGGACCAAACACTGATGACCCAAATCCCCTTCAAAATCTATATACAGAACTTTTAACAGCATCTGATCCAATAATCTTGGGAGGCGATTTCAATATTATAATGTACCCTAAATTAGACAGATCACCACCAGGAAAACATTTCAACTTACCAAAAATGAGAGAATGGCTAAGCATATATAAAAGAGAACTGGAATTGATTGATATGTGGAAAGAGAAAGGAAACAAGGAACACCCCTTTACTCTACATAACAAAAAACTAGGTCATAAGTCCAGAATAGACTACTTCTTGATTAGTAAAAATCTGCATAACAACATCAAAGACCTAGACCATTTGCCAGAACATTTGTCCTATCATTCGGCAGTGCAACTAACCGTACAATCAGAAATAAATAAACCTCAATATAGATGGACAGTGGACCGCACTCTTTTTCTGGACCCAAAAAAAAGGGAAGAACTGGGCATAACTTCAACCAATTTCTTTGAAGATAATAGAGAAGGCACCTCAGATCCAATAACCTGGGACACATACAAAGCAGTCATCAGAGGTAAACTTATAAGCCTAGGGGCTCATAAATCAAAACTCATCAAACAAGAGATTAGAGAAAGGGAAGAAAGTATAAGCCAACTGGATGGGCAGTTTAACGCAGAACAAAATTTGGAAACAAGAAATACTTTGGAGATTGAGAAAAAAGAACTAAAAGGAAATCTAGCAGATTATCTGGAAGATAGAGTAAAAGCAAAATGGGAGGCCAGTAAACTAGCCAATCACGAGTATAGCGAGGGTTGCGGAAAACTATTGGCCTGGAAAACTAAAACGGACCAAACCAGAAACAAAATAGTCAGTATACAACTGAGCAATAAAACAGATGTAACCTCTGATGAATCTGAAATCAAGCAGGAATTTGAAAACTTCTTCTCTAAACTGTACAGGGAAGATTCCTCCTCCTCCTTGGAGCAAATAGGAAAGTATCTTGATTTCCTAAACCTTCCGAAGCTGTCGGAGTCAGAAAACGAAGAACTAAATGCAGAAATAACAACTGTAGAAGTTAAATTGGCCTTGAAAAACTTGCAAAAAGGGAAAGCAGCCGGACCTGACACTCTACCAAATGATTTTTATTCAGCTTTAATGGAAATTGTAGCCCCCGTATTGAAGAAATTACTAAACAAAATCTACAGGGAAAATGATAAAACCCCGGACTCCTGGAATGATGCTATTATCAGCATAATTTTAAAACCAGGGAAAAACCCCTCAGTTTGTGAGTCATATAGGCCCATATCCCTGCTAAACTGTGATTATAAAATCTTTACACAAATAATAGCAAGGAGATTGGCCCGTGTAATGCCAAAGCTGATACACCTAGATCAAAAGGGATTCATAAAAGGGAGGCAAATATCCGAAATTACACACAAACTCTTTGCTGCAATTGATATAGCAACTAGTGAAAAAAACCCTAACAATAGTAACCTTTGATGCTGCCAAAGCATTTGACTGGGTCAACTGGACTTTTTTAAACAGAGTTATTGGCAAATACAATCTTGGTCAAAATTTTAGTCATTTGATAATCGAGACTTACAGAAAACCAAGAGCGAAGATTCTGGTCAACGGAAGTCTTACCAATAACTTTGCGATACAAAGAGGAACGAGACAAGGGTGCCCGCTGTCCCCCCTGCTTTTTAATTTGTACATTGAACCTCTGGCAGACACAATTAGAAACGAGTTAATAGCCCCCTTTAAACATCAGTATTGGATCAAAAAGATGGCGCTTTACGCGGATGACCTAATGATCTTTACAGAAATCTATCAAAGTTCCTCCTCAGCAATAAACAAGGCAATCATAGAGTTCGGGAAAGTATCGGGGTACTTGACAAATGAAGCGAAAACAGAGTCAATGAGTTGGAATTCACAACAGAATATTCCATACACAAAGAATAAAATAAAATATTTAGGTATAACAATTGTGAAAGATCTTGAAAAAATCCCTCAATTAAATCTCAACAGGATTTCAACTGAGACCAAAAAATTGCTCAAGGTATGGGACAAGCTACCTCTAAACATGATAGGAAGGTCAAACTTGGTAAAAAAGTCGATCCTTCCCAAATTTACCTACCTCTTTAATGTTATACGATTGGAGTTCAAAAGAGACTACTTGAAGAAAATCCAGGGAGAAATTGCAAACTTTATTTGGGCTTCAAAAGGAACAAGGATTGCCTGGAATAAAATTAGAAGGAAAAAAGAACAAGGGGGAATAGCCAGCCCAGACATTGTGGAATATTGTAGAGCCTTCCAATTCAAGAATGCAAGATCGCTTGTGAAAAAGTATGAGCTCTATCCCCAATTTCTCCAAATACTAACAAACAAAACTGACTATTTAAATTCGGACACCCCAAATTCTTTAAAAAGATAAAACTAAAGGTACTAAAAAATGCAGCGAAACTCTGATATCAAATGAGAACCATCCTAAATATTCCTTATTACAGTTCTTTGGCGCCTATCTGGGATTCTCCAGACACCCCTGAGTGCTTAAAAGATGCCCTAGCAATGCTACTAAGAACAGCAGGAATCGACAAATGGGGACAACTGATGATAGAGAACTCAGTAGAATCCTGGGAGTATCTTACAGAAACTACTAATGGAACCCTGTCAAAACTTAAATATTATCAACTTATCAAAATCTCCCCCATGAAGAAAGAAATTTCAAAATGGTATTGGGCTTTAATTACTGCAGGAGATGATAAAGCTCCGATATAGGAATCAGTTTGGAGGAAAGACATTATAGAGCCTGAACTTCAAAGCTTATGGCAGAAATTGTGTGGAAAATGTTGGACCATTATTAAACCAGCACGCCTAAAGAGGAATCATTTATTTACATTGCACAGGGCATACTGGACAGCCAAAAAACTGTCAAAATTCAAAGGAGCAAGTATAAAATCCTGCCCTAAGTGTGGGCTTGAAAAAGCAGATGACCTACACATGTTTCAAAGCTGCCCCCGTCTGGAACTCTTCTGGCAAGAAGTAGGTAACATGCTTTGTCGGATATTGGGAACTCATTTAAAAGTAAGTACAACATTAATTATTTTTGGGATATGTACTGAGTTAAATGTAAGTGATAAGAGACTAACCAAAAAACAAGAAAATCTATTATTTGTACTGATACTTCTTGCAAGAAGAGAGATATGCCTGAATTGGGTTAAACCAATACCACCTCTACATGAGGATTGGCTAAACTCCATAATAACAACTCATAAACAAGATAGGAAGGGAAAACCCTCCAAAAAATTTCAACTTTTGGGAAATATGGGAAAGCCACTGCACTAGTAACATGTAAGGTAAAGTTGACAATACACCAATATGTCCGATGATTAATGCGCTGGCAATAATTCAGACGGGAATAATTCCCGCCGAGTGGCCAGGCTGGCCAGGTCCCTCCTTTTCACTAAGAATTATTGAACACGATAAAGGATAGAGCAGAACTAAACACGACAGATCCACGAAAGGGATACTCTATGTGGCCGGCAAAGTAAAGAAAAAGAGAGTGAAGGAATAAAAGTGGAGGTCTTAAAATTCCCCTCTGTACTCCTTATACATTCACGTGCAAAATGAGGATTAAAAAAAAAAAAATGAAACCTGTTTTGAAAGTAGGGATTGAAGGCCAAGTGGAAGTTTGGGAGTTACTTTGTGTGGGTGGGAATAGACATTGCCACATTGCCACAAGAAGCTACTCAGTTTGAAACAGTAATTACATACGGTATGCTAACTCACATTCTCAATTGTTAATTGATAACTGCAGTTAGAAAGCTGTGTGAATGTTGGTCTGATTGTGGGAGTTGGCGTCGTTTTAAGAAAGGACGCAAGATTGGGGGGCGTAAGCTTAGAAGCGCCATGTAGTTCGACATTCTAGGATAGTAATGAATGACTGCCATTGTGGTCGCACTTTTCACCTGTGACAAAGACTTCTGTAAGCTCTTTAAGACAGCGATATGTAAATGGGAGAAATCACTGCTCGTGAATGAACACGTTACTTTATATAATCACATACAACATGACAAACAACATGTACACCTAGCGGACACAACAACACTACGTACTGTGGGAACTGTAGCTAGTCATGTATACAAACCAAACATGGCATGGTACCTCTGCCACACAATGTAGAATGCGGGGAGAGATGGGAACGAAGTATGTGCAAAGGTGGCAAGTAATTCTCTATTATAAAAGTATAAAATGCAAAGTGTTGAGGGGATGTGCTGGACAGACTTGAGTATGCAGAGGACAGACATGTACATGTCAACATACACTGATGGTCTATTGAGTGAAGTAGACAGTGGATGCAACCATGATAGTACAGTCAGTAGGAAAGATTACGGAAAGGTAGCGCGTACATGCCAACCAACCCAAATGTTTAGCGTAGTGGGCTGGCTCGGCATACGCAAGGGTAGCGTAGGGGTATGAAGAAGAGGCACGTTTCTCTGGGTGTGGTTTTGTTCTAGAATGGCAAACGTGTCTGCCAGGTCTGTGCATGTTACACCGCCACAAGGCTGATGCCTTGAGCGAAGGTGGCTGCCTGAATGATGCTCTCACCGTGCTGGTATTCAGAAACCGTCATGACCACTGCGACGCACATATGCTCCACAGTTCACTTTTCAACACCGCCGTATGTGAAAGAAGGCCCACCACGTGCCGGCGGAAGCTCCTGGGCCGAGGTCTGCGAGCTTGGAAGGCTCCTGAGATTAACGCTGGCTACCGCGACACAGGCACACAGCGCCCAACCTGAGACGCAGCAGCATAGAGTGCTCTGTATACTACTAACACAGTAGTCCAACAGGTACCAACAGTAGAACGATGTCTTGATCCCACAATGGAGGATGTTAGAACTGCATCTGAGAGTGGAGATGAAGGTACTCCCATCGACCAGGTGCAACCAACTCTTGGTCCCAACAGTGGAACAGTGTTTTGATACCATAGTAGACGATGTTAGAACTGTATCTGTGAGTGGAGATGAAGGTACTCCCTTCAACCAGGTGCAACCAACTCTAAGACCCAACAGTGGAACGGTGTCTTGAGCCCCCAATGGAAGATGTCCGATATTACATGTTGCTTGGTTTTCACAGAACTCCTTCCGTTGAGGTGCAGCAGACTCTGTGCTTGCGTAGCTAACTGTTCCTCATGATTATTGTGATTGGTTGACACCAGTCGGTGCAGCACACTGCAGTACAGCAGGTCCGAACAGTGAAACGGGGTCTTGATTCTATGATGGAGGATGTCAGAAGTTAAAGTCTGTGTTGATTTCTGTGTACCCCCTCCGATCAGGTGCAACCAACTCTAGGTCCCAACAGTGGAAGGAGGTCTTGATCCCACAATGGACAATGTTCGATATTATCTGCAGCTTTGTTTTGATAGAACTCCCACTGTTGAGGTGCATCACACTCTGTGATTCCGTAGCTAACTGCCGTACAGGATTATTGGGCTTTGTTGACTGTAGTCACTGGACTAAAGCGCAGTACAGCAGGTCCGAACAGTGAAACGGGGGCTTAATTCTATGATTGAGGATGTCAGAAGTTAAAGTCTGTGATGATTTCTGTGTACCCCCTCTGATCAGGAGCAACCAACTCTAGATCCCAACAGTGGAACGGTGTCTTGATCCCACAATGGACAATGTTAGAACTGCATCTGAGAGTGGAGATGAAGGTACTCCCTCCGATCAGTTGCAACCAACTCTAGGTCCTAACAGTGGAAAGATGTCTTGATCCTACAATGGAAGATGTCCGATATTACTTGTTGCTTGCTTTTCATAGAACTGCCTTTGTTGAGGTGCAACAGACTCTGTGCTTGAATAGCTAACTGCTGCACATGATAATTGTGCTTGGTTGACACCAGTCGGTGGAGTACACCGCAGTACAGCAGGTCCGAACAGTGAAACGGGGTCTTGATTCTATGATTGAGGATGTAATAAGTTACAGTCTGTGTTGATTTCTGTGCACCACCTCCGATCAGGTGCAACCAACTCTGTGCTTTCGAATCCAACGGTACGTGGCTGTGAGGGGTTAATGACTACTGCCTCTGGCCTACACTGCGGTTAGCAGGGTTGACAATTCAGATTGAGTGGTGATTGTTTAATTACAGAATCCAGTAGTCAAGTAACTACAACGTCTATTGAAATGTACACAATATTGTTTTAGTATACTTGCTTGAAGAACTTTTTTTAGATGAGTTATAGGTTTAGTAAAGTGACCAAATTTATCTTGCAAGTCAGAAGTAGCTGTGAATAGTGAAGACTGTGGACAGATGAAATCACAATTCTAATTGTTTTGATTTATTTATTGCAGAGTTTTCTGTAATTTATGTTGTTGTATTTTGTGAAGAGGCAGTGAGAAAAAGTATTCATGGTTGTGTGTGCGAATACTGCTTTCAATTAACACTGCAGACAGCAGTGTTCACAATTCAGATCGAGTCGCTATTGTAGATGACGCTGTTCTGTAGGAAAAGACATTGCTTCAGTGCGCTCTGCACCACTCATACGCATCATTGCAGGCTCCGCACACGGTCTTTGTGGCTTCGCAGATTGAAAACTGTGGTGCTCAAGTCAATGCCACATGGCTGTGGGCCCTTGCTGAACGCTCTCTCTGGCCAACACTGCAGACAGCAGTGCTCACATTTGAGATTGAGTCGGTATTGTAGATGACGCAGTCCTGTAGGAGAAGACATTGCTCCAGTGCGCTCTGTCCGCACCATGGATACGCATCATTGCAGGCTCCGCACACACTTTTTTTTGCTCCGCGTTTGACAAACTGGGCAGCTCAAGTCAATGCCACGTGGCTGTGGGCCCTTGCTGAACGTTCTCTCTGGCCTACACTGCAGACAGCAGTGTTCACAGTTGAGATCGAGTCGCTATTGCAGATGATGCAGTGTTGATGGCAACACATATTGCTCATAGTACGGCCCGCCCAACCGCAGCACGCATCATCGCTGGCTGTACACATGCTGAATGATTTTGATGTGACTATGTGAGTGCGCTAAACTGGTGGAGCGTTTGTGATATAATCTTTTTGGGTATTATTTCAGATCTATGGATTGTGTCTCAGTACACCACAAGTTGTGGTTCTTTTATGATAGAATTTTTTCTGTATTATTTCACATCTACTGTCCCTACCTTACTGCAGCACAAATTGTCGATTCTTTTAATATTGAATTTCTGTGTGTGATCCAATGATTACTGTTGTAGTTGATGCTAGCAGCAACCATTCCCTGAGGGCTGCTTTACACTCACCCCACACACATTTTTTATACCCGTACACCTTCTACAGTGCATCGAGGTCAGCCATATCTCACAGTGAAGTCTCCAAGTATAGTTTGCCCATCCATGCCAATTTCTGTATTGTTGTCTCCAGCTTTTGACAACCATCTTTGTCGGGCCAGGAGGTCCGTCAGTCTCCCCCTGCCATATAGGTATCCGGTAAAGCCTTTTGGGTCCATACCGCTTCTGCTGACCATCAACGATGATTCCCGTTCTACAGCAAATGAATAATCATTGACTAAAATTAGTTGGGTGGGCCGAATCTAGAGGCGCAGATCAGGTAGCCATATACCGCCCACGGGTTTGCTGGTCAACGCGACAGCGCTATCCGCGGTGCTCTACCATCCAAGAGCAGCAATCTCATGTCAGTGTCCACTAATTAAAAAAAGCATTCTGAGACCTCAAATGGGGGTTTTCTAGGACATACAGAAATTTGGGTAAATACACCATTTTGTGGAGTGCCTCTCTGCCCAACATAGACAGTGGCAGCTGATGCAAATTACTACATCTTGTAGTTCTCTAATAGGGGAAACATCCATGCAGTGCAGTGATTACAACAACCTGTCTTTACAATAGAACTGTTACAATGCAACTGCCTTTACATCACATGCCATTAGAATGTATGTAGTTACAATCTATGTCACTACAACACATGCCATTACAACGCATTATAAGGTAAGTAATGGAGATTTTTTAGTATTAGGGTGGGTACATGGGAATAGTAATTTTCATCCCTACACTATCCAACACTTACCCTACTGTTGCTCTAAAAGTATTATGCGTTGTAATGCGTTGTAATGGTAGTTTTTAAAAATGCGTAGTAATGGCATGCATTGTAAAATAATGCAATGTAATGATAGTTGCAATGTAAAAGCTGCGTTGCAAAAGCATGCGTTTTAGTTGCATGCGTTGTAACGTCATATATCCCTCTAATAGCCTCTGAGATTACAGACATAGAACAGGTTGTGATCCACAGTCACAAATATTCCTAGAAATGTGAGAGCCCTGTCTTTCCAAGGGATTGGACAATTCCACCCACTTCGTCCTGGTAGTTTGACAGTGAGTAAGCCACACATTTCCCCCAGTTGATACAGACTCATTAGTGGCCTCCAAGATCTTTAGGATCTCAAGAACTCTTGCCATTGATCTCCCTTGGTCTGTCAGGTACAGTAGAATGCCATCTGAATACAGTGGGATGATATCTTCCCAATCTAAATCCCATTGAAGCCCCCATATCATGGTATCTTGAAGAATCCTTGATTCACCATGCTGGTAGTGATTATCCACTTGCGGCCCCAGTTGCACTTCACTGTTGAACCTAAGGGTTCTTGCTGCAATGGTTCTGTTTAGTTTAAACAGTTCGGTTGATGTTTTAAAAGAGGACTTCAAACACTTATTTAGCTAATTATGTTTCTATCTATTCGCAATATTCCATTGTTGATAGAATATTCATTGTTTTATATGAATTAAGATGCATTTGTATTTTTATCTTTACATGTAGTGTAGCATGGCAATATTTAATGATATTCAATTTGATTCATCATGCCTAATACATTTCATGTCCTGTGATCCTTCATCACGGGTCTCTAAAAAACAATATAAATGCACATTAGCACCACTACAGTTACCTATTTGAATAGAGAACATTGCGAGAAACTAAAATAAAACATGCTAAATTAAAAAAAAGAAACCTGGTGAAAGAAGCTCATTATTATTGTGGTGACTTCTCATTGCCAGCTGACTTCACAAAATCTATGGTGTTCTGCTTTTCACATGGAAAGAACGAAAGTAATACTCATGTGCAAGTACCCCAAACAATGCCTCTAATAATGAAGTCAAGTTCAATTTACGGCCACATGCATCTAGCCCACTTAGTTTTATAACGGGCAGCAAGCAATACGGCTGCTATAAGAAGTTTAACTAGAAGTATACCAACATAGAAAAACCTGTGCTGTTCTGAAACACAGAAATGCAGCTGTGAGACGGAAATGCCGACTTGCTGCCGCGCAGTGATAGTTAACGATAACCATCTGACACCAGGTGTACCGAAGTAGAAACTGTTAATTGTAGCAAGTTTTTACGGTGATATTGTGCACATGCCTTCCTCTTGCCCACAATGTAGTGTGCCATAACATAAAACTGATAATCCAATCTACTGGCCATTGCAAACTACAGTGGGGAGAGAGGGCAAACCTGTCTGCTGCCCCTGCCCAGTTCAAACTTTTCTAACACCACCCCATTTACTCTAACCCTCACGGTGGGTCACCTGCAAGACAGTCACACCCAAGTTCGGAAGGCGGGACAAGGCCCATCCATTCAATGCCATTAGGTAGGGTCACTCTTTTGAATCCAATGATTTTTCTGCCTCAAGTGCCAGCAACATTGTGGGCACTGCAACCCCTTTTGTTTGTACTATGCACCCAAACAGTCTCCTACGGTTATGCCTAGTTGCTCTGTAGGGCATGACGCCTGATTGATCAGCAGTGATCATGGTTTGTATGGCCTGCATCTCACAGTGGACCAGCACTTTTGCCAGCACCTTTATTTCAACATTTAGGAAGGAAATCAGCGTATTTGATGCACACTGCTCGAGTGGTTTTCCTAGTTTGGGAATGAGGATTATGGTAGCCAGTCTTAAAGCTTATGTTAGTTCATCCCTTTCTTTGGCCTCATGTAGCAAGGTGTGGATCAGCCTCACTACCCGGCTTCTGACACATTTAAATAATTTTGTGGAAAGACCATTTAACAAGGTGCCTCCCTGCCTTTAATATGCAACAGGGCTTCTTCTATCTCCACCTCCTGTATGTCCACAAGGGGATTGGGATATCTTTAATAGAAGCATCTAGCTCAAATCCCTAAGATGTATTATCACACTGCAAGTATAACCTTCTTAGAAAACTTTACAAAAGCCTGAGCAATTTCCCTGTCAGTTGTCACCAGTACACCCTCTTCGGTGAAATTCTGTTGCACCAACGTCTCACTTTCCTTTGGAATAGGGCCAAGAGTTTTCCCTCTTTATGCCCCACCTTGTTTTTCTTATATTGGTTGGCTCCGTATATAGCCTGTGAACCTTGCTAGGTTAGGCATCTCTATTCCTCCCTGGTGCACTCTATCTGTGCCGCTAAGTTAATCACAGGGGCGTCCAATTACATGGCTTCCTATTCTAGGAGTCTCTGTTCTAGTTCCCTACTCTCATTCTCCCATGACTTCCTTTTCCCTGCAGTGTGTGATATTAGCTGGCCTCTCACCACCCTCTTGTGAGCTTCCCATAGCACAATCTCAGGAGAGACTGATCCCTCATTCTTATTGAAGTATATATCTCTTACTACTCGTATGATCCTTCTCATCCCCCAGTCTACCAATTCCCAGGGATCTAATTTCCATCCTTTTCAATTTCTGGGCTGGAATCACACCTGGGTTGTGACTGCCGGTAATGGATCAGAGATTTCCCTTGATGAATTGTGTCACAGTGGCGCCCCAGAATAGCGATGGACTATGATGTGGCCTGGTATTTAACAGTGGACAAGAATATTTAAACATTCCATCTATCACTTTTGGTACATTTTAGTGTGTCACCATCAGTAGGACAGGCATGCGCAGAAGAGGGGACCATGCACACAGCACGGAGAGCCGAAGGGAAAGTCTGCCCATGGTCCGGCTGAAGTGAGAAGGGTAAGGGGTAGGGTATAGATACAACGGAGAGACAAAGGGAAAGTCTGCCCAAGGTCAGGCTGGGTAGCTGACGGCTGAGGTGGAATCCGCAGCCCATCTCCTCTTCAGCTATCAGGTTGGTCCACTGAGCATCGGTGAAATAACTAGGTGTCAACAGAAAAACATTAAAGGGATAGAAGGCAAGAAGAAGGGAACTTAGAGGGGGAATGGGGTAGGGTGAAGTGGTAGGAGGTAAATACAACAGAGAGATGAAGAAAAGTCTGCCCAATGTCCGGCTGGGTAGGTGATGGCCGAAGGAGGATCCACAGCCTGTCTCCTCTTCAGCTAACAAGTATCTCCACTGGGCATTGGTCAAATGGCAGGGTCTACACGGTCGATGGAAAGTTCGAAGAGTACATGTCCCTACGTGATCACCATCTCACTGAACTCCATGTCAACCTCATCTGTGGGACACTCCACAGTGCTTTTTATTTTTCTACTAGAAGATGGGGGCTCCCCCAGCTGCAGTGACCGCCTCACTGGCACAAACTCTTCTCTGTTAAACACCACTTTCTTCTTTGGTGAATTTAAAGTGGAGGACGAAAGATCTTTCATGGAGTCTATGCTTGCAAAAACAGGATTGATTTTTTTTAGGTTTTCTCTTGCCAACGCCTTGTTTCTAGGTCTTCTGGCATGTACTTTTGATCTGCTGCTAGCCATTCACACACCTGCACCTCATTGCTCTTTCCTCCCTATCATTCTTGAAGAGACCCCGGAGTCACGGCCATATTTACTCAGGGGCTGCACTGTTCCCACTTCCCATGGCCGGCGTGCTGATGTTGCTGAAGTGACAACTGCCAAAGATATTTTTTACTATAGCCCCCATCCCATGAGAAGTCATCCTGATTGTAGCAAGCGGGATTTGAGGCACTGTGAGTGCGTGCTCAGAAGTAGTCATCGGCACTCGGATGGTGGGTGGAGTGGCAGTCGATAGCCTGACAGGAAGTGAGCAGCCATTTTAGGCCAGGTGTGGAAGCGAGCGTGGAGTGAGCCTCAACAAGAAGGGAGCGTCCATTTTAGACAAGTAGAGTCCAATGTACGCGGGCAATCAGCACGGTGTGGGCTCTTACCCCATGCAAAATAGTCCCGTTTGTTGTGAGCAGGATTTGAGGCATCGTGAGCGCTGCTCGGTAGTAAGCATCGGCACTCTAGAGGAGGGCGGAAAGGCAGCGGGCACCTAGGCAATCTGGCCGAAGCTGGTGTAGCACATATCCTCTCAGTGAAAAAAGGATAGCGGGGCAGAAGGAGACAGTGATTGACATAAAGAGCTACATAAAGGGAGTGCCAAGCCCTGGGGGATGCGAGCAGGGAGGTCCAACCAACAGCCCTCGCTGTCTGCCCAGCCCTCGACAATGTACTTCTAGGGGGGAAAAATATGTAGAACACAGGGACGGATCAGACAAGAGCACAGGGTCGGATCGGACAAGGATGCCTTACCATCAGTCTAGATAGCAGTAGTGGTACCTGAGTAACGAGTCACCTGTGACGAGAGGAGCGGGTCCAGTAACTAAAGCTAGATGGATGGTAGGCTGCCTCACTGATCACTTGGAGGGCTGTCAGGTACCTGGTAAACACTCGTCCGATCGATGCAGTTTGTAAGTTCCCTATCCGGGTCCGACTGCGCCGCTGCGGTCAAGTCCAGCACCGCGCTCAGAGGGCAGCTAGAAGGCAAGAGTCGGCAGCGACCTGGGAACTGTCTGTGTGTAGTATATGGCTGAGGTTGTTGTGTGTCGATATAGATACTGCAAATAGGTTTCCCGATTTATGACCTTATATAGGCACAATTCACATTGCCTTTATTTAGGCATAGAAATCCAATCCTAATTTAGGCATTATCAATGCTAACCAAATACAGGCATGGCCACCTACATCTGTCCATCCACGTCACACCGAGTTCTTGGAAAACCAGACTCTTAAGCCTTTAGGACTTCCCCTTGCTTGGATTATTGATTTCTCCTAGAACTCATTTATTATGCATGAACATCTATTCCTTGGGGGTTCATTCATGACGTTCCTCTGCCCGACTTTTACGTCAATACTGGCATTCCTAAACACCTTCAAGGTATAAATATACCTTCACTTGCCATGGCAAGTCATAGCTGCATACTTGCACAGCAAGTTCGGAAGGAAGTCGAGTCCCCGCCTGACGCACTGACCAGACGCTGTCATCCTCCTCGCAGAGAATCCAGCTTCAGTGTATCTGACTCTCCTTGCGGGGTGTTAGAGATCGAGACCCCGAAAGATATTCCAACCTCTCTCATTCTATGGTATGGAGCAGACTAGAACATAGAGGGACTTTTGGCAAATCTTGGCAACACCAATCCTAACTAAAGCTAAACTAGACTATAGAAAAACGGCACCTACTTCTCACCTCATACTACACTTAGGATAGGTACACTGGGGTCGAACTAGCTAGAAGCACCAGATGAGTTCACATTTTAGCCTGTGTTATTTATGTATGTATTTTTATGAATATATGTCATAGCTACAAACCATGCTATTGCAGTATTATTTTATCTTATTTTATTTATTTATTTGTATTCTTATAACGCGCCAGAATCAGCCCCGAAGAGTTATCTCCGCGCGTGGCTCCTGAATAAGAGGGATAAATCGTATTAAGGGGATGACAGAGAAAAAGGTCAGGTTAATCAGATGTGAATAGGAAAGTTTTTAGTTTCTTCCTAAAGGAAAAAAGATTGGAGATTTGTCTCAGCTGCGGTGGTAGAGAGTTCCACAGCAAGGGGCCTTTTAGGGAGGGTGCTCGGCCACCCTGCCTTGCTCTGGTAACTTTCGGTATGTGTAGCAGCATAGTGTTGCTAGATCGCAGAGCACGTCCGGGAGAGTAGAGGAAAAAAATATCTTTTAGATATTTGGGACCAGACCCATATATGCACTTATGCATAATGCAGCAGAGTTTAAAACTCACCCTCTGTTGCACTGGGAGCCAGTGAAGGTGGCAAAGGAGGGGACGAGAAGGGGTACGGGGAGGCACATTCAGGATGAGTCTTGCCGCGGTGTTCTGCACCACCTGCAGTCTGCGTAGTTGTTTTTGGTTGGCGGAACTAAGTAGACTATTGCAGTAGTCTACCCGTCCAAGGATTAAGGCCTGGACCAGCGTTTTCCTATGGATGTTTCTTACTGCTAACTCTGTATGCATTATACTTCACATTCTGTCTTACGATTGTAGCAGTTCATATCTCTTGCACGAGAAATAAGACTGTTCAATAAACCCTTTTTATTGAAACGCCCAGACACCTATTGCTGTGTAAACTTTGTAGAAACGAAGCATGCACGCTTGACTGAGTGAAACTGTTATCTATTGTTTCCACGATTATGAGACTATTCTGATTCTAAGGGAAACAAAGTTGTTATGTTTATGCAGTTGTCAGAAACTAATCCCTTCTTGTTTATTCGAGAAGTTTCTAGTGACCTCTGAGTTAGCTGGCACACACAAGTAATTACGATTAATGCACCCAACCTTATTCCTATGCTACAACTATAGTGTATATTATTCCAATCCGCAGAGCCTATCAGGGATATAGGAACTACACTACAAGGTGGCATGGTGTGAAAAATAATGATGGACAGGCATGCGGCCTAGAGTTATTACCAGTGGTTGAGATTAATTCAAGCAGTCCATCCATCTATTTTTGTATATTTGTGTTTTTCTCCCTCATTGAGATGGGTATACATAAATGTGAGACCTGTGCACACTTGTCCATGGAATCAAGCTATATCTGGCTGATGAGGCCTAAATAGGGTGAAAACTGTCCTGCGTTGTACCAATGTTTTGCCTCTGCTTTTTAATGCACAGCTGGAGGCCACAAAAGTGGTGGTTTTTCTGGAGTAGAATAAAATTGGATGATTAGTGGGATAGATACTTCATTACAGCCTCTCTCTTTAACTTAATGTTTAGCCTGTTTATATTACAGGACAATATCGTGAGGGAACCTGTCCCCTCCATGTTTATACATCTGTATCATGTCTGGAGCCACCAAGATCGAGAATAATGGTCTATGGAATGCTAGTACCTTTTCTGATGATTGGGACTTTGAGACTGTTGATAGCATGATGTCTGATCTAGAAATGTCTGCAGTATTCACAAATCATCAATATTTGGAGGGTTCATCAGACTATGAACAAATGCATTGTTATAGCCATTATGGCCATCAGTTCTTGCATAAGTCTGCCACTCCTAGAAATGTGTTTATGTATAACCAATGGGAACATTGTCCTACACCTCCAAAGGGTAGCTCAAAACCTTTTGCAAAGAAATGTCCATATTTTTCAGGGTTCAACTTGTCAAATCCAGAAACGTTTTTCTTTAAAAATGTGAACAAGACAGGAATGAAAAATATTTTAACCAATACAAAAGAGATTTATTCTGCAGCCTTTATTGCCCAACTGTCTATACAGGGTTTCGACTTTTGGAAAGACAACATTGAGACAACATATTTCTGGGGTATAAACATTGGCAAGTGCAGGGGGTAGAAGCTTTGTTTAGAGCCTGTATCATCCCTGAGCAAATTATGTTTTTGAATGACACTGTCCAACAAATGTCTTGCCTTGGGAAAGCCAAGATCAAAGATATGAACACTCCGTCTATACCTGCCCCTGAAAGTAATAGCACTACATAGGGGGAGGTTGATGTACATACTATTTTGCATCATAACAGATCAGATCCAGAATGGAAAAAATGGTTGCTCTGGCCCACATACACAAACAACTGTCAAGATCGATTCCTGAACAAAACACGAGGTTTCACTATCAATAGGGCAGACCCACGCTATGTTCAAAGACAGCATCCAGGGGTAATAACAATATACAGTGTGGGAAACTTTGTCTTGATTGGCTACAGAGAGCTACACTAGAGGATGTGAAACAACACTTAACTTTACTTCTAGAAAGCGCAGACCTCAGGGAATTCTTGCTAGGTCCAAGAAGACCGCGTCAAAGACGTTTCATATATGAAGGTATCTACGCTGCTTATAATGAAATATGGAAGGTTACCCAAGCAGAAACTGCAGAAAGAATGCAAGAAATTGATCCTATTCATTTAGAGAAATATCTCACTGTAGTAGACAATGGGTTAACAACTCTGTCGTCCAGGATATATTCATTGCACAGCGTTGTAGACTCTGCCATAGACATTACGGATCAAGACTTGGTCATGTTGCAACATGGTCAGTCTCAACTATGTTATATCATGTTATTAGGCTGGATGCTACAAAACCTGCATGCAGGCTATGTGCCTTGGTGTTTAATCCACACTATGTCATTGTTTTCAGAATTCAATCTCACTGATAAACAGATCAAACTGGCACAAAGGGGAGCAGGCTATACTGTGCTGAGCATTGAAAAACTGTAAAAATTACCATTCACGTGGCAGAAAAACCAGCTACTGAGTGAATCATACATGGTAAAATTACTCTGCCTGTTACAACTTTCCATTTTCAGTATTGCCTAAAAGATATACCAGCAGGCAAATATGAAAGGTTGGGTAAAGGATACATCAAGACATCCTGGGATTTACCTTACATACACAGATAATGGAGTGGGGACTTGAAGTGTTTGTTTACCAGGGTATTTATTTACACGGGGCCTGCAATGGTTCCACTACAAACTTATTCTGCCACCTGCAAGGTTCATCAGCTGCAGTGATTAATCCAATTTTTGGCCAACTTTCAAATGGAAATTACCTCATGTTGAATGATAGCAGCTGCTGTGGCATGCTGCCAGGTATTCCATATCTACTAACGGTTACATCCAGGGTCACTTGCTGTATGCAAGTCTTGTTCCCTCAAATAGAGACAGCCAGGAAGTCGCCTTTATGGCCTTCACTGAACATATCTTCTATACAAATTGATACTATAAGCAGGATGAAACCCATTCTTTTGCAACAAACAGTGCCTCTGACCTCGGACAAAGAAACCTATGATCTCCAAGTTGCAAGGACTTCAGCCTAGATACATGCCCTTTTGAATACAAACTGCCCTATACATTTCCCAGAAATGTTGGAAGGTATTTTAAACATATCGGATATGAGCGGTATTGTACATTTATTTCAAAACGTGTGTTCAGGACTGTTAGCGTTGAAATGTCCATATTCCCCCGAACTTAGGCAGCTCATTTACACGGACTGATTGCTCCCTAGCAAGCTTTAGGCAGATCTCACTAGTAGAGACCCAAAAAGCTTTAGAGACCCCTATATCGGGCTCCCCTGTGGACCCCTGTCCCCCACAAGTCATGTCACTCCTTTCCCACATTTTGGCTCCCACTTTTCAAAAAATCTTTAACCTATCAATTTTAGAAGGTGTGATTCCGGCCCCCTGGAAGGAAGCACGTGTTTGCCCCATTCTAAAAAAGCCAGTGGCTAACCCACAAGAGCTGGGCAACTATCGCCCCATCTCACTGCTTCCTCTATTGGGCAAAATGCTGGACAGCATTATTAACCAGCAATTGAACAGTTACTTTGAATCTAATTGCATTTTGGACCCCTCACAATCCGGGTTCCGTCGGGGTTTCAGTACGGAAACAGCTCTTTTAACGGTTACTGACTCCCTGAGGATGACAGTGGATGCTGGAGGATCAGCAATCCTGATCCTTCTTGACCTCTCCGCGGCCTTTGATACCATCTCACATGCCAGGCTCGCGGAGAGGTTAAGATCCATTGGTGTTCAGGGTATGGCTCTTAAATGGCTGTTGAACTTCCTGATGGACAGATCCCAAATTGTCATCATGGGCTCCTATCAGTCGGTGAAAATTCCATTGGATAAGGGTGTCCCCCAGGGCTCCTGCCTTAGCCCTACCCTTTTTAACATCTATATGGCACCCTTGGCTAAGCTAGTAGAAGCCCTGGGGTTCGAAACTATCTCGTACGCAGATGACACCCAGCTGCTGTTTAATATCGGCTCAAACCGGGAGGCAGACAGACTCTGCTTTACCACAGGAATCCTGGAAATTTCTAACTGGATGACGAGCAACTGCCTCCAGTTGAATCCGGGTAAGACGGAAGTCATGCTTCTTGGGAAGGCTGCGGCAGTCTGGTCCAAGGATTGGTGGCCTACCCAGCTGGGCTCCTCTCCTATACCAAAATAGTGTGTCAATAATCTTGGTATTAAGATGAAATATTCACTTTCTACGCAGGATCATGTAGCCGCCGTCTCAGGGGCCTGCTACTATAGGCTCAGATTTCTGCGGAAAATCTTTCCTTTTATCCCTATGGAGCACCGCAGAACACTGACCCAAGCTATGGTCATCAGCCGCTCGGATTACGGCAATGCCCTTCTAGCAGAAGTTGGAATAACATCCGTAAATAAATTACAGGTGATCAAAAAACACGGCGGCCAGGTTGGTGCTGAACATGCCGGCAGGCTCCTCTTCGCTGACACTGCTGAGAAACCTACATTGGCTGCCTATTAAGCAAAGATCTTTCTTCAAAGTTTGCTGTCTGACCTTTAACGCCCTCCAGAGGCAGGGACAAAGATACTTGCAGAACAAATCTGAAAAACATATCCCGAGCCGTCCACTGAGGTCGAGCTCGCTGCAGTTACTGCATGTACCCCGTATCAGACTCTGTAGGTCAGGGGGCATGGCTTTTTCCTACCTGGCCCCCAAATACTGGAATAGCCTGCCAATATCTCTACGAGAGATTCCATCATATCAAAAATTCAGGAAACATCTAAAGGCTTATCTGTACTAAGTGGCTCCCTACTCCTCAGCTGCTCCTTTCCTTGGGTTCTCCGAGTAAGCGCCGAGATGCCCCATGGTGATTCGAGCGCTATACAAGAAGGCCTAACATAACATAACATAACATAACGTTAGCACCTTTTCAATCAGTCCTCTGAATAATTCCCAACTTTGTGCACTCTGTGTTTGGGAGACTGCCACTACTTTTAGCACTCATTGCAGGGATCCTTCTTTTACTCCTACTGCTACGATATGGCAAGCCAAATCCCCAGCGACGCCCAATGCACTGTGAAGAGAGCTCTACTGGAGATGAAGTGTTGTGAAAGCATAGTCCAAATTTTGGGTTTACCTCGTCTACGAGAATTAAATACCACTTGGTTTCTGTCATTCAGACTAATCTGGCATGTTTGCATCTTACCTGTTCTACGCTGCCTGCTTTGCGGTGAAGGATGCATGCTAGACATCTGTCTAACACCCCCATCAGTTATGCCAACGGATATCGATACTCTGCTGGACCCGGTAACGGCCCATGCAGTGTGTTGTCCCCAGCGGCTACCCATCCTGATGACGCCATATATTGAGATCTCACAGACGCAAATTGCTACTGCTGAGATACGAGAGGAATCAACAGGGACACAGGTAACTTCGGATACGAACATTGCTGTTGCGTCCAATGCTGAAGGCAATGCTTCTCATCTATGGGCAGGTTAATCTTCTAAATGAGGTAATCCAACTTTCACCTACAAAGGTAGACGACTTTTTGTCTACAGGAGTAGAAGATTTCATATTTTCTCCATCCCCATACACTGACTTTTGATTCCGCACACAGTGTACCGGAAACGCTCTGAATTTGGCCTTCATTTTTCAAAACAAAGACAAAACTTGGAACTTTTTCCTATGATTTTTTTTTTCTTCCAAATTTGAAAATTAATGGGATACTAATCTGCTTATAGTAGAACTATTCATAGAGAACAGAATTCTTTTAAACACTTCCGGAGACAATATGTCACCTTGTCAATAACAATTGTTTTATGTAACTTGACATGAAATGGTTACGGCTTTTTTCTTCTGTATTTACGAACAATTTCATAATGTATACACTCATGTTCATTCATTTAGCCTTCAATGCCAACTAATGCTTAGAGTGAAACATTTCTTTAATATGTACAGCACCATTGCCTTTTTATGTATAGCAACTGTTTTTAATACATGCTTTACAATGTGTTTTAGACATGTTTTTAGCAATTCATTTGTAGCTATATTTTAGATATGTTTAGCATGTTTAGAATTTAGTAATATCGTTCATACCAAACTGGAGTGGGTGTTGTGTGTCGATTTAGATACCGTATTGAGGTTTCCTGATTTATGACCTTATATAGGCACAATTCACATTGCCCTTATTTAGGCATAGAAATCCAATCCTAATTTAGGCATTATCCTTGCTAACCAAATACAGGCATGGCCACCTACACCCGTCCATCCATGTCACACCGAGTTCTTGGAAAACCAGACTCTTAATCCTTTAGGACTTTCCCTTGCTTGGATTATTGATTTCTCCAAGAACTCATTTATTATGCATGAACATCTATTCCTTAGGGGTGCATTAATGATGTTCCTCTGCCCGACTTTTACATCAATACTGGCATTCCTAAACACCTTCAAGGTATAAATATACCTTCACTTGCCATGGCAAGTCATAGCTGCATACTTGCACGGCTCGCCACGGCAAGTTCGGAAGGAAGTCGAGTCCCCGCCTGATGCACTGACCAGACGCTGTCATCCTCCTCGGAGAGAATCCAGCTTCAGCGTATCTGACTCCCCTTGCGGGGTGTTAGAGATCGAGACCCCGAAAGATATTCCAACCTCTCTCATTCTATGGTAGTGAGCAAACTAGAACATAGAGGGACTTTTGGCAAACCTTGGCAACACCAATCCTAACTATAGCTAAACTAGACTATAGAAAAACAGCACCTACTTCTTACCTTATACTACACTTAGGTTAAGTACACTGGGGTCGAACTAGCTAGAAGCACCAGATGAGTTCACATTTTAGCCTGTGTTATTTATGTATGTATTTTTATGAATATATGTCATAGCTACAAACCATGCTATTGCAGTATTATTTTATCTTACTGCTAACTCAGTATGTATTATACTTCACATTCTGTCTTACGATTGTAGCAGTTCATGTCTCTTGCACGAGAAATAAGACTGTTCAATAAACCCTTTTTATTGAAATGCCCATCTACCTATTTCTGTGTAAACTCTGTAGAAACGAAGCATGCACGATTGACTGAGTGAAACTGTTATCTATTGTGTCCACGATTCTGAGACTGTTCTGATTGTAAGGGAAACAAAGTTGTTATGTTTATGCAGTTGTCAGAAACTAATTCCTTCTTGTTTATTCGAGAAGTTTCTAGTGACCTCTGAGTTAGCTGGCACACACAAGTAATTACGTTTAATGTACTCAACCTTATTCCTATGCTACAACTTTAGTGTATATTATTCCAATCCACAGATCCTATCAGGGATATAGGAACTACACTACAAGGTGGCATGGTGTGAAAAATATTGGTGGACTGGAATGCGGCCTAGAGTCATTCCCAGTGGTTAAGATTAGTTCAAGCAGTCCATCCATCTATTTTTGTATACTTGTGTGTGTCTCCCTCATTGAGATGGGTATACATAAATGTGGGGCCTGTGCATACTTGCCCATGGTGAGGTTCCGTGACGATTATAAGTGGTGTTTTCGACTCGCACGAATATGGTCGAGTCTGGTATCTATGAACCGCAAATGACGAGTTTAGTGGGTGTACGCAGTTTCGCTGTACTAGCTTAAACCGTTCGTTTGTTTCGTGGGTTCATCTATCTGTACCCACGGGTTCCATCTTAGATACGGCATCCATTTTGTCTCTTGCCCTCAAGTAGCCAGCGAACGGACGCTGTCCGCTTCGCGACCCTGGGATTCCTAAGACACTTGCGGAAGACACATTTCCTTTGAAAGTGTCTTTATGATGAGGGGGATGATACTGTAAGGCAGATGGCCCCGCTCGAGGCTCATCTTGCCGTGCCGGTCTATTGTCTTAGCCGTGCATCTCATTTGGCACGTCCCTTTGATGCCTGCAGCTCGTGTTTCCCGATACCTCCCCTTTTACACCCTTTCCGATCTCCCCACTGTTTCCATCTTCCTCTGCACCTGTTCTTGTTCCTTCTTCGATCTGTTTACTGCCGATTGGAATGTACTAATGGTGGGAAGATGGGTTTTTACAGTTGGGAACCGCCAAATGTTTCCGTACTTATGTTCCGGACCTTGAATACATCAAAGCAACCCCTCTCGGGAATAATGATGGGAACCAAGTTGTAAACCTTTGTGTACCATGTTAGCCTATGAGAGAAATGTGTATAAAAGGAGCGATCCACAGTAGCAAATTGATTCAGATCCCGCGAACTTGCATTCTATGTACTTCACGTGACTTCTGTGTTCCCTGCAGTAAATAAACCTCGAATCTTTGACGCCGAAGGAAGTGTCCCGTGTCTCTGTCATTTGTACGCCGGAACAGGTTACCCACGAAGGTTTCAGGTGTTGTCCCCTGGCACCGCTGGGTTTTAAATAACCCAGTCCTTCAGTTGGCGCCCAACGTTGGGCTGCATCAGTGGTACCGGTCCAAGCCCGACGATCGTGAGGAACTTCGTGTGAAATCTCCGAGGGAAGGTGCACCCCGCTTCATCGATCCTGTTGTCGAAATAAGTGGCCCGGCGACTTTTCCCGCGAAGATTCCCGCTTCCTGACGGCTGCGACGGACTGCTGCCCTGACTGTAGACCTGTTTTGGCGCCTGGCGTAGACCTTGGTATAGCGAGACGATTGACGGGCCTTCCTGGTGAAGCCATCGATCTTTGAGTTAAGTATTTGTGGGTCGCTCCCAGAATTCTTGGTTGTGGTTGCTTAGTTGTTGCATGGTTCCATTGCATTTGTGGTTCTTGGTATTTTGTTGTGATATTTGACGACTGCAGCCGCCAAAAACCGAGGGTTTTTGCTCTTTGCAGGGACTTGGTAAATCCCGTAACCCTTGACGTTTGTGGAACTCGGCTAGTGTGCATGATGCCTGGTCGCAGTACTCTGTTTAGTTGTTTCAGACGTTGCGGTATGGATTCCCGACTGGAGGACTCTTGTCCGATACCTCCGGTTGGAACTCCCACTTATGAGCTCTATAGTAAGCATGGGCTAGGCCCGATTGCTTTTAATGAATATTGGATTCGTTACACCAAAAAAGACGGTGTCCTTAGTTGGGCACCCCACGGTAGTTTTGAGACCCCGATTTTAGATAATCTTGAGGCTAAATTGTTTAAGAAAAAGTCAAGGCCGGCCATGTTTGATGCCTTTCGGTTGTGGCGTAAAGAAGCCCGACAGAAAGAGATCAGACAGACTAAACGTAATCAGAGAGATGGTGTTGCTACTATTGTAAAGAAAGCAGAGCAGTTCCAGCGTGATAAGGAGGAAAAGGAAAAGGAAGTATTTGACAGGCTTCAACGTATGTCTATAGATAAATGCTATCCTGCTTTGCCTACGGAGTCGGATAAGAAGGAGGAATCAGTTGAGGATCCTTTAATGTCCTATCTTATGAAGTCACCACCTCCGTACGCACAGGATACCGCAGCTCCTGCGATTCCTCCTGTACCTGCTCTTGTACCTGCTCCTCAACCTGTTCCTCCCACTGTTCCTGCTCCCTTGCCTACTGCTGTTCCTACTGCTCCTCCGCTTGTACTTCCACATACTCCTGCTCCCGCTACTGCTCCTGTTCTACTTACTCCTGTTGTTTCCTCTGTTCCTACTCCTTCTCTTGTTACTACTCTATCGTATACTTCTCCAGCTACCCGACGCCGTACCCCTTCAATGGCTGCTAATTTCGCTAATTCTCTTGGTCCTATTCTTGAGTCCGCTGATTCGGACGGTCCACAAAGACGTAGTCAGCTCCCTGGTAATAGGGAACGTGCCGCGTTGTACAATATGGCGATGTCATGGATGTTGCACCCCTATAGAAATCCTCCGCGTTCGGTATTGAATACGTTTAATCAATTCAATATACCGACACAGAGGTATGTTTTTGAGGAAATGTGCAAGGCGTTGCGTGATCAAATATCGGCAGATGCATCGGAAGATGTATTAGCTGCTTTGACCAACTTACAGCTTCAGTTTTCGAGCGGAATGGTAGTGGGTACGAATGTTTGACGTGCCATCGAGCAATTGTTGGCCCTCCGTCCCTCTCCGATGCCTCAAGCTTTGTTTGTTGAGGACATTGAAAGACAGTCAGATGTACTTGGTCAGTACCCCATGCGCGAAGTTCCACCAGTGTGGATGCCAGGTGATGCTGCTGCTGTTCCTATTATCTTGCAGCACTTCCAGAGAGTATGGATACATCTCCCATGGAAACGATCGGAAGTGTTACAGGTGAAGCAATCTTTGCCTGACCCTCGCAAAAATCCTGCAGGCTACTATAAAGAATGGTCAAAGCTCGTAGACGCTACGATAATGAATCTTGCCGATATCGATATGCTGTTTGGTAATGTTGTACCGCAACCGGTATGGGCTAAGATTCGTCAGGAAAATCATCCAAACGAATTAGGTGGTGATTGGGCTGCTCTTATTGCGGCGGACGCACGACAAACTGGTGGGGCTAAACCTGAACAGATTATTTCTGATCTCCCTCAGAGAATCATAACCCTCATGAAAACACTCATGCCAGCTATGAGGGTGAATTGGGACAAATTGTCAGCCTGTAGACAGAAAAAGGACGAGAGTGTCTCTGATTTCTTTACGAGATTTGAGGAGGCATTCATCGACCATAGTGGTCAGGATATGGGCACTGAGGGTGGTCAGCGGTTGTTTGTGGATAAATTTGTCTCTAACTTATTGCCTGACTTGAGCAATAAATTGAGAAATTCTGAGAGCGCGTGGGCTGTCTCTACTTCTGCCCAAATATTGGCTACGGCACAGTATTACGAGAACAGAGAAAAAGAAGAGAACGACCGCGCTGATAAAAAGACTAAAGAACTTAAAACTAAAGTGTTGTTGCAGCAGGCTTATCCTCCGCGTTCGAATCAGAATGATTCACAGCGAAATCGATCGCAGCCGCAATCAAACAGGTCGCAATCGCGAAATGACTCCTCTTCCCAAAGATCTTCATTAGGGTACAATCAGTGTGCCTATTGTAGACAGGAGGGTCATTTAAAATTCAACTGTCCTGTTCTGAATGACCGGAATAGTGGTACCACATCTAGAGGAGGTCGTGGTGGTTCTCAGCAGACATCACGTGGTAGGGGTCGCGGTGTTCAAAATGATCGTTCAGATAATTCGTCAAATCCCAATAACTTTTTTGATCAACGTGGATCATCGCAAGGGCGATCTGCGCAGTACAATGTAGATGATTATTACGTCGATCAGGGAACTGACGACAGTAATTACTAGGACAGCCATAGACAAGGAGAGGGAGTGGTATCAGTTCCCGTTGATCAGAGAGGGCCTTACGTCGCAGTTGCCACATCGGGCGTCGTTGAGCCTTTTCTGTTGGACACTGGTGCAGCGAAAAGTTCCATAATGCATTCGAAACTCCCTGGCGCACCTTTGTCTGGCTTAACAAATGTTTCCGTTGGATTCTCTGGCGCCCCTGTTAGCAATCCAGTTTCGTGCCCCCTTTGCCCCTTACAATTGGGCCTCGTGAGCTGCAAGCCCCGTTGATTTTGACCACGGGTTGTGGTGAAAATCTTTTGGGCCTGGATTTGCTAAAACGTTTGTATGCGACTTTGTACTGTTCTCCTGCGGGAGTAAAGCTTACTTTGGGTGAGAGAGTCGTCTCTCCAATGAACTTGTCTCTCGATAAGCTTCCACCGAAATTGAGTTCTCTTCCTGCATCTTTGTGGGCAACAGGTCCCAATGACGTGGGCCTGCTTGACATCTCCCCTTATGTTGTTCAGCTGAAATCTAATGTGCGATTGCCACGTATTCCCCAGTATCGAATCTCCCTTGACGGTGAACGAGCACTGTTAGCGATCATCTATGATCTGATCGAGAAAGATGTTATTGAGGAGACTCGGGGAAACGTGTGCAACAGCCCTGTACTGCCTATTCTGAAACGTACCGATCCCTCGAAACCGCCTGTTTATCGTTTTGTTATCGATTTACGGGAGGTAAATAAAATTGTGATTCCTCAGTTCCCTGTTGTGCCTGACATCACGGCGCTACTGACTCTGATTCCAGCTTCTGCATCTTGGTTTTCGGTAATCGATCTGAAGAATGCTTTCTTTAGCATTCCGATTGCCGAAGAGAGCAGAGACCTTTTCGGTTTCTCTCTTGGTGGCCGTAGCTTCCGGTTTAAACGTGCTCCTCGGGGCTACTGTGAGAGTCCATCGATTTACAGTCAAGCCTTGAAGGGTCAACTGGATGCGTTTATGTTGCCGGCTGGTGCGGCCTTGATCCAATACGTCAATGACTTATTGGTGGCTGCAGATACTCAGGACATTTGCAAAATTGCTACGGTGTCGTTGTTGCAACATCTCTGTGACTTACATCACAAGGTGTCACCTTCTAAACTCCAATATTGTTGTCAAGAAGTAACCTATCTAGGTCACTTATTGTCAAAGGAGGGAAGACGGTTGACCCCAGAGAGAATTGCAGCAATTGCGCGAATGACTGTGCCAAGAACCCAAAGAGATGTGCGTGCCATTCTAGGTATCACGTCATACTGCAGGCAATGGATTCCGAATTTTTCATTGATAGCGAAACCATTGGTGGCTCTTACGTGCAAGGATGTCCCAACTCCTTTACCATGGACGGAAGAATGTCAGAAGAGTTTTTCTGAACTGCGTGACTCATTGTGTTCGGCTCCTGTGTTAGGTACCCCTGACTACAGCAAGCCGTTTACATTATATGTTCACGAGAGGCAAGGTTGTGCTTTGAGTGTCTTAACGCAACCTTTTGGTGGTAAGCAACGTCCATGTGCATATTTTTCCTCGACCTTGGACCCGGTAGCTAGAGCATTGCCTAGTTGCTTGAGAGCAACAGCGGCAGCTGCGGTGTCCATCCGACAATCAGCAGGATTGGTCATGGATAATATGCTTACGGTAATGGTTCCGCATGCAGTTGACACTCTTTTGAATCGTACGAAAACTCAGCACTTGACGAGTGCGAGGTTGTCTGGGTACGAGTTGACGCTTTTGGTAAGTCATATTCAGATAAAACGTTGTAATGTTCTGAACCCGGCGACTTTGTTGCCAATTAGCACGGAGTCAGATGAAGTAGCAGAACATGACTGTTACTTAAGGACTGAGGAGGAAACAAAAGGTCGAGTGGACCTTAAAAACACTCCTTTGGAAGATCCAGATGGAACTTTGTATGTGGATGGTTCATGTTTTAAATTGCCAAAGGGTGATGTGACTACTGCGTATGCCGTTGTAACTTTGAATACTGTTGTGGAAGCTGCAAGATTGAATCAGAATTCTGCCCAGGCTGCAGAACTGATTGCCCTAACTAGAGCGTGCGTGTTGGCGAAAGGGAAACGTGTGAATGTGTTTACCGACAGCCAATATGCTTTTGGCGTCGCTCATAGCTTTGGACGATTGTGGAGAGAGAGAGGTTTTATGACGTCGCATGGCACGAAGATTCAGCATGGACAGCTTGTGAATGATCTTCTGGATGCACTTACATTGCCTAAGCAGGTAGCGATTGTTAAATGTAGTGCACATCGTAAGGTGACGGATGATGTTGGTCGTGGTAATGCATTTGCGGATGAGACTGCTAAGGAGACTGCCCGGAACCTTAGCACTAAAATGTATGTGACGAGTTCGGTTAGGTGGCCTACAGAGACTGGTATGTGTGAGGACACTATCGAGAGTGTGAAAGCAATTCAGAATGAGGTCACTGAGACTGAAAAGACGAAGTGGAAAGAGAGTACGGGAAAGTTGGATGCGAATGGTTGTTGGGTTGATTTGTCGGAGCATAAGAGATGGATGTTGCCAGATGCGTATGTGCTAGCTGTTGTGACGATGGCACATGGGTTAGCACATATTAGCGTGAAAGGCATTTGTAAGTTGCTGTCCCCTGTGTGGAAGAATGATGGTATCACGAAATGTGCTGAAAGATTGGTTAAAAACTGCATGGTATGTATGTTGTACAATCCTGTTAAGGGAACTCCAACCCCCCCTGGCCATTTTGCTCCCCCTTCATGTCCTTTTGAGGTGATTCAACTAGACTTCATCCATATGGAGCGATGCAATAACCTGAAATACGTTTTAGTTGTGGTTTGTGCGTTCTCCCGATGGATCGAAGCCTACCCTCTCAAAGACAACACTGCCCTGTCGACTGCGAAAATCCTACTGAAGGAATACTTTCCTCGGTATGGAATGCCTCGGATTGTATGGTCTGATAACGGAAGTGAGTTTGTGGGGAGTGTGATGAAGAGTGTGTGTAAGGGCCTTGGAATTAATCAAAAATTCCATAGCGCCAATCATCCCCAGTCAGCAGGTTTGGTTGAAGGGTATAATGGCACCCTTAAACTTAAGCTAGCGAAGATTCAGGCTACGACTGGTCTTTCGTGGCCTGACGCCTTACCCTTAGCTTTGTTGTCAACAAGGGCGACCGTACACTCCCGAGTAGGGCTTAGTCCCTATGAAATATTGTTCGGCCGTCCTGCGAATGTTTGGGGGGTCCCTAGACCGGGTGTGTTTTCTAATCTTGAGTACCCAATGCTGATTGATTATCTTCATGATCTGACTGCTAAACTGAGGTTAATTCACCAACAGGTTTACGAAGCATTGCCGACGCAGACGGAGGGTCCAGGCCACCAGCTCCAACCAGGAGATTGGGTGGTTACTCGTAATTTTGCCCGAAAGAAGAATTTGGAACCCCGTTTCACTGGACCTTTCCAGGTCCTCCTTGCCACGAGAACTGCCGTTCGTTTGGAAGGGCGTAAAAATTGGGTGCATGCCACCCATACTAAGAAGGTTCCTATACCTTTGCCGGCAGACTCGTGGGTGAGGAAGGGCATTGCTTCAGCTGAAACCGAAGGATTGCAGGCTTTTGTACCTTTTAGCGACACACAACCTGTCGGAGAATCCTCAGTGCAGCAGAAAGACATTGTTGAACATTTGCCATCACAAGACTCAAGACCTGAATGTTCGACTGATCAGCAGACCTCTGTTCCCTCATCGGATCCTTTGTTTGACGAACAGACACGTCCTCGGAAAACTCGATACTTTTTGCGATCCAGCACCAGAGACTAATAAAAAAGTTTTTGGTTTTGTCCCTCGACAATTGCATTATCCCGTTTGCTACGATCAGTCTGAGCATCCGTATTGTTGTGATTATTTTTGTAAATACTGAGTTTCGTTCCACATGTGTTTTTGCTTCCACAGCTGAAAGACTTTTGTATGTATATTGTGAATAAGACCGTAGGGCCGCGCGTGTACTTCCTTCTGGTTAGTAGGTCTTGACGCTAGGTTAAAGACCGTCGGTTCCTGGGAACTCCTAGGGATTGACTACTGCTACACAGAACGAAGTGCGTCAAGAAACGTTGCGGACGGTCGTAGGGGATGGCGTTTTCAAAGCTGATGGACTTGGAAGAAGCTCAGGCGCAAAGATTCAAACTGCAACAACTTATTCGTACCAAATGTTTTATGTTTCAAGTGTTCCTATTGTTTTTGACTGTTTCTGCACTATTGGCGGGTGGGGTGTATTACATGATGTCGTACTTCTTACCTTCTGCCATACCTACTCCTACTTCTGACCCTAAACTTACCTCCACTGCATCCCCTCATTCTTTCCATATCTTACCCGAACACGAACAGGCTAGACGTGCCGAATTCAGAAATAATTCCTTTATTCAGCTCCTTCATCAGCATCAGTTAGTGGTTAACACGACTAATTGTTGGGTGTGTGGGTTAATGCCACATACCACGGATAAGGGAATTCCATATCTGGTCCTACCTTATAGTTCCCAGGGTTCAGCTCGAGCATTTCAAACAATGTTTCGAAGCGCACTAGATTCTTACCCCAGTCGAGAGCCACGTTCTCCCTACTTTGGTCCCGGCTCGTATCAAAAGCCTTTGTCTATAGCGATAGAGGATTTAGATAGAGATATCTATGAGCCGTCGCTCATCCCAGAAGAAGAGGTACAAGCCTATAGGGTCCTGAGTAAGGTCGAGTATAGTGCGCTCACGAGTGAAAAACAGCTTAGAAGCTCGCCCCCGATATGGGTCGTACCCCACCTTGCTAATTTCTGTTTACTGGGTTGTGGCCGAAGATCGAGAGCTCGTCTTGGAAAAAGTGCTTGCTCCGAGACTTATATCTTGCCGATGCTCTCATCCCCTGTGTTTCTGGCTGCCAAGGGTACATACTTTGTCTGCCATGATCGTGCGTATACATGGTTGCCCTCTGACTTTGTGGGCTCATGTTTTATCGCAAATCTGTTGCCTCCGACGTTCACTGTAGATGCAGATTATCACAAGACTAGAGTTGTGAGAGGCGTAATTAGCGAAGAGGACACTGCCGGTCAAGAGGCAGGAGACTTTTTCAAGGGTTTCCTCCCGTTTTGGGGACCTATGGTTAATAGTAGGAACCTGAGACAGTTGACTCGAGTGGTGGAATCGACAGCTAATATTACTGCCAGTGCCCTTGGTAATATCACCACAGAACTTCAGGCGGATAGGCTTATGACGTTACAAAACCGTATGGTTTTAGACGTGGTCTTAGCAGATCGAGGTGGAGTATGTAAGGTGATCCATTCGAGCTGCTGTATTTTCATCCCAGATAACGCTCCGACTGTCTATCAAGCCATCTCAAAGTTGCATAAGATTTCTGAATCCATACACGTGGATGTAGGAGATTGGACGCTACTTGGGTGGTTTTGGGGCCTGATGTCGACTTGGGGTTGGAAGATTCTGATGATCATCGGAGTTGTTGTGGCGTTCCTGTTCAAGTGTTGCCTTTGTGTGCAGTGTGGTCCTGCCTTATGTGGCCTCTGTGCTACGATGTGTATAAGACAGCCGCCTGTTACCAAAGGAGCTCGGTTGGACAGAGCTATGTTACAGCAACATCTAGATGGTCTAATGAATATCGAGTATGATTCCGACTAGTGCTTGCCTACATGAGGGCAAAAGGAGCGCCTGAGGTTCCGTGACGATTATAAGTGGTGTTTTCGACTCGCACGAATATGGTCGAGTCTGATATCTATGAACCGCAAATGACGAGTTTAGTGGGTGTACGCAGTTTCGCTGTATTATCTTAAACCGTTCGTTTGTTTCGTGGGTTCATCTATCTGTACCCACGGGTTCCATCTTAGATACGGCATCCATTTTGTCTCTTGCCCTCAAGTAGCCAGCGAACGGACGCTGTCCGCTTCGCGACCCTGGGATTCCTAAGACACTTGCGGAAGACACATTTCCTTTGAAAGTGTCTTTATGATGAGGGGGATGATACTGTAAGGCAGATGGCCCCGCTCGAGGCTCATCTTGCCGTGCCGGTCTATTGTCTTAGCCGTGCATCTCATTTGGCACGTCCCTTTGATGCCTGCAGCTCGTGTTTCCCGATACCTCCCCTTTTACACCCTTTCCGATCTCCCCACTGTTTCCATCTTCCTCTGCACCTGTTCTTGTTACTTCTTCGATCTGTTTACTGCCGATTGGAATGTACTAATGGTGGGAAGATGGGTTTTTACAGTTGGGAACCGCCAAATGTTTCCGTACTTATGTTCCGGACCTTGAATACATCAAAGCAACCCCTCTCGGGAATAATGATGGGAACCAAGTTGTAAACCTTTGTGTACCATGTTAGCCTATGAGAGAAATGTGTATAAAAGGAGCGATTCACAGTAGCAAATTGAATCAGATCCCGCGAACTTGCATTCTATGTACTTCACGTGACTTCTGTGTTCCCTGCAGTAAATAAACCTCGAATCTTTGACGCCAAAGGAAGTGTCCCGTGTCTCTGTCATTTGTACGCCGGAACAGGTTACCCACGAAGGTTTCAGGTGTTGTCCCCTGGCACCGCTGGGTTTTAAATAACCCAGTCCTTCAATGGAATCAAGCTATATCTGGCTGATGAGGCCTAAATAGGGTGAAAACTGTCCTGCGTTGTACCAATGTTTTGTTTTTGCCTCCGCTTATTAATGTACAGCTGGAGGCCACAAAAGTGGTTTTTCTGGAGTAGAATAAAATTGGATTATTAGTGGGATAGATACTTCATTACAACCTCTCTCTTTAACTTATTGTTTAGCCTGTTTATATTAAAGGACAATATCGTGAGGGAACCTGTCCCCTCCATGTTTATACATCTGTATCATGTCTGGAGCCACCAAGATTGAGAATAATGGTCTATGGAATGCTGCTTCCATATGAACCTCTCCTCAAATTCCCCCACCCTGTCACCTTGTGTGATGAATTTACAACTACCCACTCCCCATTGATCGAGGTGCCTGTTGACCCCTTTATGCCATATAATCATCGTCACATATTATGTAGTGATCCAATAACACTGTGAGTGTGATGCCTAGATGCGTAAAGCATTGTCCCAGATTGTCTCTGGCATACCCCTTCTACGTCCTTCCACCCCCAACTGTTCCATATTCCTCTAGTTCATAGTTACAGTGAGCAGTTATACTATTCCTCTGATGTCATCAGGGTAACCACTGCCAGCTCTGTGTTTTCTGTTTCCCTATCCAGATGTCCTTGCCAAAGCCTCCTGTGTTACCTCTGAGGGTATCCTTTTTTCATTGAAGTCCATGGGTGCCATTGTTGCATGTCCTCCTCTTTTTTGGCCCTCTCTGACTGCTCTTGGTCCCTTGTTGACCCACCCTGGGCTGTCAACACCAACAATATTTCATTTTTATGGCATTACAGTCCTGGTGTTGCCCCTGGTCTCTATTCACCTGCATTGGATGTCCCCTTCATTGCAACCAGTTCTGCAAAGAGGCCATGGATGTAAATAACAAGTTTCCTCCCGATCTGTCACTCTAGGTTTTGCCAGGAAGAACAGTGCATATTTCATGTTGAATCATTGGAGGGTTTTCTTTACCTCAATTTAGGTTTCTCTTTGTCACTGGACTGTATTTGTGTAGTTGGGATAGATATTCACTGGGCTCACCTCAACTTGTATGTAACAGGGGAGCGTGCCACATTCAGAATCATACATGGTGGTGCCTCTGCTGCCAACAGTCTCTCAGGCAACTGTGCCCAAGTTCCACCATAAACTGTTGACAGCCAGTCCTCCAGTTCACCACAAAGTGTTTGGGGCAGGGGTCTCCGGCTCATTCTTAGACACAAATTATTGCACCCAGACCACCTTTCTTTAGCAACCTGGCATGAAGTCAGGAAATATACATCTTTCTGAAGGTATTGTAGGTGAATAACTTGAGCCTGTGTAGATTACATGTCAGACACTCGCTCAGATAACTTTTTATGATCAATCCGCAAGAGCCCCTCATCTAGGTCCACTTCCTCTATTTTGTCCCCCAGTGCCATTTTACTGTGGGGTATTTTGGCCGGTAACTTCTCCATATGTGCCTCCAGGCACATGCCCCCGACGCTGCCTCGCCATTCGTCATATGGCACAGTTCACCTATGGCCTGTGTGGGTTTTGAGTGTTTACGCCGACCCCTTGCCCTACCCATTGTGGTCTCTGATGTTTGGGTTCTCTGTTCCTTTCTCTGACTCTCTCATTGTGTCAGCTGGCTCTCAGTTTTATAAGGTGAAGGTGGGCACATCCTGGCTGAGCTCAGTCCGATCCAGGCACCCCTTATATGCCTTGCCACATGCACAGATTATATGCACTTTTTTGGGGTCAGGATGTACTGGATTTGGGGGGAGGTTTCTTACTGTCCTCCACTGTCCGTGTGCTAATTTACCCTCTTTCACCTCTACCCAACGTCGTTGGGTTGGGTTTTGCTTCTGTGATCTAGTGCTGTTGTGGTTTTGTGCCCCACCATCCTCAAGCCCAAAGTTCCCCTGGTGTCTCTCAGTCGGAAAGCGGATCGCAACCCAGCTGGGTTCGGCCAGTCCCAATTTCCTCTGATATTCCTGGGGAATCAGCACTATACCGTTTCCTGGCCTGGGAGAAGCTAGGATCGGGCGAAGAGGCCCACACTCTTTTATCAATGTACGGGCCCATCTCTGCTTACCACCACCCAGTCTGTAGGACTGGCTGCACCACTGATCTCTAGCACTACCTGGAACTCTATGGCCTACTTTCTGCTGCCCGATGTGCTTGTCATTCTCCGCTGTAGGATCTTGCTCTTCTGCTCCCACTCACCTGACTTCCTGTATCCACTGGCTGATGGTTTATCACTCAGAGTGGTGACCAGGAGTTGCTCAGTTCTGGGCACCTGATCACCACTGCTGCTCGCCAGGATCTGCCACCCTGACTGTCGCGACTGGTGTTGGTTGCTCTCCCAAAGTCCCAGTGGCTTGCTTATGGCATACCCTTTTCTTTCCTCTGTGCTATTTGCAATCCCAGGGCTACCTACAACATGGCTGTGGTCGATGGAGTGGGGCGAGTAGGATAAATGTACCCATGGGTTGGTGGTGTTAGAGATCTGTTTTTATACTAATTCTTGTTACCTGGCTTGCCCCAACAAACTAGTTAGAAGATTTCAACTAACTCAAAATGTGACAGCCCACATGATTGTCAAGAGTACAGCCAAAACCACATAGCTCCAATTTTTTTCATCTACACTGGCTCCCAGTGGCCCAAAGAATCCAAACACTGGTCATTCTACATAAGGATGTGCATGGCTGTGTCCCACTATTTAGGTTCAAATAAAATCAGTATCAATACTCCACCTTGAAGTGTTAGATCAGGGGGCACATTTCTACAGAATGCCCCAAAAACCCACTCTTTTTTATTTTGGTGAGAGAGCATTTTCCTTGTGCAGAAGCTAAAGAATATAATTTCTGCCTGTAGGTGTACCTACCAAAACCTGCCTGGCTCTGTTATAAAAACTATACTAGTCAAAGCAGCTTTAAATGTATCCAAATGTGTTTCACCCGCCCTACTTCTTTCATGTTGTGTTATATCTTTTTAGCACCAAGAAGCTACAGTGGTCACACATTTAAGAAGTACCTTAACTTAGCTTAACATAACATTTGATACTGCTTTACCATTGCACATGACTGATTCCCACATACCTGTTCTTGTATGTTTGAATGTAATATTTTGGGGGAACATATTCTACTCCCTAATTTTTTTAATCTGCAGGGACACTCCATCACATAGACATAGTACATGGCTTGCATTGAGTGCATTTCCAAAATCCTTTTCTTTTGTAGCCAATCACCTGCCCCATACATTTCTCTCATGAAACTACTCCTAATTGTTGGCCCTTAATGGTATCTGCTTCCCTATGAGTGTTTTGTAGCCTAAGTCCTAGCATTTCACCAATATTATCATCATCATGAATTAAGCTCTTTCCTCCCTTATTTTGTTCTTCCTCTCTTTTTAATATTAATGTTTTTTTTCTCTTCTTTTGGTTTGGCTTTTTAAAGGATTTTATTAATCATTTTTCCTGGGTATTTAAATTCTCTGAACAATCTTTGGATATGTGTCATATATTCTGAATATGTGGAGCAATTGCTCCTCATATTCCTCTTAAGGATAATCCATTTTAGTGAAATTTTGTGAAAATCCTAAGCATGAAAAAGACTGTAAGTAACAGTCTCTTTTTGATGTAAAGTATTTTCATTTGCATTATTGTCAATAGAAGCCTAAGTATTTGCCAATACAATATGTATATTGCAAACTGATATCATTGTCATTCAGTTTATCTAATTATTCCTCAAATTATTTTATTGTGCTGCCTCAAACGATGAATAAGCCATCAATGTAACACAGACAAATTATAATCTTCCCCAAATAGTTCTCATTGTCAACACCTCAAACCATCTTCTTCTCTAAGCAGCCCATGTTTTCATTTGCAAGGCAGGGGGAGCAAAGAAATATCGACCACAGTACCACATTGATGCTTGTATATTTGTTGGTCAGATGTGAAAATGTGAATTGTTGAGCATATATTTATAATTTCTATCAACATTCCGGTATGTTCCAGTTGTGTGATATTCCATTATTTAAGAAGTTGTTCACATGCCTTCAAGATGATGTATTGAAGTATAACGTGTCACCATATCAGTGCTAACCAGGTGGCATATCTTCATTCTTTTAAAGTTTTTTTAATAAGTGTTAACCATGAGGTGAAAATGTCAGTTAAAGCATACAATTTTAAATGAAAGACACCACTAACATTCCCTAATTATAGTTATCTCAAGTAACTATAACTCATACCCTATGGTAACATTAACTCACGCCTCAGCCATAAACAGGGTTGTCATCAGTGAATGCATTTCAGATGTTGCAGTGATCTTATCAATAGTGTCAAAGAACATGCAATTAGTGATGTAATATTGGAGGTAATTAGTAGGGTGAGGGCATATACTTTGGGGTATGAGTTATAATTACTTGAGATAACTATAACTGGTGAATTTCTGTGTTTTTTGTTTGTTTTAAAAATATGCTTTAACTGGTATTTTCACATGTAAACCCTTGATGGCAATATTGCAGCATCTTACATAGTTACCTGTTATATATTATATTCACTTCTCCTATCATGATTTATGTCTTCTCCCCACACTGAATAATAGTAATACATAGCATGTTACACTCTTTTTATGACTGTGCACAAAACATTCCAATAACAAGATAGCTCCTCCTTGACTCTTTCTTGCAAAGTTTCTTGTCAGTCCGTCAAGCAGGGGACAAAAAAGGGGGTCCCAAAACATTGGCTGTCTATGTTAATTCTCTGAGGCCATTTTGCTGTCTGATGTAGAAAAAATGCCAAATAAAATTACACCAAATTTGGCAAAAAGTTAGGACTTTACTCAGAAAGCATGCTTTTGTGATTTGATGTAAATCCATTAGTCCTCTTTAGAGAAGTTTGGATTTAAAGAGGGGGCTATGTTGGGCTTGAGAGGGTTAAAAGTTAAGTATATTTGGACAGTTGGTCCTATGATCCTGACAAGTATAAGAAATAAAGCCTTTTGATTGGCCAAATTAGCTTTTTTTCCCATCAGTGGCAATACTCCCAAGCAGAGCTAGAGCAGAGCTGGATCAGAAGACAAGCCCTGCAGCAACCTCATGCTGCGCACAGCTAAAGGCCATCCGCAGTAGGGGAGTAGGTTGATTGCGATCAAAAAATGCCTAAAACACGGAAAAAACAAAGGTTAAAGCTATGTTATAGTTAGATACTGAAATAGCATTTTACCTTACGTTAAAACCCCCCCGAAATTCACAGAAAAATTCAGTGACCTTTATAGTTTGTGTTTAAATAAGCTAAACACTAATGTTTTTTTTAAACTCTACAATTCACAGGATATAGTAAGCTAACAGGGACCACTAAAACATGTTCCCTGCCATGCACTGCTTCTGATCTCACATCACTGATGATATGTTAAATTACATAATTGATGACATTATTGATGCTGTATCAAATCACTTGCTTGATAACATCACTGATAACAGTATGCAATCATTGAGACACTGTTTTAGCGGGTATGTGGACTTGGAGTAATTCACAAAGCTACATTACGACCTATGTCACCCGTTGCCAATGTCACCTGTTGCCTCAGCGCCTTCATTGAAAAATCCTCCTTTCTTGATGACCAGCAGGCCGGGTTTAGACCGGCCCATTCAACGGAAGCTGTCATCGTGGCCGTGATGGATGCGATGAGACAAGGCGCCGATAAGAACCTGGCTCAGGCCCTTGTCCTATTAGATCTGTCGGCAGCTTTCGACACGGTCGATCACGTCATCTTGATCGACCGTGTCAGAAACGCGGGCATTCAGGGCTTGGCCTTAACTTGGATCAGTTCCTTCTTGCACCAGCTCTCCCAACCGGTTCATCTATCAACCTTCTCTGCCCCCTACTCCTCACTCTCCTGTGGTGTCCCCCAGGGTTCTGCTCTTTCGCCCCTTTTATTTAACCTTATATGCAACCCCTTTTAGCCTCCCTCCGTCACCATCTTTAACTATGCAGATGACTTACAGTTAATCTTCCCCATCGACTCCTCCCCCTCTTCCTGTACCAACTTCCAGTCCACTATGCTTGCCATCTCTGAGTGGATGCATTTTAGCCAGCTGAAGCTCAACCCCAGCAAGACGGAGTTGGTATTGACAGGAGGGTCCTCCAACCCTTGGAGCTCCAGTTTCTGGCCCCAATCTCTAGGCCCCCCACCCTGTCCCGTCGATACTGTGAGGAGCCTTGGCGTTATCATCTCTAGTGACTTGTCCATGAGACCTCAAATTAACGCCGTCACTTCTGCATGCTTTTTCCATCTGCGCAGAATCTGTAAAATCCGAAGGTTCCTCACTACAGAGGCTCTCATACTTGTCATCATGGCCCTTGTCACCTCCCGTAACGACTATGCCAACTCCCTGTATGTGGGGATCCCTGCCTACCATCTTCATCGGCTTCAGCTGGTGCAAAATCAGGCGGCCAGACTGATCTTCCAACAACCTAAGCACCAACATGTCTCGCCCCTGCTGAGGAGATTGCATTGGCACCCGGTAGCCTCCCGATGTATTTTCAAACTGGACTGTACTGTTTTTAAGTCACTCCTTGCCCTCGCCCCAGCCTTCTCTTCCCTCAGCCTCAAGCGCCACATTCCCTCGAGGAATCTTCGGTCTTCTGCTCACAACCTTTTAACCGTCCCCAGGTTCAAACGGAAAAAACATGGTGGCTCCTGTTTTTCCTTCCTTGCCCCTCAACCTGGAATTCCCTTCCCTCTACTATACGACTCTGTTCTGACTACACATGCTTTCGCAAACTTCTCAAAACCCATCTCTTTCAGCTAGCCGATGAATAACCTCACTGCCTATCCTCCCTGCGTTGTCTATGAGCGCCATGAAACCGTCTGGTGACCGTGTGCGGTAAAAATCATTTTAACATAACAACATAACATTATACCAGTTTTCTTTGACCTTATTATGATTAACCTCTGAAAGACCTCCCAGGACTGCAATTTTAAGTCAAGGGGTTTGCAGATATACATTTGTCGCTGCAAATAAACCTTCTTTCAAATCCTCGGAACAACCTTCTGTACTTTAGTAAAATACACTACACTCATTCTTGAGATGGGCACAATGGCATGCAGTCTTAGAGCCTTCATATAGCACCAGTGTGAGATAAACCACCACTATGTAGGACACAGTCCATGGTCTACATTATTAATCAATCTGCAATGACTCAAAATTTATAGACAATCGGTCTATAGTACTGCCTTGCAGCTATTTAACAAGGGCATGTGCCTAGATGTCCCTTGTTGGAGCATGTATTGTCAGCAGATTGATTGGCCTTTCTCACAAAATGTTTGAAACAGGCTTTGGATTTCACAAACTACTTTCAAACATTTTTTTTTCAGAGTTTTATATAGCGCAAACTAGACCTGAAGATATCGGGTATCAGACAATTTACATAGCAGCAGTTTTGTTACACAAGGACACATTGTTCTGCAAACCATATCAGGTCAGCTCAGCCTTTTCCTAATTTAACATAGGGTAAAATGGGCACCCCACACTTTAGTGATTTGTAAATGGCGCTCTATATAACTTTCAAGAGCACAATCACACTTGTCTCCAAGGTTTAGGCTATTTCCATGCTATGCACCCACATATTCGCTCATTAACTTTATGCTGTATTTGACTATGGTCCTATCAGAGTTGTCATGAGTGATATCATTTGACAGGTCATTGGTGTTATCATCAATGACCTTCATGTGTCATGTCATGAGTGATACAATATTTGACATCATAAGCAGCGCATGGCGGAGGCATAAGTTATAATTTACTCGGTACACTATAACCAGTGAATTCCATTTTTTTTTTTTTTTTAAACATTATTTTATCCATTTGTAACACCTAACTATAACGTCACTTTAACCTTTGCTTTTTTCACTGAACTTCTAGTTTTTTGTTAATGTAAGCTAATATCTTATTATCACATCTAACTATTACACTACTTTAACCTTTCTTTTTTCAGTCAATATACATACACACATATATAAAAAAATCATGACATCTCCTCTATTAATATTGAGCATCACACCTCACATGACAGAAAGGATGCTGTTTCCCAGATTGCATTTTAAAGTGACTTTACAAAGAGAGGAAAAGAACTTTGCTAATAGCCATGTGGATTGTGTATGTGATGTTATATCACCGCACAAATATGTAACCCCTTAAATCCTAGTTTTGATTGAATATTTTTTATAGCTAATACAGTTGAAGAAATGTCATACATAAACCATACAAGCACATAAATGTTGAATAATATGCAATTTGTCATCATCATTGAGGGGGAGAAGGGGCATCATCACCCTTTGCCACACTTAACAACAGTAATAAATAGCATATTAGATTCAACAAATCCGCACAAATACTAGGGACCTCATTTATGAGAGGCTTGCATCACTTTGGCACCACACAACATGGTGCATGCGTGACACAATGCTCCAAGTCAGATTTTTTAAGCCTCTTTGCTTGACTCTGAGTGGCTTCAAAAATATGTGTAACGCAATGCAGCACAAATCACTGCATTGCGATACTCAGCCCTGAATAGGTGTTCCATGGGTATTGCATGGGTGTTCCCACGCAACTCCTATGGTTGCAGTGGCGTAGCAAGGGGGGCGGTCTGCTCCTCCATGGGTTTTTTGTGGTGCAGCAATTGCAGAATATCCCCAGCACCCCCGCTCATCCATGCGCCCCTCTGAGGGGTGGCAAAGTGGGTAGCTGCACCACTGCGTCGATGTTAGCACATCCTCAGATTTACAAGAACTTGTAAACCTGGGGATGCACCAAAAACGTACACTCTCCCAGGGGAGGCGTAACCAAGAGAAATATCTCTATTTCTCCTCTTTTCCTCCTCTTTCTATTTGTGCTGCATTTTGCAGCACACATAGAAGGAGGAACATGCCTCCAAGGATTAATTTTGTGCAGGAAGGTGCCCCTTCCTACACAAAACAATTCTGCATGCATTACAGACACCCTTGCACCATGGTGCAGTGGTACCTCCGTAGGCACTAGACTGCTAATAGGGCACCAGTGCAAAGGAAAGGAGAGAAATCCGCCTATTGCCTTAAAAACAACACATTCCTGCCCTTTACCTGTCACGTAGTGCAGCACAGCAACTACATGGTTTCTTCATAAAGGAGACCCTAGTTATCTGTTTATGCATGCAACACCTCCCAGCCACACATGCGTTATTTCGAGGTCATTTTGACAGTGCTTTCAAATTCCTATCAGCAGTGAGAAGCTAACACATCACAATACTGCAGTGACAGCAATGACGTGTGGTACTATGATCATTAGCACTTGAAAGGCAAAAGGAGGCATGTCAATCAAATGTGAATATGTATACTCAGATCTCGATAGCACCATTTTCTGATTGAGTATTTCATATTACTGGCATGGGAGAGTTAAAAACAAGATCTATTACGAGTCTGCTATGGAAATAGAAAGCCCTGTTCCCTTGTTGTGTGTAAATGAGTCTGATTCCTCGCCCTCTTTCTTTCCAAGAAGGCTCCTAATGTAGTCACACCCACAAGGGCCATTAAGCTACAGACTTTGTTTATTTACCATATGCTGCCAGTTCAGGGAATACAGGTGTTACAGTTTCTCAGGATTTCATAAGCACATGCAAGCTAGTTATGTTGGTCTCCTATTAGCATTTCAGCCGCTTCTATGTATACACAATACACAAAGGGGAATATTGCAAAGCCCATTGCTGGTGTCTGGTGCAAGGTAAGCGTAAATCTAAGGCCTCCTAAGCTTAATTAAGTTGTAATGTCTCAGACCTGGCGTTTCAATTCTTTGTGGGAAAATGCCCAAGAGTTGGCCAGCAGAATAAACTGATAGGATATGATAAGAAACATTCCAGGGTAATCATGTGTGTTTATGTTTCAAAAATATCATACATTAACCACAGTTAAATATAGAAACAGGAAGCGCTGCGCTACATATTTCAAGGAGCGAGCCGGTGCAAAGGGGGTCTGTCTGATATCCCGTGGATCTTTGGCAGTGCAACCTAAACGCCACACAGAAAAAAATTAGGGTGAAACACTGATACTTTCCACGATCGTGCTCTACCCAGGAGACAAATGGATGAAATATATATGTAAGAAGGCGTTTTAAAACATGTAACTTTTGAGTCAAAGCACTTTACAATGTTGAAAGATAGCAGCCCCTAAGGAATAATGACGACAAGCTGATGAAAAGCAAGTTGCAGATATAATTTTTGTCCTTCATTAAATACAAATGCAAGGATTAGATATGATGTAAGCACGAGCAATATTTATTTCAGAATGAATCCTAAAAGATTAATGTTGGGTAATTAATTTCGGTTCCATATTGGATTTATTATTTTTCCATTAAAATCAGTTTAATCATTTCAAGGGGGTTTATCTCCGCTTTTTTGGCTTTAAAAGCCAAGAAAGCAGAGATAAAATTATCTCCCTATTACCAAGCTGTCGCTAACACCAGTTAGCGACAGGTAGTAGGAGATAGCGACCATCTTGGGCCCCACTTTGCATGTCAGTGATATTTATCACTAATGACATGCAAAATGGCCGTGCCAAGATGTTAGCGACTGGAAACAGTCGCTAACATCGCTATCTCCTATTACCAACTTTTGGAGATATTCGCACTAAGCGCGAATATCTCCAAAAGCTAACACCTGCCCTGAGCAGTTCTTAGCCATGTTACCCAATGGGAGGTGGATAACATGGCTAAGAGCATTAGCTCTGTAATGCATGAATATCGCTGACCTTTCAGCGATATTCATGCACTGCGGCCGATTTTTATCGCATTTGCGATAAACCTTGGTAATACCAAGGTTTATCAGCGATAAAAATCGCCGCAGCTTAGCGGTAAATGTTTGTCTCTAACCAAGCAATAGCGATAATTATCGCTATTGGTTGGTAATATGCCCCTTCATTTTAACCCAGTGCTAATTACGGCTGTTTTCTGCTCTGTTGTGGGAGTCGAGGGTGAAACAACACCGTGCCCCCTTGATTTTTTTTAAAAAAATTCTCCTTTATTTATGTATTAATTTTTTTAATTGTCTACATTTATTTCTTTGTGAAAGTATTTTGTTAGGCACTTTTGCTCAGAATTGTTTATGCAGCTTTAATTGCATGCCATGTCCCATTGATTTATTGAATATTGTCATCGATATAATAGACTTAAAATACTATCTAGGTAAAAATATACGGTTACCAAAAGATGGTCAAACCTTTACTTTTAATTAAGGTAATGAAAGTGACCAAAATATCAATTCCGAAATTCCGTAGTACAAAATATCTAAACTAAAAATATCTCAAGCCAAAATATATATTACAACAGTGTAGAGTTTTAAAATTAACATTTAAATTAAGACAATATTGAAATCCAAATTTTAAGAACATGTATGAAGTTCTTGCACTTTTTTTTGATCAATGAATCATCACAAACAACATGTTTCCAAAAATTTCCACTAAAATAATACAAACACAGAAAAGACCACCTAACATACAAATCACTGATTTCCAAAGTTTACCAAGAAGCTAACGCCACGCAGTCAACACTTAAGTATTGCCAATGCATTACTTAAGCTTGTGGGAAATATCAATAAGTATCCTTTAGAGATATTCTTTAGTGGGTGTACATTAATGTGCAGGTGGTATTTATAACATCACATATTTTTAAATGCATATTTCCATCATTACCCAGGACTGCATGCATGTTAGAACTAGCAATGAGGGTGACTTTCTGCCTTTCATCTGTAACTTCCTCCCTCTCCTCAGAGGGCGGCATTGAGTTCTGCTTTCGTTGGACAGAATTGCTTACTGCTGGTTAGGCATGGGCGGAAAATCCGTTCCGCTCGCGGATTTTGCGGATTTTCGGGAAATCCGCAATCCGCGAGATTCGCGAATCTCCCGCAAAATCCGCAAATCCGCGAGCAGCGGATTTTGCTCGCACTGCTCGCACTGTTCGCATGAGTTCGCGCCCCGCGAATAAGTGCAAAATTGCAGAAATACGATCTTAGCAAAACTGAAAGTAACTACTTACCAGGTTCAAAAGTTCAGGCTCATCATTAGTAGCCATTTCCTGTAGTGCTTCCTGAGGGGCCCCTCCAGAGTTCAGTTGCCAGTTGAAACTATTATGTGACCCTGCTCTGAACCTCAGAATAGTTACACATATGCCACAAAGGTCCTGAATTACAGCTAAGGGAGACAAGCAGGAGCCAGGCTGGAAGTTAAAATCCATTAATCAGCCCCTAATTCATTATTGTTAGTTGGGGCAGGGCAGGTGTTGTAACTAATTTTGCAACAATGAAAGCACTTAGCAAGTGCAAAAGATCACTAATCAGGGCGCACTAAGGAAGCAGGTGCCAGCTAAAAAAATATTCTGTGACACATTAATCAGCCCCAAATTAATTCAGGTCACTTGAGGCAGGGAAGGTGTGCTTTGCTTTGCCGAAAATAATGTACACTGGACAACCAGAGGGTGTGGTGATGAAACAGAGGGTGGCATGGGTGGGCCAGAGGGTGGCATGAGTAGTCAGAGAGTGGCAGTGGTGACAGAGAGTGGCAGTGATGAAGAAGAGTGTCCCAAACAGGCTGGACACGTAGAAACAACAAGTTCGCAAAACTTGCGACCCGACAGGTAAGTTCGCTAATTGCGAAATTGTAAAAACCCTCGCGAACTGGCAGAAACACGGGCGAACACAAAAAAAAAAAATCCGCAAATTCGCGGGAATCCGCGGATTTTGCGGATTGCGAATCCGCAAATCCGCAAAATTCGCGAACGCGAGATCCGCAAAATTCGCTCATGCTTACTGCTGGTAGGATTTTTGTATTGTTTAAATGTCATAATTTAGCATTGTCGTTATGTCAATGGGTGGTGCAGTACTTCTGGTTGTGAATCGTAAGACCACCCAACAATACTGCACCAATCAATACAGTTAATACACACTGGCAGTAAACGAATAGGCCATTCGCGGAAGATACTGCTCATCAGTTTACAATCATCTACAACGTGGACAAGGATCATTTGCAAGGGAGGTATGCCCCACGCTTTTCTCTATGCAGGATCATTTGTCTACCCTGTGGTGACAAATGTTCCTAGTACCCAGCAAGGTGCTCTAAGTTCCCTTCCTTGAAGAGGATACCAGCATTGTACCCTTTGGCCTAGCTGACTGATTCTCAAAGGTGACTCAGTGGAGTGTTGGTAGCAGTTATACCACTTCATTATGTTACATTCACTATCACTGCCCAAGCAGTTATGTTATTAGAAAATCCATGAAAGACTTTAAAAATGATGTCATGATTGTGCGAAAGTAGTTTATTTCTTAGCCTGTCTGAATGAACCATGCTTAGAACAATAAAGAGGAATGCATTTAAAAATAATTTTGAGAGACCAGAGTTTTGAATTCCACTTGTAGTTTCAGACTTTATGCGAGGAAATACAGAGTATTCAGACAGGCAGGGACAGGCAGCAGAATGGCAGCTATATGGGGGCAATGTCACTCTTATTTGAGTGTGTGTTAACAGTGACATGAAAAGTGCAAGTAGTAGTAGTGGGAAGGGAGAAGCTAGGGATTGAAGGGATTAAGTGTGAATGGTAAGTAACATGTTTCTCCGAGAAAATATCATAAAATGCCATGTAATGCTGGAGACATGATAAAAAGTCCTTGCAAAGAATTAATATTTACTTTGATTATTTAAAGAAATTATATTGCAATATATTTCATGTTCATTATATTTTTTTACAACTTTCTTTTCTTTTTTTATTTCACAGTTACAGGTAACGATACAATACAATTAGTGATTCAATTACAGTAGAAGTATATTTCATTATTTTTCATACTCCTAATATGCTTCCTACAGATAAGATGTTTCTCTTTGTTATATATTGTTCTGGAAAACGTTCTTTTGAATCCATCAGTCATTCATAGAATCATGAATGCCCGGGTTGGAGATCTGAATGAAAAGAGCAAAGTGATAGCAGCATGCGGTGTGACGGCCCACTACCGCTCCAGTGAGTGAACTAGTGTCTTCAGCTCGCAGCGTCCCACCAGTTCTCTTTCAATTATGATGCCTAGCACGGCGAGGTACAGATCCTCTCATAGGGCTGCCGATGACTGACTGTTGGTGATGTGCGCTCCTGCTCTTTGAATTGATTTCCTGGGGTCTGGGGTTGCTTCCCCCGCTGCTGCCTCTTTTTGCCCTGATTCCCAGTTGTATGTGGAGTCTTGGGTGTGGGGGCTACCGACTTAGTGAGGCACTGCAGAGTGAGTCGCTACAGCTCTGGCATGCCTGCAAGTGCTGCCAGCTCTTCTGGATTCTGCTTATGGCTGATTTGTAGCTGCCAAGCGAGCCTGGCCTGTTTGGGGACTCTTTATGGGCTGTTGTTGTACATTACTGGGCGCCCACTTTGTTTTTGTTTTTGGCTTATGTTGCTGTTGTTTGGCTGCCATTTCGTCCCCCTACCTTCGGATCTGAAGATGGCCGCCCCCTTCCCTGGGCTTGATGCTCTGCAGGGCATCGATATAGAAAAGGGCCTGCCCCACTCCCAACCTATGGTGGCCATCTTGGAATGGACACACATTCTAACTATATTCCCACACTCACCTATCGTGGCCATCTTGGGGTGTGGCACTCAGTTGTCCTATATTCCCACACCTGGCCCTGCTATATTTGCCCCAATACTACACATTGTGTGGTGGTTATCTCCTATGGTTGTTCATGAATTGCTTGCCAGGCCTGTCTTCCAGATAAAGAAGTAATTCCATTCTAGGTATTGCCTTATAGTCATCATGGTCCAACCCCTGGTCTCTTAGCCCTAGATAATCTGTCCCTCATGAGACTAGTGGACCCTAAGGAACCCGAGGGCTGTTGCTAACAATAGAGATTCCTTTCCATATCTGCTCTCACGTTGAATGCCTTGGACACATCCTCGAGTGACCAATGCCCGTGACGCTTGATCTACCTACTCCTCCGATGGTTGGGGACGAACTCTGCCCAGATTCCTGCTTACCCACACCTCCTAATTGCGCTGACAGGACGTTTGATAATATGGAGCTTAAACCTTCAATCCTCTTCTCTCCCAACCTGGAACCAACTAGCCACAATGCTTTCTGAATCATATTTCCCCCAAACCTTTCTACAAATGCTGCAAAAAAACTTCAAACATAGACTACTTAAATCACATCCGGAAACTCTCATCTCAGACCCCTACATCTCTATCAGAAAGGGTGCTACCGTAAATGACCTCATCTTCTACACTAAACATCCTGCTCAATGGTGGAAGGCCATTCTTATACAAGCCTCAGACCGCAATCTAGTGTTATTTGACAAATATTTCCCCACCATCTTGAATACCGTGGCTAACGTCGATTCGGCTCACAGTGGAAGGGGGGGACCCCCAGCGGTCCCCCAGCCCTTGCAAACTCTGTCCCCTATCTCGTCACCACCACCCGCTTATCCCAAATCTGCTTCCTTAGGCCCCCTTCTTCTCACCCTAACTCCTAATAATAACTCCCAAATGGTTGGCTAGCCCTTACCCCCTATCCCCATTGCGTACAGCACTGCTCTGATTCTCCCCAAGATGCCTTCCTCCTGCCCAACACACAATCCCATCAGGCTCCCACTGGCCTCCAGGGGTCTCTATCCATCATTCTCCTCTTCCCCTATCCTACCCATCCTCCAGAGCTTACAGCGCCATTTCCCAGAATCCCTTCCCTTTAGGCACATCCAGTTGCCTTCCACCCTACTTTCCCCCAACCTCACAAGATCCTCCCCTAGCACACCCATTCCGAGGTGCTGCTCCATTGTCCAGAATCTCTTCCTGCTGGGCACATTCAGTTGCCACCCGCCCTACTTTCTGCCGGCTTCACTAGCTCTATCCCGCTCCAGGGTCCCCAGGACCTAACCTCCCAATCGCATCCATACACCTCACTGGAACGCTACCTGAGCGAGATAGCACTCCACCTACAACAACTTAGGACAGAGTTCCGCAGTCTACTACCTATCACTGAGGCTTTGTCTGCTAACTCCAGACCAAGCTGCGCCACCATGAAAAATCACCATCTCTGCTCGCTGCCTGATCGAAGGTGTACCGGGCTCCCTCCCCCCCTGACGCGTGGTTGTCACCTTTTCATGTCTCCCACATACCTCATAGGTAGGCCTCTGGTCCGCTCCCTAACAACCCTGCACGCCCCTCCGTATGCAGAGCCTCCCTATCTGATATGGATAATCATTCTCTCCTGCATTCTTATGTTCCAGCACACAGCCCCACCATAGCATACTTGCAACAAATTGAATCCATCCCCAGGATCCCTTCAGGGAACCTAGGCCTAACACTGGAACATTAAATACGAACAACCTCACAGCAGTCAACACCACGCTACCCGCTCCAACAGACGCCATCATTAGTCACAAATGCGTGCTCCTAAATTGCAGATCAGCAGCTAAACACTCTGCGGACATTGCCAACCTCACCCTGGCGCAGGATCTTGACCTTGTAATGTTGACGGAAACCTGGCTAAATGACTCAGCTGCCCCCTTCCTGGACCTCTTAATACCTTCCAACTATGATATCATTAGGTTGGACAAATTCTGCGGGAAAGGTGGAGGCATCGCATGTATACATCGGAGCAATCTTACAGGGAAGGTACTACAGACTGACCTACTGCCGTCCTGTGAATACCTATGCATTGAAGTGACTGGTGGCAACAATCACTCCTGCAAACTGCACACGTTTTACCATCCCCCTCACGACAACCATCCCTTCACAGAACAGATCACGGACATTATCTTGGCCAATGCAGACTTCCATGGCTCTCAGATCTTCTTGAGAGATGTCAACCTGCATTGGAATGATGTAAACGACGTGGTGGTCAATAGCCTTAAATCCTTCCTTCTTGACCTCAACCTAATCCAAATCTGTGACAGCCCCATGCATATCAAAGGAGCTACCTTAGATCTCGTCATAGGTAAGCTCAACTCCATCCTCCTGCATTTGATCCTTCCATGTGATTGGAATCACTGACAGAGTATCGTAGGTCAGAATATCAACCTACAGAAATATTGGAACAAGAATGTCGAAGTCAAGAATATCAACCTCCTTCTACATTATGGTAAGTACAAAAATATTGAGAGAAAAAATATCAACGTCAAAAATATTGTTAAAAATATTGTTTTTCATTTAAGTAAAAAAAAAAAGTAAAATAAAGGAAATAATACATATAAATAAAATAAACATAGTTAGAAATATTTCATTTTTTAAAATAATAATAAGTAATTTATGTATATAATGTAAAAATAAATTAAAATATAATATATATATATACTTACTTATTAATATTTTTTAATAATTATTTTAATAACTTATAAATGGTTAAACATATCTTATAGAAATACATCTATACATATAAAACAATAACATAAATACAAATTTAATAATTATATATAACAAATTTAAAAATATATATATTTAATATTTTGTAAATTAATTATATACTACATTAACTAAAATAATACAAAAAATATTAGATAGTGGAGGGAATACAATTACTTTTCCAACTCCAAACAGTCCAATGCAACAGTAGGGAAAATGTTGGATAGCGCAGGGGTTAAAATTACTAATCCCACTTCAGGAAGTGCAACAGTTGGTACAGTGTTGCATAGCGTAGGGGTAAAAATTTCTATTCCCTCTCCAGTGAGTGTACAAGTATGGAAAGTGTTGGATAGCGTAGGGGTTAAAATTACTATTCCCGCTCCAGTGAGTGCAACAGTAGGGAAAGAGTCGGATAGCGTAGGGGTAAAAATTACTATTCCCACTCCAGTGAGTGCAACAGTAGAGAAAGTGTTTGATAGCGTAACGGTAACATTTACTATTCCCACTCCAACTAGTGCAACAGTAGGGAAAATGTTGGATAGTGTAGTGGTAAAAATTACTATTCCCACTCCATTGAGTGCAATAGTAGGGAAAGTGTTGGAATGCGTAGAGGTAAAAATTACTATTCCAACTCCAGTGAGTGCAACTGTAGGGAAAGTGTTGGATAGCGTAGAGGTAAAAATTACTATTCCAACTCCAGTGAGTGTAACAGTATGGAAAATGTAGGATAGCATAGGGGTAAATTAACATACTTAATAATTAAATAGTTTTTGTAAATTAAAACACAATAATAATTAATTAACAAAAAAATGTATAATAAAGACTAATAAAGTTAAATTATTATTTACTTAAATAACATTAAATTACTTCTCACGCTATACCCCCATAAACACACAACACGCTACACATAAAAAAGAACACAATTAATGTAATTATCAATTGACAAATTAATAAAAATTACTCACCAATGAAAAATTAAATAACAAAAAATTAATTAATACAATTAAGAAAAATTAATTACTTAATTATAATAAATTATTCGCTGCCCTATTCCTCTATAAACTCACAACCCACTACATATAAACAATAACACAATTAATTAAATTATCATTTAATCAATTAATAAGAAATATTTAAGAATTAATAATAAAATTGCAATTAATTAATTAACAATACCAATAAAAAAACAAATAATAATTAATTATAATTAATAGAATGTTAAATTAATCAATACAAATTAATTATACATTAATATTTAATTGACAATAAATTAATAATCAATAACAATAAATACCACCTATTCATTAATTAATTATAATTAAATTACTTCCCACCCTATTCCCCTATAAACACACAACCCGCTACACATACAAAATAACATCATTAATCTAAGTATGAATTAATCAATTAATAAAAAATAAATTAATTAACAATAATAATAAATGAAAATAATAATACATCAAGTATAATTAAAATAATGATACATTACTCAATTAATAAAAATGAATTATCAATTAATAATTAATTAGCAACAAATTATTAACCAATAACAATAAATAACAACATATTATTAATTAATTATAATTACATTACTTCCCACCCTATTCGCCTATAAACCCACAACCAGCTTTGATAATAAATTGCAACATTTACATATAAAATAATTACTAATTTCTAAACATTTAATACATATATTTAAAAATAATGAAAATACATTCCAAAAATTTTAAACATACATATAAAATAGATACTTAAATACATAACACTAATATAAATATCGATATTATTAACAACTATGGGACCAGATGTAGGTAGCCCTATACCGGTCGGTAACGGCCGAAATTACCGCATTTCTGCCGTTACCGAACGGTATTGGGCATTTGAGATGTAGAGGCCAAATTTAAGGATTGGGTAATTTACCGAACCGGTAATTTAAGGAATCTGTAATTTATCGATTCCTTAAAAATACCCAATCCTTAATGTAGGGAGCACTCAAGTGAGTGCATTTCTGAGTTACGGGTTGGGTATTTACCACCAACTAAAAGTTGGTGGTAGATATCGAAAACCTTTGAAAAAACATATTTGTGCTTTTCCAAAAGTGCCATGCGGCAGACATACATGCCCTTAGGGCATGTATGTGTGCCACATGTGCACCCATGCACTATTCAGGGGTGCAACAAGGTGCCAATGTGATACTCTGCCACCCTTGTAAGTCTTCCCCCTATTACCGATTCGGTATTTACCGAATCAGTAATTTCCATTCATTCCTATGGTCCTCCAGGCCTCTAGGACTGAATGGGAATTACCGAATCGGTAAATACCGAATCGGTAATTACCGAATTTTACTGACTCAATAAAATTTACCAAATCAATACCTACATAACATTTACCGATTCTGAAATACCGAATCAGTAAAATTCGGTATTTTAGAATTGGTAAATAGTATTTACCTACATATGGCCCTATATTTTTGCTAACAATATTACTTACTTCAGTATTACTTAAAAAAAAAGAAACAATATTACTTACCTTAAGGTCGATATTCTGTTCACTGATATTCCTGATATCGATATTCTGTCCCTAAGATATGAAAAAATCGATATTAGTTTAGGTTGATATAGAAAAATCGATATTTTGACTGCGCACCATGTGATTGGACAGATCATTATTGCATTACCTGGAATTGGCAAGAACAAGTAAAGCCCCGCCCAAGAACCCAAAACAGTTGAAAAGATGCCTATGGAACATCAACCCACATGATCGGATTGCTCTCTGTGATAACGTCCTGCCCCTCCCCCCTTCACCGAACATGTCAGATGTCCACGGCCTTACGGCCCACTATAATCACGCAATGCTGAGCATACTAGACTCGGTCACTCCACCACAGCTAAAAAGAATCTCCTCTAAATTCTCCAAACCATGGTTTACTGATACTCTTAATTCAGAAAGAAGAAACCTAAGACTTGCTGAAAGGTGGTGGCGGTCCTATCCCTCCCTTGAGCATCTTTCCTACCTAAGATCCCTGAGAAGCATGTATAATGTACGCATCAGATGCTCAAAGGCAAACTTTTTGAGAACTCAGCTAGAGTAGGGTGGGGGGAATTTGCGTAGTCGCGCTAAGCAAAGCTCTGAAAATTTGTAAAAAAGCGAGCAAGCAAAAGTTCAGCGAACTAGCAGAATTGCGTGTTCCGCCCGTTTACAATGCTTTTTTCCTGTTCGCGAACGCTGTGTGCGTGCTCAGTGAGAAATATCTTGTGAACACGCATTTTGAAAGCGCGAAAATGAAAAAAATCCACCAATCCGCGGATGGCAGAATTTTGGGCAATTCCGCGTTCTCCGCAGAACGCAAAATTACCCAAATTCCCAAATTCGCTTGCGGAATAGAATTTACTGCCCAGGCCTAAGATAGTCCAAGCAAAAAAAGTCCAAAAAAACAGTTCGAACTCATCAAGTCCCAAGCCAATAGTCATCCGAACTCTGCATCACTGGGTCATGGGACATTGCCTAATATACCATAGATTGCACCGTACTGTGCAAGAATACTCACCTAAGTTTCCACAAGAGCCACAAGAATTCACATATTTTACAAAATTGCCACATCTTGAATGCTCCAGGCACTGGGTACTCAAATATACAGATCTATTAATGAACATCAGACAGGCCACATGCCGCCTGTGATCTTATGGAAAAAGGATTTGGGTGATTTATGGGATGTTTCTAAATGGTCATATTGTTGTGCTCGGAGGTAAACAATTGCAATGAATTATAAGCATAAGCTCATACACGTTAAATGTTTGCATAGGTTGTATTAAACCCCTGCTAAATTGCACAGATTTTCTAATACAAGATCACACTAATATGTCCTCTGTCATCAACCGCTGGCAAATCTCTTCCCCTTAACATGGGAATGTACTATTGCCAACTATGGAGGAAGATGTTTGATGTGACATCTCAAGTAATGGAATGTTAAGTTCCAAATACGCCGGATGTCATAATAATATGTTTTGCTGCTAAAATCTCGAAATCTGTGCAACTCCTGGTGGCATTGCTTTTTGAAAAAAGAGCTGGCCCTCCATTGGATTACTGACCCACCCCCTCCCAGGAGCACTGGCTCAAGTGTGCTACTCTCTGTAATGTGACTACAGAATTGTTTGCAGTGATGCACCCCATTAGGTCTAGACCCAAATATATATGGGTGCCTCTGATAATATACTTGGCGCAGTTGAACACTGATACATCTACTACTGGTGCCATATCCTCCCTGGTTAACAAAATAATGCTTAGTGGTCTTTGACATGCTCAGGAAGATGCATTCAGAAGTTACCTGTTGTGACAGGATATGTTATCATAGCCTTTGATGTGCATGATAATATATCTGTAAGATAGCCTGATTTAGATCCGCAATTGGAAGTATTCTTGTAATTGATGCACTGCAGTTGTGTCTTATAATGCTGAATGGTGTTTGAGCTGCTGTTGAATATTGTACATTGTCTTTTGAAAATATAAATTACAATAGGAAGTCAGGGAGAGGTACCTCAGTCAATCAATCTGGGCTCTTAGAGAGTGCGGCTAATCACCTGTTAGGGTCTCAAGGCGCTGGGGCTTTTGGGGGTTTCTGCAGTTCAGTCGCAGAGCCAGGTCTTGAGGTCCTCCTGAATTGAGGTAGGGAAGGTGATCTGTAATGGAACAAAGCACATCATTGGCATAAAATGACAGCTTCTGTTCTCTATTGTCCATGATGAAGCCTTTTTGGGTTTCTAATAAATCTTTGGAATAAGGCCACCATGCATACAGAGAATATTAAAGTTGAGAGGGCATAGCCATGCCTAGTTCCCCTTATTATTGGTATCATTGCAGAGTAGTGTCCATTCACTTTTATTTCAGTCGAGGGATTTTTTTTGCAATTAGATCAAATGAGTTTGTTTAATCATTAAGTTTATTTCGGGGATAACCTCATAAAACATTACAAAATAACTACAGCCATACGTGCAAAATATAAATACCTACACGTGCAAAGTTAGATACACGTCATAAATCATGGCGTGGGGATAAAATATATCAAGAATAAGATGTAGTAAAATAATAAAAACAGTAACAATGCATCTCAATAGCTAAAATCATTCTAGATTCTCTGAGGTAATCGAGTCCATTTCGAGTTGGTCTCCTGTTTTTCGATTTGCTAAACTAGATCTGAGACGCCGTGCAATAACCAGAAACGAAAATTGTCATAACTGAAATCTGACTTAAGATTCTCCGTGCTATACAATATTGTGTGACTCCCACTGATCGAATGATTAGTAAGATCAATTTCTGTATAATGCTAGTATATGCATTGCAGACAAAAAGGAAATGTGATTCAGTGTTAACTTCGTGCACGTTAGTCTTTTGGTTACTTGGTAACCAGTTTGAACAACAAGCATTTGCAATGCAATAGGTCTCGCATTAGGAAAGTTTGAGTAGTTGGTATTGTAAATGACAAATTTTATATTTATCTGTTGGTTTTGAAAATAGCGAAATTAATAGCTTTGTCATTTACAATGCCAATAGTTTTAACTTTCGCAAATGTGACACCTATAGCATTTGTAATGCAATATGTGTTGTATTTACGTGACTTAGATGTATTGATATTACTAATAACAATGTAGCATAATTATGTGGCAATGAGTGGTATTGTGTGGAGTGTGTTGCATTCAGTAGTGTGTAATTATGTGGCGTGTAATTATGTGGCACTGAGTGGTATTTGGAGTGTATGTTGCATTAAGTGCAGTGTAATTATGCGGCGTGTAATTATGTGGCACTGAGTGGTATTTGGAGTGTATGTTGCATTAAGTTCAGTGTAATTATGTGGCGTGTAATTATGTGGCACTGAGTTGTATTTGGAGTGTATGTTGCATTGAGTGCAGTGTAATTATGTGGTGTGTAATTATGTGGCACTGAGTGGTATTTGGAGTGTATGTTGTATTGAGCGCAGTCTAATCAGTAGAGTGTAATTACGTGGCGTGTAATTATGTGGCACTGAGTGGTATTTGGAGTGTATTTTGCATTGAGTGCAATGTAATTATGTGGCGTGTAATTATGTGATACTGAGTGGTATTTGGAGTGTATGTTGCATTGAGTGCAGTGTAATTATGTGGCACTGAGTGGTATTTGGAGTGTATGTTGCATTGAGTGCAATGTAGTTATGAAGCATAATTATGTGGCACTGAGTGGTATTGTGTGGAGTGTGTTGCATTCAGTAGAGTGTAATTATGTGGCGTGTAATTATGTGACACAGTGGTATTTGGAGTGTATGTTGCGTTGAGTGCAGTGTAATTATGTGGCGTGTAATTATGTGGAGTGTATGTTGTATTCAGTAGAGTGTATTTGTGTGGCGTGCAATTATGTGGCACTGAGTGGTATTGTTTGGAGTGTATGTTGCATTGAGTGCAGTGTAATTATGTAGCATATAATTGTGGCACTGAGTGGTATTGTGTGGAGTGTGTGTCGCATAGGGTCCAAACCATGAGGCGAGCCCTCACCACCCCCCTAGACACTTGCTTGTTGTTTATCAACTTCATGTTACGCAATCACAATCCGGCCCTCAAGCCCAGGCTCCTTCCTGCCAGTGAGATAGATCAAAAGAGACTTCTTGACCGTGCACAGACAGGCAAAGGGAAAAGAACACCACACTTCTGAGATGCAGGCAAGTTACGTTTTAAATAAATACTATTATTGTGGCGACTCGTTACACATTTTTGACAATACTAATATTGCAGTGTGAGTACAGAATGAGTTCTCTTCCATGACCGGTGATTTTTCCCAGCTCCTCCTGTCTGATAAGGGTCTAGCAAGACTTCTGTGAGCACACTGCTCTCCCCGACCCTGCGCGGCTGGACGGGTATCAGAAGGGTCGACAGAAAGAACATTATGCACAGATTCTGCTACAAAATATATCGGCCAGAATAAAATACATACTACCAAACCAATATGACTAAGAAAACAATCTGAAAGTATGTATAGGCAATTGTATATTTATTATGCTTAACATCTACGTACCTTGAAGATTGTCAAGGTACATGTAGTTGGAGGTAAGAACAGTGCATCCATACTGGTCTATGTATACTCGCTTACCTTCATGATATTCCGTGGCAGGATATTTAAATTCACTACTCCGATATGAAGCTTCCCAGAGTTTATGGTGGGAACAAATCGCACTTCACCTCGCCTGCTTGCTGTTGGCTCTGAACTCACCACACACTAAATGCCCCAGAGAGGAGTGAGGTTCCATGACGATTGTAAGTGGTGTTTTCGACTCGCACGAATATGGTCGAGTCTGGTATCTATGAACCGCAAATGACAAGTTTAGTGGGTGTACGTAGTTTCGCTGTGTTAACCAACACCGTTTGTTTGTTACGTGGGTTTTTCATTTGTACCCACGGGTTCCATCTTAGATACGGCATCCATTTTGCTTCTTGCCCTCAAGTAGCCAGCGAACGGACGTTGTCCGTTTCGCGACCCTGGGATTCTCAAGACATCTGCGGAAGACACATGTCCTCTGAAAGTGTCTTTATGACTAGGGGGATGATACTGTAAGGTAGATGGTCCCGCTCAAAGCTCATCTTGCCGTGCCGGTCTATTGTCTCAGCCGTGCATCTCATTAGGCACGTCCCTTTGATGCCTGTAGCTCGTGTTTCCCGATACCTCCTCTTTTACACCCTTTTCGATCTCCCCCACTGTTTCCATCTTCCTCTGCACCTGTCCTTGTTCCTTCTTCGATCTGTTTTACTGCCGATTGGAATGTACTAATGGTGGGAAGATGGGTTTTTACAGTTGGGAACCACCAAATGTTTCTGCACTTATGCCCCGGACCTTGAATGTACCAAAGTGACCAAAGTGACCCCTCTCGGGGATAATTATGGGAACCGAGTTGTAAACCTTTGTGTACCATGTAACCCTATGGGAGAAATCTGTATAAAAGGAGCGATCCACAGTAGCAATTTGAAGCAGTCTCCTCGAACTTACACTTGTTGTACTTCCTGTGACTTCTGTGTTCCCTGCAGTAAATAAACCTCGAATCTTTGACGCCGAAGGAAGTGTCCCGTGTCTCTGTCATTCGTACGCCGGAGCAGGTTACCCACAAAGGTTTCAGGTGTTGTCCCCTGGCACCGCTGGGTCTTAAATAACCCAGTCCTTCAGTTGGCGCCCAACGTGGGGCTGCATCAGTGGTACCGGTCCAAGCCCGACGATCGTGAGGAACTTCGTGTGAAATCTCCGAGGGAAGGTGCACTCCGCTTCATCGATCCTGTTGTCGAAATAAGTGGCCCGAAGTCTTTTCCCGCGAAGATTCCCGCCTCCTGACGGCTGCGACGGACTGCTGCCCTGACTGTAGACCTGTTTTGGCGCCTGGCGTAGACCTTGGTATAGCGAGACGATTGACGGGCCTTCCTGGTGACGCCATTGATTTTGAGTTAAGTATTTGTGGGTCGCTCCCATAGTCCTTGGTTGTGGTTGCTTAGTTGTTGCATGGTTCCATTGCATTTGTGGTTCTTAGTACTTGGTTCTTTGTTGTGTTGTTTGACGTCTGCAGTCGCCAAAAACCGAGGGTTTTTGCTCTTTGCTGGGACTTGGTAAATTCCGTAACCCTTGAAGTTTGTGGAACTCGGCTAGTGTGCAAGATGCCTGGTCGCAGTACTCTGTTTAGTTGTTTCAGACGTTGTGGTACGGATTCCCGACTGGAGGACTCTTGTCTGATACCTCCGGTTGGAACTCCCACTTATGAGCTCTACAGTAAGCACGGGCTAGGCCCGATTACTTTTAATGAATACTGGATTTGTTACACTAAAAAAGATGGTGTCCTTAGTTGGCCACCTCATGGTAGTTTTGAGACCCCGATCTTAGATAATCTTGAGGCTAAATTGTTTGAGAAAAAGTCGAGGCCGGCCATGTTTGATGCCTTTCGGTTGTGGCGTAAAGAAGCCCGACAGAAAGAGATCAGACAGACTAAACGCAATCAGAGAGATGGTGTTGCTGCCATTGTAAAGAAAGCAGAGCAGTTTCACCGTGATAAGGAGGATAAGCAAAAGGAAGTGTTTGATAGGCTACAGCGTATGTCCATAGATAAATGCTATCCTGTTTTGCCTACGGAGTCGGATAACAAGGAAGAATTAGTTGAGGATCCTTTAATGTCCTATCTTATGAAGTCGCCACCTCCGTATGTACAGGGTACCGCGCCTCCTGTGGTTCCCCCTGTACCTGCTCCTCCACCTGCTCCTCAACCTGTTCCTCAAACTGTACCCGTTCTTCCGACTGTTCCTGCTCCTTTGCCTACTGCTGTTCCTACTGCTCCTCCGCTTCCGCATACTCCTGCTCCCGCTACTGCTCCTACCCTACTTACTCCTGTTGCTTCTTCTGCTTCTACCTCTTCTCTTGTTAATCCATTATGCTATACTTCTCCATCTACTCGATGTCGTACCTCTCCGGTTGCGGCTAGCTTCTTCAATTCTCTTGGCCCTGTTCTTGGGTCCGCTGGTTCGGACGGTCCTCAAAGACGTAGTCAGCTTCCCGGTAACAGGGAACGTGCTGCGCTATATAACATGGCGATGGGTTGGATGACGTACCCTCTTAGAAATCCTCCACGTGTTCACGTGCTGTACTTGATACGTTCTGTCAATTTAATGCACCGACACAGAGGTACGTGTTCGAAGAAATGTGCAAGGTTCTGCGCGACCAGATATCGGCCGATGCATCTGACGATGTGTTGACCGCTTTGTCTGATCTACAGCTTCAGTTCTCGAGCGGAATGATAGTGGATACCAACGTTCGACGCGCTGTTGAGTGGTTGTTATCTTTCCGTCCCTCTCCGATACCTCAAGCCTTGTTCGTTGAGGACGTTGAGAGACAGTTAGACGCGTCTGGTCAGTTCCCCATGCGTGAAGTTCCTCCAGTATGGATGCCCACTATTCCTGGGGCTCAACCTCCAGTAGTGGCACACTTCCAGAGAGTATGGATACATCTCCCATGGAAACGATCGGAAGTGTTACAGGTGAAGCAATCTTTGCCTTACCCTCGCAAAAATCCTGCAGGGCACTATAAAGAATTGTCGCAGCTCGTAGACGCTACGATAATGAATCTCGCCGATATTGATATGCTGTTCGGCAATGTCGTACCTCAACCGGTATGGGCTAAGATTCGTCAGGAAAATCATCCAAACGAATTAGGTGGTGATTGGGCTGCCCTTGTAGCGGCGGATGGGTTGCAAACTGGTGGTGCTAAACCCGAACAGTTGATTGCTGATCTCCCTCAAAGAATAATTACACTAAAGAAAACACTCATGCCAGCTATGAGGGTGAACTGGGATAAATTGTCAGCCTGTAAACAGAAGAAGGACGAGAGTGTCTCTGATTTCTTTACAAGATTTGAGGAGGCATTCATCGACCATAGTGGTCAGGATATGGGCACTGAGGGTGGTCAACGGTTGTTTGTGGATAAATTTGTCTCTAACTTATTGCCCGACTTGAGCAATAAATTAAAAAATTCTGAGAGTGCCTAGGCCGTCTCTACATCTGCTCAAATATTGGCTACGGCACAGTATTACGAGGTCGTGGTGGTTCTCAGCAGACATCACGTGGTAGGGGTCGTGGTGTTCAAAATGATCGTTCAGATCACTCATCGAATTCCAATAACTGTTTTGATCAACGTGGATCATCGCAAGGACGATCTGCGCAGTACAATGTGGATGATTATTACGTCGATCAGGGAACTGACAACAGTAATTACTAGGACAGCCATAGACAAGGAGAGGGAGTGGTATCAGTTCCGGTTGATCAGAGAGGGCCTTACGTCGCAGTTGCTACATCGGGCGTCGTTGAGCCTTTTCTGTTGGACACTGGTGCAGCGAAAAGTTCCATCATGCATTCGAAACTCCCTGGCGCACCTTTGTCTGGCTTAACAAATGTTTCCGTTGGATTCTCTGGTGCCCCCGTTAGCAATCCAGTTTCGCGCCCTTTGCCCCTTACAATTGGGCCTCGTGAGCTTCAAGCTCCGTTGATTTTAACTACTGGTTGTGGTGAAAATCTTTTGGGCCTGGATTTGCTAAAACGTTTGTATGCAACTTTGTATTGTTCTCCTGCGGGTGTAAAGCTTACGTTGGGTGAGAGAGTTGTCTCTCCTATGTATTTGTCTCTCGATAAGCTTCCACCGGAATTGAGTTCTCTTCCTGCATCTTTGTGGGCAACAGGTCCCAATGATGTGGGCCTACTTGATATCTCTCCTTATGTTGTTCAGCTGAAATCTAATGCACGATTGCCACGTATTCCCCAGTATCGAATCTCTCTTGATGGTGAACGAGCACTGTTAGCGATCATCTATGATCTGATCGAGAAAGATGTTATTGAAGAAACTCAGGGAAACGTGTGCAACAGCCCTGTATTGCCCATTCTAAAACGTACTGATCCTTCGAAACCGCCTGTTTATCGTTTTGTTATTGATTTACGGGAGGTAAATAAAATTGTGATTCCTCAATTCCCTGTTGTGCCTGACATCACAGCGCTACTGACTCTGATTCCAGCTTCTGCATCTTGGTTTTCGGTGATCGATTTGAAGAATGCTTTCTTTAGCATTCCGATTGCCGAAGAAAGCAGAGACCTTTTCGGTTTCTCTCTTGGTGGTCGCAGCTTCCGGTTTAAACGTGCTCCTCAGGGCTACTGTGAGAGTCCATCGATTTACAGTCAAGCCTTGAAGGGTCAACTGGATGCGTTTACGTTGCCGGCTGGTGCGGCCTTAATCCAATATGTCGATGACTTATTGGTGGCTGCAGATACTCAGGACATTTGCAAAATTGCTACGGTGTCGTTGCTGCAACATCTCTGTGACTTACATCACAAGGTGTCACCTTCTAAACTCCAATATTGTTGTCAAGAGGTAACCTATCTAGGTCACTTATTGTCAAAGGAGGGAAGGCGGTTGACCCCAGAGAGAATTGCAGCAATTGCGCGAATGACTGTGCCAACAACCCAAAGAGATGTGCGTGCCTTTCTAGGTATCACGTCGTATTGTAGGCAATGGATTCCGAATTTTTCATTGCTAGCGAAACCATTGGTGGCTCTTACGTGCAAGGATGTTTCAACTCCTTTGCCATGGACGGAAGAATGTCAGAAGAGTTTTTCTGAATTGCGTGACTCATTGTGTTCAGCTCCTGTGTTAGGTACCCCTGACTACAGTAAGCCGTTTACATTATATGTTCACGAGAGGGAAGGTTGTGCTTTGAGTGTCTTAACGCAACCTTTTGGTGGTAAGCAACGTCCATGTGCATATTTTTCCTCGAACTTGGACCCGGTAGCTAGAGCATTGCCGAGTTGCTTGAGAGCAACAGCGGCAGCTGCGGTGTCCATCCGACAATCAGCAGGATTGGTCATGGATAATATGCTTACGGTGATGGTTCCGCATGCAGTTGACACTCTTTTGAATCGTACGAAAACTCAGCACTTGACGAGTGCGAGGTTGTCTGGGTACGAGTTGACGCTGTTGGCAAGTCATATTCAGATAAAACGTTGCAATGTTCTGAACCCGGCGACTTTGTTACCAATTAGCACGGAGTCAGATGAAATAGCAGAGCATGACTGTTATTTGAGGACTGAAGAGGAAACAAAAGTTAGAGTGGACCTTAAAAACACCCCTTTGGAAAATCCAGATGGAACTTTGTATGTGGATGGTTCATGTTTCAAATTGCCGAATGGTGATGTGACTACTGCGTATGCTGTTGTAACTTTGAATACTGTTGTGGAAGCTGCGAGATTGAATCAGAACTCTGCCCAGGCTGCAGAGCTGATTGCTCTCACTAGAGCGTGTGTGTTAGCGAAAGGGAAACGTGTGAATGTGTTTACCGACAGCCAATATGCATTTGGCGTCGCCCATAGCTTTGGACGGTTGTGGAGAGAGAGAGGTTTTATGATGTCGCATGGTACGAAGATTCAGCATGGACAGCTTGTGAATGATCTTTTGGATGCACTTACGTTACCTAAGCAGGTAGCGATTGTTAAATGTAGTGCACATCGTAAGGTGACGGATGATGTTGGTCGTGGTAATGCATTTGCGGATGAGATTGCTAAGGAGACTGCCCGGAACCTTAGCACTAGAATGTATGTGATGAGTTCGGTTAGGTGGCCTACAGAGACTAGTATGTGTGAGGACACTATTGAGAGTGTGAAAGCGATTCAAGATGAGGCCACCGAGACTGAAAAGACGAAGTGGAAAGAAAGTACGGTAAAGTTGGATGCGAATGGTTGTTGGGTTGATTTGTCGGAACATAAGAGATGGATGTTGCCGGATGCGTATGTGTTAGCTGTTGTGACAATGGCGCATGGGTTAGCACATATTAGCGTGAAAGGTATTTGTAAGTTGTTGTCCCATGTGTGGAAGAATGATGGTATCACGAAATGTGCTGAACGGTTGGTTAAGAATTGTATGGTATGTATGTTGTACACTCCTGGTAAGGGAACCCCAACACCCCCTGGCCATTTTGCTCCCCCTTCATGTCCTTTCGAGGTGATTCAATTAGACTTCATCCATATGGAGCGATGCAATAACCTGAAATACGTTTTAGTTGTGGTTTGCGCGTTCTCCCGATGGATTGAAGCCTACCCTCTCAAAAACAATACTGCCCTGTCGACTGCGAAAATCCTACTGAAGGAATACTTTCCTCGGTATGGAATGCCTCGGATTGTATGGTCTGATAACAGAAGTGAGTTTGTGGGGAGTGTGATGAAGAGTGTGTGTAAGGGCCTTGGAATTAACCAAAAATTCCATAGCGCCAATCATCCCCAGTCAGCAGGTTTGGTTGAAGGGTACAATGGCACCCTTAAACTCAAACTGGCTAAGATTCAGGCTACGACTGGTCTTTCGTGGCCTGACGCTTTACCCCTTGCCTTGTTGTCAACAAGGACGACAGTACACTCCCGAGTAGGGCTTAGTCCCTATGAAATAGTGTTCGGCCGTCCTGCGAATGTTTGGGGGGTTCCTAGACCGGGTGTGTTCTCTAGTCTTGAGTATCCAATGTTGATTGACTATCTTCATGATCTGACTGCTAAACTGAGGTTAATTCACCAACAGGTTTACGAAGCATTGCCGACGCAGACGGAGGGTCCAGGCCACCAGCTCCAGCCCGGAGACTGGGTGGTAACACGCAACTTTGCCCGTAAGAAGAATTTGGAACCCCGTTTCACTGGACCCTACCAGGTCCTCCTTGCCACGAGAACTGCCGTTCGTTTAGAAGGCCGGAAAAATTGGGTGCATGCCACCCATACGAAGAAAGTTCCTATACCCTTACCGGCAGACTCGTGGGTGAGGAGGGGCATTGCTTCAGCTGAATCCGAAGGATTGCCGGCTTTTGTACCTTTTAGTGACGCACAACCTGTCGGAGAATCCTCAGTGCAGCAGAAAGACATTGTTGAACATTTGCCACCAAAAGACTCAAGACCGGAACATTCGACTGATCAGCAGGACTCTGTTTCTTCATCGGATCCTTTGTTTGATGAACATACACGTCCTGGGAAAACTCGATACTTTTTGCGATCCAGCACTAAGGACAAATAAAAAGATTTCGTTTTGTCCCTTGACAGTTGCATTTCCCGTTTTCCACGATCAGTCTGAACACCCGAATCATTGTAATTATTTTTGTATATATTGAGTTTCGTTCCATATGTATTTTTGCTTCCACAGCTGAGAGACATTTTGCATATACATTGTGAATAAAGGCCGTAGGGCCGCGCGTGTACTTCCTTCTGGTTAGTAGGTCTTGACGCTAGGTTAAAGACCGTCGGTTCCTGGGAACTCCTAGGGATTGACTACTGCTACACAGAACGAAGTGCGTCAAGAAACGTTGCGGACGGTCATAGGGGATGGCGTTTTCAAAGCTGATGGACTTGGAAGAAGCTCAGGCGCAAAGATTCAAACTGCAACAACTTATTCGTACCAAATGTTTTATGTTTCAAATGTTCGTATTGCTTTTGACTGTTTCTGCACTATTGGCGGGTGGGGTGTATTATATGATGTCGTACTTCTTACCTTCTGCCATACGTACTCCTACTTCTGACCCTAAACTTACCTCCACTGCATGCCCTCATTCTTTGCATATCCTACCCGAACACGAGCAGGCTAGACGTGCAGAATTCCGAAATAATTCCTTTATTCAGCTCCTTCATCAGCACCAGTTAGTGGTTAATACTACTAATTGTTGGGTGTGTGGGCTGATGCCACATACCACGGATAAGGGAATTCCATATCTGGTCTTACCGTATAGTTCCCAGGGTTCAGCTCGAGCATTCCAAACAATGTTTCGAAGCGCACTTGATTCTTACCCCAGTCGAGAGCCACGTTCTCCCTACTTTGGCCCTGGCTCGTATCATAAGCCTTTGTCTATAGCGATAGAAGATTTAGATAGAGATATCTATGAGCCGTCGCTCATCCCAGAGGAAGAGGTACAAGCCTATAGGGTCCTGAGTAAGGTCGAGTATAGTGCGCTCACGAGTGAAAAACAGCTTAAAAGCTCGCCTCCGATATGGGTCGTACCCCACATTGGTAATTTTTGTCTAATGGGTCGTGGCCGAAGATCGAAAGCTCGACTTGGAGAGAGTGCTTGCACCGAGAATTACATTCTGCCAATGGTCTCGTCCCCTGTGTTTCTGGCTGCCAAGGGTACATACTTCATCTGCCATGATCGTGCGTATGCATGGTTGCCCTCCGACTTTGTGGGCTCATGTTTTATGCAAATCTGTTGCCTCCGATGTTCACTGTAGACGCAGACTATCACAAGACTAGAGTTGTGAGAGGCGTAATTAGCGAAGAGGACACTGCCGGTCAAGAGGCAGGAGACTTTTTCAAGGGTTTCCCCCCGTTTTGGGGGCCTATGGTTAATAGTAGGAACCTGAGACAGTTGACTCGAGTGGTGGAATCGACAGCTAATATTACTGCCAGTGCCCTTGGTAATATCACCACAGAACTTCAGGCGGATAGGCTTATGACGTTACAAAACCGTATGGTTTTAGACGTGATCTTAGCAGATCGAGGTGGGGTATGTAAGGTGATCCATTCGAGCTGCTGTATTTTCATTCCAGATAACGCTCCGTCCGTCTATCAAGCCATCTCAAAGTTGCATAAGATCTCTGACTCCATACACGTGGATGTAGGGGATTGGACGCTACTTGGGTGGTTTTGGGGCCTGATGTCGACTTGGGGTTGGAAGATTCTGATGATTATCGGAGTTGTTGTGGCATTCCTGTTCACGTGTTGCCTTTGTGTGCAGTGTGGTCCTGCCTTATGTGGCCTTTGTGCTACGACGTGTATAAGACAGCCGCCTGTTACCAAGGGGACTCGGTTGGACAGAGCTATGTTACAGCAACATCTAGATGGTCTGATGAATATTGAGTATGATTCCGACTAGTGCTTGCCTACATGAGGGCAAAAGGAGCGTCTGAGGTTCCGTGACGATTGTAAGTGGTGTTTTCGACTCGCACGAATATGGTCGAGTCTGGTATCTATGAACCGCAAATGACAAGTTTAGTGGGTGTACGTAGTTTTGCTGTGTTAACCTACACCGTTTGTTTGTTACGTGGGTTTTTCATTTGTACCCACGGGTTCCATCTTAGATACGGCATCCATTTTGTTTCTTGCCCTCAAGTAGCCAGCGAACGGAGGTTGTCCGTTTCGCGACCCTGGGATTCTCAAGACATCTGCGGAAGACACATGTCCTCTGAAAGTGTCTTTATGACTAGGGGGATGATACTGTAAGGCAGATGGTCCCGCTCAAAGCTCATCTTGCCGTGCCGGTCTATTGTCTCAGCCGTGCATCTCATTAGGCACGTCCCTATGATGCCTGTAGCTCGTGTTTCCTGATACCTCCTCTTTTACACCCTTTTCGATCTCCCCCACTGTTTCCATCTTCCTCTGCGCCTGTCCTTGTTCCTTCTTCGATCTGTTTTACTGCAGATTGGAATGTACTAATGGTGGGAAGATGGGTTTTTACAGTTGGGAACCACCAAATGTTTCCGCACTTATGCCCCGGACCTTGAATGTATCAAAGTGACCAAAGTGACCCCTCTCGGGGATAATTATGGGAACCGAGTTGTAAACCTTTGTGTACCATGTAACCCTATGGGAGAAATCTGTATAAAAGGAGCGATCCACAGTAGCAATTTGAAGCAGTCTCCTCGAACTTACACTCGTTGTACTTCCTGTGACTTCTGTGTTCCCTGCAGTAAATAAACCTCGAATCTTTGACGCCGAAGGAAGTGTCCCGTGTCTCTGTCATTCGTACGCCGGAGCAGGTTACCCACGAAGGTTTCAGGTGTTGTCCCCTGGCACCGCTGGGTCTTAAATAACCCAGTCCTTCAGGAGGGTGGGAACGCCCCGCCTGCATGCCATTGAGTGCTGATGAATTCCTCGCGCAGTGATAGGAATACCCATCCAATTGTGCGACAAAGACTACTGTGTTGTGGTTCAGTTTGACTATCCCTTGTCAAAGAACACAAAAATGTGTGGACCCCGAAGAATGTTTCCAGGAGAGGGGAAAAAGGCCCCAAGGTTTTGCATAGGGCTGGTCCCTGCTTCCCTTTCCTGTCCTGCAGTGGAGAAATGAGGTGGGGAGATTTACTCTGTTCACAAAACTGGGACCAATCCAACACCATGCCTGATGACTCCGTGAGCTAAGTCAACCCTTCTTAAGAACTGCGTGTGACTCGTGGGCACCGCTTTGAATGCCGAAGGTCCAACTCAGCCTTTCATCCTTCTGAGGTAACAAACACTTTAAAGCAGCATCCCCTAGCTTGTGGGTGTGCCCTGCCCATCACGTCTTTCTGCTGCGCCCAGTCAGCAGCGGCTCCAGCCACATCCCGAAACTTGGGGGGGGGGCCTTTAAAACAGTGGGGCGACGTTCGTCCATGTTAATAGAGGAACCACCTCTGGATATTCTTATGGTGAGGAATCTCCACAAGGGTATATCAATCAGAAAACGGAAGGTGGCCTCAGCAATTACCAGTGGCGGGGATAAATTCAAGCTTTCCTCCTATCACATTGGATTTTCCTGCTAATAGCACCGGCGCGCAACATCAATAGCAACAAGCACCAACTACCCGGGAAATAAAAACATTGTTGAAGCTCACAAAAGTAATCATTGATGTGAGCGGCAAATGAGAAATGAACATTAATCAATCAATGATGTGCTGGCACCAAAAAGACGATATTCAAACGCATACCCCTAACATTATCAGGCCACCCCAAAAAATAGTAACTCAAAGCGCCGTCGTCTTTTTTAGGGTGCCATTGAATCAACTTACAATAGGTCTAACTAATTCAAACATCAATTACACAACCTAACAAGCATTAACCGCGCAAATTCGAGGGGGCCTACCGCTCTTGCCCCCAAAAGAAATTACCGCCGCAGCCCTGCTCCGTGAAAACCAGAAGTCAGGCACTTTTGGCCGAGACGGGGGCGGGGCCTGCAATCCAGCAGGAAGTCCCGCCCGCCGCCGCCGAGGAAGAAGTGAAGCCGGCCGACTGATGGCCTCTCCGCAGCCCGGGGCTCCCATGAGTTGAGGAGAGTCCCGGTGCTGCAAACAGCAAAACAGCCAGAGTGTTGCAGGGCTCCCAAGTGCTGGAGGGAGCCCCGGAAGTGAAGTCCTGCCCCCTGGTGCCGCGACGAGACAAGACTGCCGCAGAGAGGAGCCCGATCCCCAGCAACAGCCCGGTGAGTGCCCGACCAGCGCTGCAGAGGAGACACGGAACACGCTGAAAGAGCCCGGTGAGTGGGAGGGGAGGGGAGGGGAGGGGGGTGTATGTGCTTGTGTCTGTTCGTATGTGTCTGTGTGTGTGCGCGTGGGTCTGCGTGTGTGTATGTAGTGTGTGTGGCTGTGTATGTGTGCATGCGTGAGTGTGGATTGTGTTTGCGCAAGGGAATGAGGCACGAGAGGGGCACGGCAACGTGTGCGCCCACGAGGTGAAATCCGCGCTCTGCGCTCGTGCACCCTCTCGTGTCCACATTCCCAAATACGGGCAACATTAGTTGTCTTCGCTGACAGCTTTCGCATTGAAAGCTAGGTCAGCTCGACCTAAAAACATATTTACGGTGAACGTTCCAATCCTCAATGTCACATAGAGTCCTTTTGCTTGTGTTAGCACGATATTATCACAGCAATCCTCGAATTAGATGCCACACTTGTGCTCTAGAAATGTTTCTGTAAAGTCCCACTGAGATGTTCTGCACCAATTCTAATGACCCCAGGAGACGAATGAATTAAATAAGGGTCATTCCATAGCATACAAAATCACAATAGGCCGAGCCAAATCTTAACAAATCTATTCTAAACCAAGAAATGTTGCACTTCCTGTCCAAGGCTTCCAGCTCTACAATGCCTCCTTGTGCACTCTACGTTCTGGGGTTAACAACGTTCTAAGCGAGGAGAGTGGTGGCCGTAAACTGGCCATACAGCCATTTTCTTTAAGCCCACTATGGAAGAAAAGTTTGAGCTAGGGGTGCTTTGTGGTAATCGAATAAATGACAACATGCATTTGTTTTTTTCAACTCTGCTTAACCCCTTCGGGGCTGATGACGAGCTGGGCTCGTCATGGCGTAGCCTCCTCGCACGCTGATGCCGAGCCCAGCTCGTCACGTAACATGGGATTTAGTAAATCATCGCGTAGGAGGGGAATTGCGCTAGCGTGCATGTGGTTAAGGTATCTTTTTTGCAATTCCAGTTCAGTAAAGAAAAGCACCTTGGGCTTTAGCTCAATAAATGTGCAGAGCCAGGGCACAGGTTTAAGTGAGAAGTCTATGTAATGCAGGCATTCCGGGATGGGGTGCTAGCAAATCAAAATGAATGCCTGTGTGGTCAAAACTAAACTCTCTCAAGAAAGACCCACCCCTCTACATGCCACATGTGAATGACCTATGAGCGTGTAGTACCACACATTTTGGGGCAGATTTACAAGAAGGTGATGCATCTGTGAAGATGTGTCACTCTCCCTGCGTCACCGTGAGAAACCCTTGAGCAACTATGAATGCGCCGTATTTACAATACGGCGCACCATAGCACAAGGATTGACAGATGCATTAGAAATTCTGACGCATCTGTTGACGCAAAAGTTAAGCATTTATGAAGTCGTGTCGCAAGCACGACACAACTCCAGAAATGCAGGGGGATGCCTATCCTCATCGTACTGTCACTCCAAATGCCTGCTTTAAGCAGGCGTAAGAATTTGATGCAGTGGCGTCATAGAAGTGGCGCAGTGAAATCTTGTAGATTTCACGGCGTCTCTGCCAAGCGGCTTTTTTGCGATGGAACGCTGTTACATCCAAAGATTACAAAAAGAAGTATAATTGAAGAATAAGATTTATTCTAGGAAAGTACAGCACTCAGATCCCAGCAGAGTGTTTCTTCTTACAGCTCCAGCCTTCAACTGACCAGCAAGAGCCCCAACATTCTATACTGCTAAGCAACACATAGGTGAAAGATGCATAAAGCAACACATATTCAAAAGATGCATATGCATTTATTAACCCCACATTCTTAAACATACATTTCTATACAAAGTCTAAATACAATAAATAAAACATAAGAATAAGATATAACAAACGCCCACCCTGCATACATTATACCTGACGCAGGTATAATGTGACGCAGGGCTTTTCAACATGACGCATCTCCCTAGATGCGTCACGTTGTAAATGGGCCGCATTTTTATGCTGCTGCTGCTTCACAAAAAGTGACGCAACTGTAGCTCAAAAATTATGCAAGGGGTTTGTAAATCTGCCCTTTGTCTTTAGAGAATTCATCCCTAGCATTCGGTGTTTGCAAAATGCTGATTTAATAAGATTTAATAAACTTGTAGGCCCATTGGTGTTTTTGCGATTAAAAGCATGCCATCAGCAAACAGTTGTACTGAAATGTTGTCGTCGGCTAGTTCTAGGGAATAATTGACACACTCTGTCGTGTCCTGCAACCCAGGAGTCCTTATATGCTATTTCTTCTGTGAACTTGCCTCGCTCCATTTCCTTTGCGTGTGCTGTCGCTCTGGCCTCCGCTCTTGCTAGAGCCAGGATGTTTTCTAGTGACGTCGGCTCTTTTAGTATTTTGGCACGGAGCCCCTTGTCACGGCAGCCTTCTATGATTTGCAATCTTATTGCTTGTTTGTTGTCAAATTTGTCAAATTCACAATGTGTTACAAGTTTCCTCAGTCTGGTCTCAAAATCATCTGGTGTTTCGTCTATTTGTTGAGACGCAGTTGCGAAAGTGTATCGTTCAAAATCAATATTTCTTTGCTGGTCAAATTTTGTTGTTAAACATTTCTTTAGTTTCTTATAAGTAGTTGTTTCCTCTATTGGTAGCGTCACTAGAAGGTCCTCAATGTCATCGCCTGCAAAATTTAGTAATAGACCCAGTTTCTTTGCCTCTGTCACTTCAGTCGCTTCCATGTATCTCTCCAGACGTCTGATCCAATTCTCCCACCTTATTCCTACTTGTGGCTCCGACAAGTTGAATGGTGGTGGTTTTCTGTATTCTGCACTTTCTCTTTCTTGCTTGGGGTCTGTCATTTCTTCTTTTCTGTGCTCTTATTGACACTCTTTTGTTGTTTCTTCTATTATCTCTTCCTTTCGTCCTCTTTTCTTTATTGCCTCAGCTTGTTTATTTTCCTGGTGCTTAACTTTTTCTTTTTCTTCCTTTGTTTTACTTTATTTGGCCTCTTCTGGGCTTTCTTAGTCCTTTTCCCTTATATTTCCTTTTCTCTTTGTGATCTTTCGTCCCTTTTTCTTCCTTTGTTTTACTTTATTTGGCCTCTTCTGGGCTTTTGTTGTACTTTATTTGGCCTCTTCTGGGCTTTCTTAGTCCTTTTTCCTTTTATTCTCTTCTTTTTCCTTGTATACACTTGTATTATTTCTTTGTCTCTTTGTTTTATTTCTTTGTCTTCTCCTTTTTCTTTATTAATCTTGTGTTTGCTGTCTTATCTTCTTTCTTTTTACTTTCTTTGCATTCTTGCTTTTTTGTTTCTCTTTTGCTGCCCTTTATTCTTGTATGTGCTTTTTTTTCGTCCTTTCTGTTGCTTTGCCAGTGCTTTTCACTTTCCACCTTTCTTTCCCATATTTCGACGATCTTTGCACTGTGCCCTTTGCACTGTGCCTGACCCTTTAAAATGTCCGCTGACGTTTCCTTTGATTTGATTGGCTCCTGCGCCTGTTCTTAAAATGTCCGCCGGTGCTTTCACGGGACTTCGCGCCCAATCAACGCGATGCCTGACTCCAAAATGACCGCCGCTCTCATTCGCCGTTCCTATTGGCTCTCGCGCCTGACCCCAATATGGCCGCTGAGACTCTCGAAAGAGCTCGCGCTGCTATTTTGAAATCACACGTCCCTTCGCTCTTACCGCCGTTTGCAGGCAATTTCTCAGAAGCGGTCGGGTGGGCTCCGATGTCGCTTCTTTCCTCCTCTTTTTCTTGGCACATCCAGGGTGGGCAACTGGTTCTTCTTGATCTTCTGGTTCTTCTCCAATGTCGCCGTCGATCGATGTGTAACGATCTGCGCGTCGGTTCGTTTCACCTTCGTCGCCAGTTGTCGTGTCCTGCAACCCAGGAACTCACACAGGACACGATGTGGATTTCTGCAAGTATTCTTTTATTTATTGGATTACAGCATGCATGGATCATGACCTCCTTCCTCGAGGTCCAGCTGCAGAATCTTTTCCCTCCCCACCCCTTGACCGGATGTGTTGTCCGGTGTCCCCTCGCCCCTGCGCTGTCCCAGGATCCTAGTGCCCTTGTCCTGGACAGGACACACTCTACAAGTTGGTCAATGACATCCATAGAGAGAGAATAGGCTATGTGCCAATAAGCATCCCTATATGACACTATTCTGTACTCAAATACATTCTGTTAGCTCTCCATTCCTGATGCATATTACTTCCGGCGAGCCATGAGCTGGTAATTCCTGGTGACCATGCGTTTTCCAGCACTGTCTAATTGAAGGCGCCCTTACACCTCTCGTGACAGCTCATGGAACGGTAACGTTAATATACGGATGTTGTTTTGCAGGATATACGATTGGTATATTTTTGTTAGATGCCCTATTAGGGTACAGAGGACAGTATTTGTGACCGACAGGCATATGTACATTTCAATATCACCCAGTGAGGTGCAACAGGAATCGTTTTGGTGCTGAGTAAGAAAGCCAAGGGGATGGCTTCTGAAACATGTCAACCTTGTAGGAGGTGACTCATTATAGTACACCATCTACACCTCCCCATTTTTACTATTCTCAGCTAGGGAAGGCAATAAAGTATTTTTTCCACTAGCCATTGAATTTTTAACCATTACACAATTTTTTCATAATCCCAAGCACTACACATATTCACCAATCACTCAATAAAGTGGTCCCGCGTCTACGTAGGTCGTAGCATGCCCCTTCCCGTAGAAGGGCGGGAAGACCCCAATGATGAAGCATGACACTGAATCAGGTTTCAGTGTGTGAGGGGTATTTTACATTTTTTGATACACTGCCCTTCCTGAAATTAAGTGCTCAGATCTTAATCTCTGCTACTATTAACTACTCAGGCCACATCCCAGTCCCCCTTTTTTTGCACACCATGATGGCTCAGTTTGGACCCAGCTATATGTAAATAAGTCTCGATCCTGCTCCAATAGGAACAATTCAGCTGGAACTGTCAGGCCGCGTCCTCCCTGAACCTGAACACAAGTAACCTAGGACCGTTTCAGCACTTATTATGGCTTTTTTTAGTGACACTAATTTACAAGATAGTAACTCAAAACAACAAACCTGGTCTATTGTGCTGACCTTGGACCTATATCCCACTTCAATGTTAAATAAAATGTGTGAATCCTCCATCCATTCCTGCAGGGTAACAAAGACATGTCTGCAGAATTATTTATTGTTGAGCTCAGCTGTACACTATGCAGCCCCTTTGCGGTGTACTGCTAGTTAACCCTGTTAAAAGCTTCTCAACATCAAGCGAGAGAAGGACTAATTTTTTATTTTTCTATGTGCCATTTCAATTACTGTTGCTGATTGCCTCATGTTGGCATTTAAAAGCGATCCTTTATTAAGCTTGATTGTTGAACTGAAATTATTTGGAATGCAGACATGCGATCACCATTTACGTAAACATTTTAATTTCACAATTGAGGATGGCTATACATCTGTAGGTGGGGTAGGATAGAGGATCAGGATCTGGTTTTAACAATAGGTTCAGGATCTCAGCTGGAAAGTGTTGAGCTCCGCTGCCAGTCCCTGCTAATTCCATCATAATCCGGCACACTGTGCCTTACATTTGGGGTCGAGGCAGTGGTGCTGTGTCTCCATCTACCTGGAGATGTTGTGAGCTGCTTTTCCAGCCCAGAGGCCAAGCCGGGAGTGAAGGAGGAGCAGCATTGCTGGCCCATGGCATCATAGGCCGAACAGCACGCAAGTTGCTGCTGAGCAGAGGTGACAGAGGTGATCCCTGACCCCGGGAGTGTGGGAGGGGCCTGGAGTTGCTGCAGTCATGATGATCAGCAGTTGAGCCGCTAGCACTTCGGTCCAGATAGAAGGATGCAGTGGCACTGGGAAATGTATGGAGGAGCGAGCTCTGGGTGAGTGGGCTTGCCTGCTGGTCATCCGGTGGCGCAAGATGTCTGGAGTGGCTAGCCTATGGTGGCACTTGGGCAGTGGGGGCCCTCAAACAAAAGGCAAGCAGCAAGTGTGGCCCCCGGGAGGAGAGACTGAGGCCATTCTGTGGGATTCGGGCAGACTAGTGAGGCAAGCAGTGAGTGAGGCCCGACACTAAAGATTGAGGCTGTGCCTTTGGAGTTGTTATGGCAGTGCGAATGGCATGGGCCCAGCCAGTGAGAAAGGGTTGCTGGTGCCCAGGAGCTGGAGCAGAGTGGGAGTCCCCCCACATGCACCTGATGAGGTTGTCACATGCCTGAGACTAGCGTGGGGCCTTGGATGAAGGTCTGGGCCTTGTTGGCTGCTGAATAGAGGAGCTGTAGATGATTGCAGAGTGGTTGAGGACTTGCCTGGCCACATGATTGGAGTGTTGGCCTTGGCCCTGGGTGGGAGTCCTGAGAAGACCGGTGGAGCTCGGATACAGATGAAAGACGCCAACGTGAGTGGCCAGACTGACTCAGTGTGCCTGAGGGTGATGAAGGGGCATGAGGTGTTTCAGGAGCAGGGCACAATTCGGGGGTACACGCAGGTACGCAGCGTCCAGCCACTATTTTCACAGGGTTGACGCCGTCCCCCCTGCCAGAAAGTTGGGCCACACAGAAATATATTGAACTTGTCCTAGTGTAAGACACCGGGTCATGTTCAGCAGCGCCTGCACATTGTCTGCTTTCCATTCCCAGCAGCAATGTGCTGGCAGCGAGGGGGCTTTTCTTTTCACCTGCAGCTGGGCCGCAGTTCAGGGGCCATTTGTTTAAATATCCTGAGTGGTGGTGGCCAGGAACCTCACACTGAAATGTAAATGCACTGGAGGGGGAACAATGGAACACCGCTTGCTAGCTCCTCACAGGTACTTAAGAGAGGCATGCGTTTACCTTTATTCTGTCCCTGTATATAAGTGCAAACACTGTAAGACTGTCGGATGGGTGGTCTGTCCCAATATTTACACAAATAATGTAGATAACATTATTTTATTTCTTTTATAGCGCTACTTCATGACGTCAAGGCACGCGTCATGATGTCACTTGCATAGTGTCTGACTTGGTCAGTCCCCCCACTTCATTTTATAGGACTTGTGCCCTGTTCAGGAACAAGGCGTCTGGCATTCCTACTATTTGCCTAGGGACCCCCTACAGGCCAGGGGGTCGTATCCACTTGTTTTGCTTTGAAAAAGAGACAACAGTCCTTTGCAGCCAGGCTGCTTCCTGAGGCCCTGCCGACACTTATCAGAGCCCAACTCTTAAACTTTGTGGATAGGGAACACAATACTTAGAGTGGCTTGGACGCTTGGCAAGTTGCAATGTGGTGGTGCCTAGGTCATTCTCTTCCCGATTTACACTCTGAAGGTCCAGCAGCAGTGTTGCACTTTTCAAGGGACCAAGGAAAAGCTCAGGGCCATGAAAATACAATACATGCTGCAATTTACAGTGCACCTCAAGCTCATTGAAATGACCGAACTCTGTTCTTTGACACTCTGGAGAGTGCCTGGGCCTATGTAGACGATCACCCGGTCCTCAGAACTTGGGGTCCCCAGTCCCCCGCCACTCCCTTTACCAAAATGACTACAGTGCGGCAGTTGCCTTGGTGCACCAGGAGGAGTAGACGGAGGCACAGATCGGAGGATGTGATGTCATTCTGTCCAAAGCACTTACGATCACATCCAAGAAGCGCTCCTCCAGACATGGAGAGGTGGGAGGAGCAGTAGGCCCCTCCGGGGATTACCGGGATCTCTGCAGCCATTCTGGCAGGCACAGCGTGCTGATTTACAGTAATGGACGAGGGACCTGGGTAACTTACACCCCGAATTGCTTTCTTGTTTGGGCGTTTTGGTTGATTTTTCATTTGCACAACAGATGCTTCAAAGAAAGAAGTGTAGGGTGGGTGAGGAAAGGGTGCAGGGATTCTGCCAGTTGTTGAGCCATGAGTGTCATTGGTGATCTTATCTTACACTTGGATAATTCCCAGGACATAGAAACTACCAACTTCCCGGCTGATTTGGAGGCGTGCCAGTTGACCCAACGGGTCCTGGGTTCTACGCATTCTGCAGGCCATTTATTAGATCCTGTCTTTTCCAACCTGTCCTTCCTTACGGTCCATACCCCATCACCGGTATGCTGGTCTGATCACTTTCTAGTGCCTATGATACTGGCAGGTGTCGAGTCAGTTAAGAGGGCTTCCGAAAAGCTCTGCTTTAAGCGTCCATGGCATAAACTCGATGTCACCTATTTTCACGAGCTTCTTTCCACCACCATGCCTAATATGCCATTGGACCCTGTGCTGGCTGATGGTGCTTTTTCGGCCTGGATCTCCCATGCTCTGGACTCCCTGGTTCCTGCCAGGTGGCCCAAGTGTCATGGCACTAAATCTAGCGCTTGGTACAACGGCAGGTTGGCATCCCTACGTAGAGGCTGTACAAAGTTGGAACGTGCGTGGAGAACAGACTGTGATCTTATGTTAAAGGGTTGCTACCAGTTAGCAATTAAGAAATATCAAAGGGCAATTCAGTCGGAGCAGGTAGCATATTACTCTAACATGATTAGAAACAGTAGAAACCTTTCTAAAAGTGTCTACCCCATAATAAAAGATCTCAAAACTAAGGCAGACATATCTTCACCTTCTGTAATATCTGATGCCCAGTGTGAGGCCTTTGCTTCCTTTTTTTGTGAAGAAAGTAGAAACAATATACAGATCCTTCCCTCAACAAGAGGTTCATGTGGGGCCTGTGTCTGGACCCATCCAGCAGTCATCTGCTGGTTGATTTCCCCCTATCCCTCAAGATGAGCTGGTTCGGCTCTGCCATAAGATTAAAACTGGCTCCCCTGCCGACCCTCTTAATCCAGATCAATTCCTGAAATTGCTACCTGTGTTTTTACTAGGGCTGGGCGTAGTTTGTGAAGTAGCGCTTCGCGACGCTATGTGAAGTGCACTTCGCACTACGCGAGCTTCGCGTAGCACTACGCGAACTGCGTAGTAGCATATTCGCACTGTGCAAGATGCTATTTTCAATGATTCACAGTGCGGACAAACATCCAGCACTGTACAATCATTGAAAACGGAATCTTGCACAGTGCGATCCGTAGTTTTCTGCTGCTCGAGGAGATTTTTCCTCGAGCGGCAGCTTTCTCAACGCGGACTGGTAATTTCTCATCACAAGCGGTCGCGAGCATACGCGACCACTCGCAATGAGAAAACAGACCTCCCCGCATTGAGAATCTCGCAGGGAGGTTTATTTTCCACGCTCGCGATCGTCAACTTGATGTTGCTGATCGCAAACGACGAAAAAGTCTCGCCAAGATGTCATTTTGCTTGCTCGCGGTCACCAACTTGTTTTTGAGGACTGCGAGCAAGCAAAAAATGACCGCTGCACTACGCTATGCTACACGTATTCGCACTGTGCTACGTGCAGCTCGCGTAGTGAGAAGTTGCACAAACTTCACAAACTACATGAGCATAGCGTAGTGCTTCGCCCAGGCCTAGTTTTTACCTCCTTTGAGCCATCTGATTAATCAGTCACTGCTTACATCTACGGTCCCTAGTGCTTGGAAGCAAGCTAGGGTGGTTCCTCTGCTTAAAAAGCCCAAGCTTGACACTACTAAACCAGAGAATTTCCAACCCATCTTTCTCCTACCCTGGGTTTCCAAGATTTTGGAATCCTACGTTAATTCCATACTCACAGGTTACCTGGAGGAGAATAACTTAGTGGATCCTCCCAGAATAGCTTTCGGCCGGGTCACAGTACAGAATCAGCCCTCTTGGCTATGACCCACCATCTGAGGAGGGCCTTAGACGAGGGTCCTACATCAGCACTGCTATTTTTAGATCTCAGTGTGAAGGACTGGGTTCTTTTGGACCCAGCGGTGCCAGGGCACAACACCTGAAACCTTCGTGGGTAACCTGCTCCGGCGTACAAGTCACAGAGACACGGGACACTTCCTTCGGCGTCAAAGAGTCAAGGTTTATTTACTGCAGGGAACACAGAAGTCACAGGAAGTACATCGAGTGTAGTTCGGGGAGACTGCTTCAAATTGTATTTGTGGATCGCTCCTTTTATACAGTTTTTACCCATAGGATAACACGATACACAATAGTTTACAACCTGGTTCCCACAAGTCGCTCTCAGAGGGGTCGCTTTGGTCACTTTGAAACACATAAGGTCCGGAACATAAGTGCGGAAACATTTGGCGGTTCCCAACTGTAAAAACCCATCTTCCCACCATTAGCAAATTCCAATCAGCAGTAAAGTAGATCGAAATAAGAACGAAGACAGGTGCAGAGGAAGACGGAGACAGTAGGGAGATCGGAAAGGGTGTAAAAGGGGAGTGTCGAGAAGCACGAGATACAGGCATCAAAGGGACGTGCCTAATGAGATGCACGGCTGAGACAATAAGCCCGTGCGGCAAGATGAGCCTCGAGCGGCGTCATCTGCCTTACAGCAGCAACCCCCTCGTCATAAAGACACTTTCAAAGAACATGTGTCTTCCGCTTGGGAGTCCCAGGGTCGCGAAGCGGACAGCGTCCGTTCGCTGGCTACTTGAGGGCAAGAGACAAAATGGATGCCGTATCTAAGATGGAACCCGTGGGTACAGATGAAAAACCCACGTAACAAACGAACGGTTTAAGTTAGCACAGCGAAACTGCGCACACTTACTAAACTCGTCATTTGCGGTTCATAGATACTAGACTCGCCCATATTCGTGCGAGGCGAAAACACCACTTACAATTGTCACGGAACCTCAGACGCTCCTTTTGCCCTCATGTAGGCAAGCACTAGTCGGAATCATATTCGATATTCATCAGACCATCAAGATGTCGTTGTAGCATAGCTCTGTCTGATCGAGTCCCCTTGGTAACAGATGGTTGTCTCATACACGTTGTAGCACAGAGGCCACATAAGGCAGGACCACACTGCACACAAAGGCAACACGTGAACAGGAACACTACCACAACCCCGATGATCGTCAGAATCTTCCAACCCCAAGCCGACACCAGGCCCCAAAACCAACCAAGTAGCGTCCAATCCCCTACATCCACGTGTATGGATTCGGAGATCTTATGCAACTTCGAGATGGCTTGATAGACAGTAGGAGCATTATCTGGAATGAAAATGCAACAGCTCGAATGGATCACTTTACACACCCCACCGCGATCTGCTAGGACAACATCTAAAACCATACGGTTTTGTAATGTCATAAGTCTCTCCGCCTGAAGTTCTGTGGTGATATTACCAAGGGCACTGGCAGTAATATTAGCTGTCGATTCTACCACTCGAGTCAAATGTCTCAGGTTCCTACTATTAACCATAGGTCCCCAAAACGGGAGGAAACCCTTGAAAAAGTCTCCTGCCTCTTGACCGGCAGTATCCTCTTCGCTAATTACGCCTCGTACAACTCTAGTCTTATGATAATCGGCATCTACAGTAAACGTCGGAGGCAACAGATTTGCAACGAAACATGAGCCCATGAAGTCTGCGGGCAACCATGTGTATGCACGATCATGACAGATAAAGTATGTACCCTTGGCAGCCAGAAACACAGGGGACGGGGACATTGGCAGAACGTAACTTTCAGTGCAAGCACTTACTCCAAGTGAGGCTTGCGAGCCACGACCCACAAGACAAAGATTACCCGTGTGGGGTACGACCCATATTGGAGACAAGCTTTTAAGCTGCTTTTCATTAGTGAACATACTATATTCCCCTCTACTTAGGACCCTATAGGCTTGTACCTCTTCTCTAGGGATAAGAAAAGGATCATGGATCTCATCTTCCATATCCTCTATAGCCATCGATAGCAGCCTCTGATACGAGGTAGGACCAAAGTTGGGGGAACGTTGTTCTTGCGTGGGGTGGGAACCCAGTGCGCTTCGAAACATTGTTTGGAATGCTCGAGCTGACCCTTGGGAACTATACGGTAACACCAGATATGGAATTCCCTTACCCGTAGTATGTGGCATCAACCCACACACCCAACAATTAGTAGTGTTAACCACTAACTGATGCTGATGGAGGAGCTGGATAAAGGAATTATTGCGGAATTCTACACGTCTAGCCTGTTCGTGTTCTGGTAACATATGAAAGGAATGAGGAGAAGCAGTAGAAGTAAGGTTAGGGTAAGGAGTAGGAGTAGCAAGGAAAACGTAAGACATAGTGTAATACACCCCACACGCCAAAAATGCAGAAGCAGTCAAAAACAAAACAAACAATTGGGATACAAAACATTTCGTACGACTAAGTTTCTGCAGCTTGACTCTATACGCCTGAGCTCCTTCCAAATCATTCAGCTTCGAAAATGCCATTTCCCTACGACCGTCCGCAACGTTTCTTGACGCACTTCGTTCTGTGCAGCAATAGTCAATCCCCAGGAGTTCCTAGGAACCGACGGTCTTTAACCTAGCGTCAAGACCTACTATCCAGAAGGAAGTACGCGCGCGGCCCTACGGCCCTCAATACACAATATGTATTTATTTAGCACAATATTTCTCAGCTGTGGAAGGAAAAAGATACAAGGAAGAAGCTTGATATATATATACAAAAACTTTCAATGATATGAATGTTCAAAATTGATCATGGGAAACGAGGATATTGCAGTTATCAATTTCAGCAAAGCAAGCAAATTTATTTGTCCTTAGTGTGAGATCGCAAAGAATATCGATGTTTCCCTGGACGTGTCTGCTCGTCGAACAAAGGATCTGTTGAAGAGACAGCGTCCTGCTGATCAGTTCGTTGATCTGGTCTTGAGTCTTTTGCTGACAAATGTTCAACAGTGGCTTTCTGCTGCGCTGAGGGTTCTCCAACAAGCTGTGCGTCGCTAAAAGGTACAAACGCCGGCAATGTTTCTGTTTCTGTTGACGCGATGCCTTTCCGTATCCACGGGTCTGCCGGCAAAGGAATAGGGACTCGCTTACAATGGGTAGCATGTACCCAATTCTTCCGCCCCTCAAGACGAACGGCAGTCCTCGTGGCCAGGAGCACCTGGTAAGGTCCGGTGAATCGGGGGTCCAGATTGTTTTTGCGTGAAAAATTTCGGGCAACCACCCAATCCCCGGGCTGGAGCTGGTGGCCTGGACCCTCCGTCTGCGTCGGCAAGGCGTCGTAAACCTGTTGATGAATTAACCTCAGTTTAGCAGTCAAGTCATGTAAGTAATCGATCAACATCGGAAACTCAAGATCAGAGAATACACCTGGCCTAGGAACCCCCCACACATTCGCAGGACGGCCGAACACTATTTCATAGGGACTAAGCCCTATTCGGGAGTGTACAGTCGCCCTAGTTGACAGTAATGCTAGGGGCAAAGCATCAGGCCACGAAAGTCCAGTCGTAGCCTGAATCTTCGCTAGTTTTAATTTAAGGGTGCCATTGTACCCTTCAACCAATCCAGCTGACTGAGGATGATTGGCGCTATGGAATTTCTGATTGATTCCAAGGCCCTTACACACACTCTTCATCACACTTCCAACAAACTCACTTCCGTTATCTGACCACACGACTCTAGGCATTCCATACCGAGGAAAGTATTCCTTCAGTAGGATTTTCGCAGTAGACAAAGCAGTATTGTCTTTGAGGGGATAGGCCTCAATCCATCGGGAGAATGCGCAAACCACAACCAAAACGTATTTCAGGTTATTGCATCGCTCCATATGGATGAAGTCCAATTGGATCACCTCAAAGGGATACGAAGGAGGAGCAAAACTGCCAGGAGGAGTTGGGGTTCCTTTGCCAGGATTGTACATTATACACACCATACAATTCTTCACCAAACGTTCAGCACACTTAGTAATTCCATCATTCTTCCACACATCAGCCAGCAACTTGCAAATACCTTTCGCGCTAATATGTGCTAATCCATGTGCCATTTGCACAACGGCCAGTACATACGCGTCAGGCAACATCCATCTTTTCTGATCCGACAAATCAATCCAGCAACCATTCACATCCAACCTTCCCGTACTTTCTTTCCACTTCATCTTTTCAGTGTCGGTGGCCTCATTCTGAATAGCTTTCACACTCTCTATGGTATTTTCACACATACTTGATTCTGTAGGCCACCTAACCGAACTTGTCACATACATTCGAGTGCTAAGGTTCCGAGCAGTCTCCTTAGCAATCTCATCTGCAAACGCATTACCACGACCAACATCATCCGTCACTTTACGATGCGCACTACACTTAATAATTGCAATTTGAGCAGGCAAAGTCAATGCATCCAAAAGATCGTTCACAAGCTGGCCATGCTGTATTTTCGTGCCATGCGACGTCAAGAAACCACGCTCTCGCCACAACCGTCCAAAACTATGCGCTACACCGAAAGCATACTGACTATCGGTGTACACATTCACACGTTTACCTTTTGCTAATACACATGCTCTAGTGAGAGCAATCAGCTCTGCAGCTTGGGCAGAATTCTGATTCAATCTCGCAGTCTCAACAACAGTATTCAATGTCACCACAGCATAGGCAGTAGTCACATCACCATTCGGCAACTTAAAACATGACCCATCCACATACAGGGTGCCATCCGGGTCTTCCAATGGGGTGTTTTTAAGGTCCACACGACCTTTTGTTTCCTCTTCTGTCCGCAAGTAACAGTCATGTTCTGCTACTTCATCTGACTCTGCACTAATTGGTAACAAAGTTGCCGGATTTAGGACATTACAACGTTTTATCTGAATGTGGCTTGCCAAGAGCGTCAATTCGTACCCAGACAACCTCGCACTCGTCAAGTGCTGAGTTTTCGTACGATTCAAAAGAGTATCGACTGCATGCGGAACCATCACCGTAAGCATATTATCCATGACCAATCCTGCTGATTGTCGGATGGAGACCGCAGCTGCCGCAGTTGCTCTCAAACAACTCGGTAATGCTCTAGCTACTGGGTCTAAGGTCGAGGAAAAATATGCACATGGACGTTGCTTACCACCAAAAGGTTGCGTTAAAACACTCAACGCACAACCTTCCCTCTCGTGAACATATAACGTGAACGGTTTACTGTAATCAGGGGTACCTAACACAGGAGCCGAACACAATGAATCACGTAATTCAGAAAAACTTTTCTGGCATTCTTCCGTCCATGGTAAAGGAGTCGAAACATCCTTGCACGTAAGAGCCACCAATGGTTTCGCTAGCAATGAAAAATTAGGAATCCATTGCCTGCAGTACGACGTGATACCTAGAAAGGCACGCACATCTCTTTGGGTTTTTGGCACAGCCATTCGCGCAATCGCTGCAATTCTCTCTGGGGTCAATCTCCTTCCCTCCTTTGACAATAAGTGACCTAGGTAGGTTACTTCTTGACAACAATATTGGAGTTTAGAAGGTGACACCTTGTGATTTAACTCACAGAGGTGTTGCAGCAACGACACTGTAGCGATTTTGCAGATGTCCTGAGTATCAGCAGCCACCAATAAGTCGTCGACGTATTGGATTAAAGCCGCACCAACCGGCAACCTAAACGCATCTAGTTGACCCTTCAAAGCTTGACTGTAAATCGATGGACTTTCACAGTAGCCCTGAGGAGCGCGTTTGAACCGGAAGCTACGTCCACCAAGAGAGAAACCGAAAAGGTCCCTACTCTCTTCGGCAATCGGGATGCTGAAAAATGCATTTTTCAAATCAATCACCGAAAACCACGAAGCAGTAGCTGGAATCAGAGTCAGTAGCGCCGTAATGTCAGGCACAACAGGGAATTGAGGAACCACAATTTTATTTACCTCCCGTAAATCGATAACAAAACGATAAACAGGCGGTTTGGTAGGATCAGTACGTTTAAGAATGGGCAGTACAGGACTATTGCACACGTTTCCCCGAGTTTCTTCAATGACATCTTTCTCGATCAAATCATAGACGATCGCTAACAAAGCTCGTTCACCATCAAGGGAGATACGGTATTGGGGAATACGTGGCAAACGCACATTAGATTTCAACTGAACAACATAAGGGGAGATATCAAGTAGGCCCACATCATTTGGACCCGTCGCCCACAAAGACGCAGGAAGAGAATCCAATTCCGGTGGAAGCTTTACGAGAGACAAGTACATGGGAGAGACTACTCTCTCTCCGAACGTAAGCTTTACACCCGCAGGAGAACAATACAAAGTTGCATACAAGCGTTTAAGCAAATCCAGACCCAAAAGATTTTCGCCACAACCAGTAGACAAAATCAATGGAGCTTCGAGCTCACGAGGCCCAATTTTAAGGGGCAAAGGGCGCGAAACTGGATTGCTAACGGGGGCGCCAGAGAATCCAACGGAAACATTTGTTAAGCCAGACAAAGGTGCGCCAGGGAGTTTCGAATGCATGATAGAACTTTTCGCTGCACCAGTGTCCAACAGAAAAGGCTCAACGACGCCCGATGTAGCAACTGCGACGTAAGGCCCTCTCTGATCAACCGGAACTGATACCACTCCCTCTCCTTGTCTTTGGCTGTCCTAGTAATTACTATCGTCAGTTCCCTGATCGACGTAATAATCGTCTACATTGTACTGCGCAGATCGTCCTTGCGATGATCCACGTTGATCGAAACAGTTATTAGAATTTGATGAATGGTCAGAGCGATCATTCTGAGCACCACGACCTCTACCACGTGATGCGTTCTGTGAACCACCACGACCTCCTCTAGACGAAGTACCACTAGTACGGTCATTCAAAGCAGGACAATTAAATTTAATGTGTCCCTCCTGTCTACAATAAGCACATTGATTGTACCCTAACGAAGATCTTTGGAAAGAAGAATCATTACGCGGCTGCGATCGATTCGATTGCGACTGCGATCTATTCTGCTGAGGCGCATTCTGATTAGAACGCGGCGGATATACTTGTTGTAACAACACTTTAGTTTTTAGCTCTTTTGTTTTTTTATCGGCACGGTCATTTTCCTCTTTTTCTCTATTTTCGTAATATTGTGCCGTAGCCAATATCTGAGCTGAGGTAGAAACGGCCCACGCACTTTCAGAATTCCTTAATTTATGGCTCAAGTCGGGCAATAAGTTTGACACAAACTTATCCACAAACAACCTCTGTCCACCCTCAGTACCCATATCCTGTCCACTATGATCAACGAATGCTTCCTCGAACCTCGTAAAGAAGTCCGAGACACTCTCATCTTTCTTTTGCTTACAGGCTGACAACTTATCCCAATTTACCTTCATAGCTGGCATAAGCGTTTTCATTAATGTAATGATTCGTTGGGGAAGAAGTTCAATCAACTGATCGGGTTTAGTAGCAGCCACTTGTCCCGCGTCTGCCGCTGTAATGGCAGCCCAATCACCACCTAATTCATTCGCATGATCTTGGTGACGAATCTTGGCCCATACCGGTTGCGGTACGACATTGCCAAACAACATGTCGATATCGGCCAGATTCATTATCGTAGCGTCTACGAGCTGCGATAATTCCTTGTAATACCCAGCAGGATTTTTGCGAGGATCGGGCAAAGTTTGTTTCACCTGAAGCACTTCCGATCGTTTCCAAGGGAGGTGTATCCACACTCTCTGGAAATGCGCCGCCACTGGAGCATTAGCATTAGTATTATCAGCGGGTACCCAAACCGGCGGAACTTCACGCATAGGATATTGGCCAGACCCATCTCCTTTCTCAATGTCCTCAACGAACAATGCATGAGGAATAGGAGCGGGACGAAGAGATAGCAAGTGCTCAACAGCACGCCGAACATTAGTGTCGACTATCAGTCCAGTTGCGAACTGGAGCCGAAGTTCAGACAGGGCGGACAGCACCTCGTCAGGCGCATTAACCACTATCTGATCATGTAAGAACTTGCACATTTCATCAAACACATATCTCTGAGTTGGTATGTTGAATTGATCAAACGTTTCGAGGACAACACGAGGTGGATTTCTAACAGGGTTTATCATCCAACCCATCGCCATATTGTATAGCGCAACACGTTCTCTATTACCAGGAAGCTGGCTACGTCTCTGAGGACCATCAGAACCAGCAGACCCAAAAACAGGTCCGAGCGACTGGAAGAAGTTTGTCGCAAGGGGAGAATTACGATTACGAGTAGAGGGAGAAGAATAAGACACAGGACTAACAAGAGAAGGAGTAGAGACATTAGCAGCAACAGGGGTTAACAACACAGGAGCAGTAGCGGGAACAGGAGTATGTGGAAGCGGAGGAGCAGTAGGAATAGAAATAGGCAAAGGAGCAGGAACAGGCGGAAGAGCGGGTGCAGGTTGAGGAACTGGTGGAGGAATAACAGGTGGAAGAACAGGTACGGCAGGGACCACAGGAGCTGCGGTACCCTGTACGTACGGAGGTGGCGACTTCATAAGATAAGACATTAAAGAATCCTCAACTGCCTCTTCCTTCTTATCCGACTCCGTAGGCAAAGCAGGATAGCATTTGTCTATGGCCATACGCTGTAATCTCTCAAACACTTCCTTATCTTTATCCTCCTTATCACGCTGAAACTGCTCAGCTTTCTTCACTATAGTAGCAACAGTATCTCGCTGACTACGTTTATTTTGTCTGATCTCTTTCTGTCGGGCTTCTTTGCGCCAGAACCGAAAGGCATCAAACATGGCCGGCCTAGATTTGCGTTCGAACAACTTTATTTCCAAATTATCTAAGATCGACGCTTCGAAGCTACCGTGAGGTGGCCAACGAAGATCGCCGTCTTTCTGTGTATATTTTATCCAATAATCGTTAAAAGCAATCGGGCCTAGCCCATGTTTGCTATATAAATCATAAGTAGGAGTTCCAACCGGAGGTATCGGACACGAGTCCTCCAGCAGGGAATCCGCACCACAAGGTCTAAAGCAACTGAACAAAGTACTGCGACCAGGCATCTTGCACACTAGCCGAGTTTCACAAACTTCAAGGGTTACGGGATTTCGGGATTTACCAAGTCCCAGCAAAGAACTAAACCCTCGGTCTTTGGCGGCTGCAGTCGTCAAACAAATACAACAACAACGAAGTACGCTAGCAAAGTGTCACCGACAAAAACACTCACACAGCGTGTACAACAAAGACACCCGCTAAAGTGTCTACAACAAAAACACTCGCTAAAGTGTTTACAACAAAGACACTCGCTAAAGTGTCTACAACCAAGAACTCTGGGAGCGACCCACAAATACTTAACTCAAAGATCAATGGCGTCCTCAGGAAGGCCCGTCAATCGTCTCGTTATACCAAGGTCTACGCCAGGCGCCAAAACAGGTCTACAGTCAGGGCAGCAGTCCGTCGCAGCCGTTAGGAGGCGGGAATCTTCGCGGGAAAAGTCTTCGGGCCACTTATTTCGACAACAGGATCGATGAAGCGGGGTGCACCTTCCCTCGGAGATTTCACACGAAGTTCCTCACGATCGTCGGGCTTGGACCGGTACCACTGATGCAGCCCCACGTTGGGCGCCAACTGAAGGACTGGGTTCTTTTGGACCCAGCGGTGCCAGGGCACAACACCTGAAACCTTCGTGGGTAACCTGCTCCGGCGTACAAGTCACAGAGACACGGGACACTTCCTTCGGCGTCAAAGAGTCAAGGTTTATTTACTGCAGGGAACACAGAAGTCACAGGAAGTACATCGAGTGTAGTTCGGGGAGACTGCTTCAAATTGTATTTGTGGATCGCTCCTTTTATACAGTTTTTACCCATAGGATAACATGATACACAATAGTTTACAACCTGGTTCCCACAAGTCGCTCTCAGAGGGGTCGCTTTGGTCACTTTGAAACACATAAGGTCCGGAACATAAGTGCGGAAACATTTGGCGGTTCCCAACTGTAAAAACCCATCTTCCCACCATTAGCAAATTCCAATCAGCAGTAAAGTAGATCGAAATAAGAACGAAGACAGGTGCAGAGGAAGACGGAGACAGTAGGGAGATCGGAAAGGGTGTAAAAGGGGAGTGTCGAGAAGCACGAGATACAGGCATCAAAGGGACGTGCCTAATGAGATGCACGGCTGAGACAATAAGCCCGTGCGGCAAGATGAGCCTCGAGCGGCGTCATCTGCCTTACAGCAGCAACCCCCTCGTCATAAAGACACTTTCAAAGAACATGTGTCTTCCGCTTGGGAGTCCCAGGGTCGCGAAGCGGACAGCGTCCGTTCGCTGGCTACTTGAGGGCAAGAGACAAAATGGATGCCGTATCTAAGATGGAACCCGTGGGTACAGATGAAAAACCCACGTAACAAACGAACGGTTTAAGTTAGCACAGCGAAACTGCGCACACTTACTAAACTCGTCATTTGCGGTTCATAGATACTAGACTCGCCCATATTCGTGCGAGGCGAAAACACCACTTACAATTGTCACGGAACCTCAAGTGCCGCATTTGACACAGTCTCCCACCAGTTTCTGGTGCAGAGGTTAGAGGAGGTGAGAATTGCGGGGTCTGCTCTTGAGTGGTTTGCTTCCTTTTTAGCTGATAGGACCTTTCTGGTTGCAGTTCCCCCTTTTGCTTCCAAGACACACACCCTTAAATATGGGGTACCGCAGGGCTCAGCGTTGAGCCCAATGCTGTTTAACGTATATGTGCAACCTTTGGCAGCAGTGACAAAAAGTAGAGGGCTCACAGCAGTGTCTTACACGGACGACACGCAGTTGGGAGTTGCTCTCTCTGAGGACTCAGGACAAAGTTCATGCAAGTTTCAGAGGGAGCTAGAGTTTATATATGAGTGGATGACTTCTAACTGTCTTCAGTTAAATGCCAACAAGTCTGAGGTCCTGCTGGTCGGTAGAAACACTGAGTTGTGGAGTGAGCATTGGTGGCCGCCCAGCTGGGCGATGCACCAATTCCCAAACAGACGGTAAAAAATCTAGGTGTGTGGGTAGATGCCACCCTCAACTTTCAGACTCAAACAAAGAAGGTAGCAGGAACCTGATTTGGCATCCTATGGGTCCTCAAACCAGTGCTGAGGTTTTTTGACCCGGCCATGAGGCAGGTAATTGTCCAAGCATCTATTCTGTCTAGACTGGACCACGCCAAAAAACTCTACATGGAAGTCAATAAAGTGGTGATCACAAGACTGCAAAGGGCTCAGAACGCTGCCGCCAGGGCCTTGTTAGGTCTGCCCAGGACATGTCCTACCTCCAATGCTATCCGTCGGCTACATTGATTGCCTGTAACATAGCGCATTGAGTTCAAGACTCTTTGCATGTCTTTTAGAATTCTGAATTCCTCCTCCCCAGACATCTCGGCTAAATTGCTTACATCCTACATTCCCTCCTGCTACGGGCCTGCATCTGCCGGTGGTCCCACTGGTGAGGAGGGTGCATTCTGGGGGATGCTATTTTGGTGTACTGGCGGTTGGACTCTGGAACGCGCTCCCCACCATCATTCGTAGTATGGAAAACTACATGTCATTCCTCAGGGCCATCAAAACGCATCTTTTTCCAACATAGACTGTTGTGTGTTGTTTTTCTGATTTGCTGTTTTCGGTTTCAGCGCTGGGATGCCCCTTTGCTGGGGCAGCTGTGCGCAATACAAAATTGTAGAACATAACATTGCTATTTGGGTTTATTTCAGTGTTGTGTGTTTCACTGAAATTGAGGTGCAGGGCCCCATTCTGGTCCTTCACATGAGCTTAGCTGGTATATGTTACAATGGGTGCAGACACAGTCACAGGCCTCACAGGGGAACACACTATAGTCATCTGGAATGTGAATGGCCTCAATGATATCATTAAACAGGGGCAGTTGGCATATGCCAGGCGCCACCACCCAGCGTTTCTCCTGCTTCAGGAAATGCACCTTTTGCGCACTAGCTTTGTTTTTGTGGTGATATGGGTATTCCAGAGTCTATCACTTGGGTTACATGAGGGCGTCAGCCATTCTGCTTAGGACTTCCCATTGATGGTGAGAGAGGTGCTCACAGACCCCATGGGGAGATTTCTGATTATACGTGTGACTCTTGATGGTATGGCTGAATGCTGGGGAGTGTGTAGCCCACTCCCCAACTTCTGGGTGGGACGCTTGAGGCAGTTGCACAGAACTGGCCAAGGCGACACCTGGGGGAGATTTTTATGCAGTGATAGACCCGATAGTGGACATGACATCTGCCTCGAGGGTCGCGTGTGACATGCCCCTTTGATCATGAGCAGAGGCACTGGAACTTGGTGGATGTCTGGCTGCTGCATTCTTGAACTGAGCGACCATACAACCTATTATGTCACTTCCTCACGCCTGGACTATTTCCTGCTGCCCTTCGTAGACGTAGTTTACATAACACAGTCCTAAATCTTTGAAAGGGAAGGGTGAGCGGGGACAGGGGAGGTTTAATACTTGGTGGTTTCAGGATGGTGACTTTGCGGAAGAAATCAAGGGAGCTATCACAGACTACTTCGAACTTAATAAGGGTATGGCTTCCTCACCTTCCTCACCTACTGACCTTTGGGAGGCATTTTAAATGGTCCTCTAGGCCTGGGCCTTTTTTTCCTTAGGCAGGGGCAATAAACGCACGGAGGGAGAGATGCATCTGTTGGACGACCAGCCTACTGGCCTGGCTCTGGTCTCCTGCTCACAGTCCATGCAGCGTAGTCTTAATCAAGCACACCTGGATCTTCAGTGAAAGCTGCTGGACTTGATGAAAAAAAGTTAACTCCCAGGGATGAGTGTACGCAATGGGGGACAAGGCTGGAAAACTGATATAGCAGCTGGCAGTAGCAAACCTCCAATGTAGTTTGGTGGCTGAGCTGCATACTTCTGCAGGCGAGACGCTAAAGGGTGCAGACCTCTTGGTGAGGGAATTTGCTTCTGACTTTCGTGCCCTGTACGCTTGCTGGGACCCTCCAGACCTGGAGTGGGACCACCCCATCATCCATGATTTTACCATGCAAATGTTTGTGGGAGGCTGTCTCAGGGTTTGGGAGAGCTACGATCAAGGTTACAGTTAGGAATACTTAGGAATAAGGAAAATTGACAAACCCTTGTCAAACTGCAGGCCATGACATCCTTTCTTGCTCATTATTCTATAGGTGAACATGCTGGCTGCATGCTTAGCTGTGGAGATAGGTTTGGTGGTACACTCTAACCAGAAGTCTTTATGCAGAAGCACTAGGCATTGCCTTCGCAGGCTGCATCTGGCACTCACCCACTCTGCTGAACTGTCGGTTGATGCAACCCTCCTGTTGGTTGATATAGAGTGGGCCTTTGACACAGTCCACTGGCCTTTTTTCTTGGCTGTCCTCCGTTGAATGTGCTTTGGTCCCAGGTTCAGAAAGTGGGTGTCCATATTGTATACAGATTTGTGGGCTGATTCCGAGTGAACAGAGCCTTATCCCAGAAATCTCCTATAGAAAGGGGCACTCAACAGTGGTACCCACTCTGCTGTTCACTATACTGATGAAGCCGCTGGCAGAGCTAATCCTGATAGACACCAGGTTGAATAGCTTCAAGTGGGGGGCGTAGGATTGTGATTCCCTGGATACCCCTGACATGCCCCTCTTCCTTCAAAGGCTGTGGGATATTGTCCCACTACTCATGGACATCCTAACAATTTATGGGGATTCTTTGGGGATCAAACAAACTGGGTTAAGTCTATACAGGTGCCCATAAGGGGAGGGGTGGACCAATGGGAGTGGATTCTAGGTTATGGGTGGCAGTTGACAGTTTTCATTATCTCGGCATAACTGTTGCCCTTACCCAACAGTTGTACTGGGAACTCAATAATATTTCGCTGCTGGCCAGGACACATGGGGGTATGTGAGAATGATCTAGGCTGCAACTGGTGATTGCGGGATGGGAAGGCTCTCTTTCAGATGGTGTGCCTTCCTCATTTTTGTATGTTTTGCAGCATTACCTCACTAGCTGCCACCCATCTTCTTTGCCGATTTGCAGGCACATATTACCAGTTTCCTGTGGACCGGCAAAACAAACAGCATTTCCTCTCCAAAGTGTTGATTTTACACGTTCGACGCAGGATGAGTCGGCATTAAATTGTATTACTGCACCTTAGAGCTGATTGACATTAATGACTGGATCAGGGTGGATCCTGTGGTGGGCACCCCAGAACATAGCAGAAGCTGACCCTGGGAGGGGTGGTCCTTGAGAAAATATATGGCTCTTGAGGGGCGCTGCAGGACCCCCCTCCTTTCTTGTTTCCGGGCCGGACCCAGTGAGGTTGTGGTCCCTGGGACCATGTTTGTTGGCCTCCCTCTATGTTTACCATTTGCATTAGACTCCCGGGAGGTGGTGATCTTCGGGACCCCCTCTTTAAAGTTTATTTTAGCCCTGGGGAGGTGGCGGTCCCCGGGACCTGGAGAGGGAACTGCGTGACCCCTCCTATAATTGTTTTTTAAAGTCCAAAGAAGGTGGTGTTCCCCGAGGTGCAGGGGCGATCCGGACAGCTCCCCACCTATTTTTCATTGTAAAGCCCTGGGGAAGTCATGGTCCCTGGGGAACAGTGTGTCCGCACGGCCCCTGAAATAATAGAAACATGGAGGTGGTGGTCACCGAGACATAAATAAGTCCTAGGAGGGGGGCTCATGCCTCCCCTCCTTTTGAATTAATCTACACATGCCCCCGGGACCTGACCCATCCGGGGGCAATATTAAAAGCAAGCATGGGTGACCACGTCTGTTTTGTCTTTTAATTCACAGTAATATTTGTGAATGTTCACAAATGTTGCAATAAATGTTTCAAAAACGTGCTTGTTTGCCCTGCCAGTGTACCTCTGGGAGCCCAGGACCATTGTTAGTGCGTTAGGATATACGTACCCTGCCCCCTTTTCTTAATTTTAGTGTTTCATTTTGGGACTCGGTTGAAGCAGAGACACAAGATGACTGCCAACATATCCTGGTTGGAGTGTTGGCAGCCAATCAGGGCTCTGCAGTTCTCTGCATGAGCTTGTCATTATTCACAAAGGTTTTGCGGTCACTGATGTACAAATTTGGATTGCCTTGAATTTTTTCACAGACTACTGAACAAATTTACACCAAATAACTGAAAGAGTTTTTCGTGAACTAAAAGCTAATTTTCTGCCAAATTCTGTGTAAATCCGTCCAGTGGTTCGGGCTGTAGTCGTGTGCAAAGCCCCTAAAGAAGTTAACATAGGGGACACACTTTTATTGATGCCCTCTTTTTCTTGACCTAACATATTTTTAGGGTTTAGGGTAAGGGTATTCGGGCAGCAAGGGTATTTTTAGGGTTTAGTGTAGGTAGGGGTATTTGGGTGGGAAGTATATTTTTAGGGTTTAAGGTGGTAGGGTTTAGGGGTTGGGGTAATATATCATTGCATATAGATATACATACGTATTTATCTTGATCAAGACCTCGAAACGATCGAACTGCATAATGTGAGTTTGTATTAAAAAACTTTCTGCACATATGAATGTGTCCTGAGAGTGCGTTTACCTCTATGGACTGCTATGTATATTGACGCTGGTGGACTGTGCTGGCATTTCACACCACCCCTAGTGGGTCCTGGATTTGTGAAAAAGGCTGAATAAGCCGAAACACATCTGATGCTGCAAGGTGAAACATCATATCTGCCACATAACAAATAAAGCTATTAAATCATCACCCGGAGTCTGTTTTTGTTTAAGGATTTGTAGCAGAAGTTGGTGCAAATATGTGTGGTAAAGACATGTGATATAAAGCCTTATGCATTGTTAAGGCATGTGTGATTTCATTATACAACCATCCTGAGGACATACTCATTGTTTAGTCTGGGAACAGTCGGATTGGTTGCTGCATGCATGCATGTGTGAGTGTGTGTGTATGCAGGAAAAGAATAAAATGTTGAGGTGAGAGGCAGTAGAGAGTTGTCAGTTGAAACAGGAAGTTGAGGGTGAAAGTGGAAAGGAGAAAAGAACTTAAAGGAGTCCTTATCTTTTTACACTGGAGGTCTGCTTATGGCAGAAATTAGCCAGGCCCAAGTATTTCTTTTTGTTTCCTGTTCACTGGATCCCGTCAATGTCCCTTGTGGTGTAGAACAACAAGCATCATGCCTGGAGAACATAAAGTGGGTGATATCCTTTTTAGGTCTTGGCTCAAGACTGCGCGGTCGCGAATAGACATGTTGCATATACTTTGTGGGCTTCAGCCTGCCCATTTGCTGGTTCCATCGCCACTCTTGTATTTTTTCTCACCATTTGTCCATAGGATGCCTTTTCTGTGTTTAGCCTTCCATGAGAGCAGGGACCAATTACAAGTATCCATTTCCAGCTCTCATTTTAGAAACTACTTTTTTCTTTCATTTGAAGCACTTTACACAAGCACTTGTTTTTTTTCACTCGCTCCGTTCTTTAAACAGAGCTGTAAATCTTGTTCTTATCTCATCACAAATGCTGCTGTTCCTCATGCCCCATCCACAAATCACCCCCACCCCTTCACTGTTTTTCCCATCATTACTGCTCCGTGTTTTCACAGAGGCTACTGCTCCATTGCTCTTCATACAAGTGGAAACACATTTGGAGCATTTTACACGAGCACTCGTTTTTTTTACTCACACATAGGTCTATTGTTCCGTTCTGTAAACAGGACACTAAATCTTGTTCTTATCTCATCCCAACACTGCTGCTCCTCATGCCCTGTCCACAGATCACCCCTACCCCATCACTGCTTTTTCCATCATTGCTGTCCGTGGTTTTCACTGAGGCTGCTGTTCTCCCCGTAGCATTTACAAGAACATAAATACTATGTAATCTATGAAACTCTTGAAGAAAATGATATAAAATGGACAATTCAGAAGAGAATGATATTTTTATAATATATGTATTGAATGAATATTACATTCCTTGTATTTAAGAAATTTGCTGAAATGTAAAACTTTTTCTAAAGTGAGTGTGAAAAGCGAGTGGGGCATGGGTTAGCAGCGCAATTTCTCCCTCCCTCACATCGGGTTGGACGCTGTCTTTACCTCCACAACTGTTAAAGATGGCCACCATGTTTACACAAAACGAAGAAGAACGTTCCTTAACACCTTCTTCTGTTTCTATTAGCACATACATTTTGGAATTGGCACTGTGCTCCTCCTGCATCGTCTTTCACCTAGGCTGCTGCTCCCTCCGTTGTGCTTATAAGGATGCAAAACTTGTGGAAACTGTATGACTTTCTACAAGTATATATATATAAAAGGGACAATTCAGAAGACAGTGACAATTCAAAATTATGATAAATGTTGAATGAATATCGCATTTCTTCTATTAAAAAATGTGCTGAATTTGAGAACTTTTTCTAAAAAGAGTCTGAAAAGCCAGTGGGGCTCAGGTAAACAGCAGAATTCCTCCAGCCCTCACAATGGGTTGGATGCTGTCTTAACCTCTACAACTCTTAAAGATAGCCACCAAGTTTACACACAACAAAGCGGGACATTCATTAACACCTTCTGTTTCTATTAGCTTGTACGTTTTGGAATCATTACTGTGCTCCTCCTACATCCTCTTATCTTCCAAAATGTGCTGCTGCCTAGTAGTTTTTTCACCTAATACGGTGCTGCTTTCCACTACTGTGCCAGTGGAGTTGCCAGCATCGCGAGTCTGCATCGGAGAGGTAACCCTTGCTTTTCAGCCTCTGAGAGAGTGGTGATCGAAGGCCATCACAAAGACATTAATATTGACAATGCCAGTATCGCTCATATTGCCTATACCTATTGGCTTTGCCAATGCTTGTTGAACAAGAAGATGGAAGCCTAATAGACATTAGGATAAAACTATCCTAACTTGTCCTCCAAGATTCCAGGGTCTGGAAGCATGGAGTTGATGGAGGTTGACATGAGGGTTGACTTGACAGCATAGGCTAATACAGATGCCCTAAGTGTGAATGTTACTGGCATTAGCACCTCTAAACCTCCATGTAAGTCAGACTGGACGTTAAATAGAGCATTACATACCTAAACTAATTTTCACTGAAATTAAATTTAAATGTCTTATTTGCTCATTAGATCCTAGTTTTTAAAAATACGAAAGGGGATGTTTTGCCATTTGGGTGAACTTGTTGGCAAAGTCTGTAGAACTAATTCTGTCAGATGGAGTTGTGCCAGTTTTGGGTAGGAAAAAAATAACTGGGTTAACTTGAAGAAGATAACTTCTTCTGCGAATCCCGGAGTGATTCAAAATGAAACTGGCTTGTCAAAAAAGGAAAGCAAATGGAAGATGTTATAAATGTTTTTTTAAATGATGGACAAAATTAAATTGCATACCATGATTTGTTGAACTGCCTTTGAAATATATAGCTTTTTAGATATTTTTGAGTGAAATTAAGATTAAAGAATCGCCATTTTACTAGCATTGTTTCAAAGATTTCTTGAAGGTTAATCCCATGACCTTTGGAGAAGGTAAGTATTGGAATATGCCATTAGTGCCGTTTTCAACATCCGAATTCCATCTATTTTAGCATTAACAGTTTTTTACAGCAATCTGAGAGCAATACCTTTACTAAAACCTTTCTGGAGTCAAACGATTTTAATCCCTTTGCTTTCTTGCTTCATTCTCTCTGTGCGACTTCATGTGGTGTTTAGACTCTACCACTTTCAAAGTCCACCAGCCGCCACTGCAGACAATAAAACTCAACATTGAAAACTAATGATGTTTATCAAATGTTGACATGCTCTCTTTAAGTGTAGGTGCATTCAGTACCTTCATTCCTCAAGTCTGATACCATATGCCATTAACAACACATTTTGCTCTACTGGAGCCACATTTGACCTTAGCTAAAAAGCTACAGCACAATTATGTAAAACTAACATAGCAAGTGGCGCTAAAATTTCATAACCGTACAAAGAAATAAATCCTTCTTACTCCTTTCTCTATTTGGTCTCACAATACCAATATAACAAATGGTAAGGCATACTTTCTACCATATCGTATTAAGCAATTACTGCTGCTGAAATGTCCTTGGACACTCCTTTGTGGGACCCTCTAATAATGATTTGTTTGTTCCTCATCCATCATGCCTTCCTTCTATGTTTGCTGCTGGACATGGTAGCAAATGGTTTATTTATACCTTTTGTTGTATTTGAAAATGAAAAATATTAATAGTTTTGAACATTTAGCTTCTTCTAATGCATTTTAGATAAACTCGTCTCGCATTAGTCTTGCACAAAAGGCAAGTATGCTGCCTTTTGTGTTTCAGTAATTTGACTGTGACCACTAACTGAAGACTGACATATTTCTTTGATTATATTTCCACAGCCAAATGTTCAGTGTCCATTAACTTATCTCTTGAAAAAGGAACTTATTTGACCTTTCGCCTCGTTGCAATTCTAAAGGAACCACCACACGCACATTTCCCCAGCTGTCGTGCGCTGAGCTGACTTTGCTTTGAAGTGACAAAATCTGGGAAAATGCAGATAAAAAAGCAATTTAAAACCACTTACGATAGAAAATAGTTGGAATAATGTATTCATATGAAGTTTAATTGTAGATGGTGATAGTTGGCAACTTATACATTCTCTGTCAGTCTACGTGGGTAGCACCTAAATTCTGCAATGTTAATATTGAATTCTAGTGCAAAACGTAAAATGTTACAGCTATATTGCTGCAAAGCTTGAAGTGTTACACTGACAGATTGCATAAAAAATTAGACCACAGATTGTACCAAGGATAACCATCCGCAATAAAATGCATGTACAATTAGTAGGTCAACATTTCAATATTAATGCCATTTAACATGGGTACAGTGTCTTGAGCTGTAGGAACATGCTCCTATTACATCACATTTGATTGCATCCGCAAATTGTTTTCAGGTCAAAAATATTGATTCTGTGCTCTGAATGATTTAAAACGTATAGCCATATACATTGTACTTGCTAAAATATCTAATGGTAAAGTAGTGAATCTAACTTATCATATGATAGTTGTTAGTGTAACATACTGATTCTTTTCTTAGCCAGATTGCTCCAGTCACCAAGCCTCTAGATTGGGGGATCAAACAAGGTAGAGTAGTTTTATAAATAACGTACCCAGGAGCAGAAAATGAAGTGTGCTAAGAACAGAGGAAGTAAATTAAATACAACCTCCAGTTTAAAAAGTCAAATTGTTATAAAAACATATTGCTATTTAGTAATAAATGACAAACTCAGAGCATCAACACTTGCAAAACATGTTTTCTACTCAGATCTGAGAAATGTTTGGAGAGAGGGTTTATAAATTATCCTTATGGATATCACTGCGATTGTAGCTTTGGAGGGATAAATATTTTGACCAATTTTATCTTGTTCTGCAACAAATATGATTTCGGTTGGCAGCGTTGCATCCTCTCCCTTTTAAAATGATATGGGGTTAGATGTGTTAAGTCAGCACTGTGTCTGTACATTAGCTGAGATGACGCCAATGTCGTTAATGTGTGAAGCGACTACACTCGCTCCCACGCTGGAATTTGAAAAAAGCATACATCACAGACCACAGGGATTCAGTGGAATATTGGTTTAGAAGAAAGACACAAGGCAAGTAGTAGTTTGATACCTTAGAACTTGGAATGTTCCTTCAAGCACATTTTCTTATTACACACAATGTGCACCAAGCGGTGCACACAAGACTTGGCTATTCCTTGGAGTGCACCAAAACATAGTCATTCCTCAATTTTTTTCAGATTAGCACATTGAACAGAGCAGTGTATCCGGTTTCAAAAAAGGTAAGAACAGACCCCATAGTGGAACTATAAACAGTAGGTCATATAAAAGTCTGAACTTATACTTACAACTTTACAATATTCCATTATATTGTAGAGACCGACCAAGTCCTGGTTCTGGAGAGAACCCTTAAATGAATACAGGGTTCAGAAACGCGTCGACCACACACAGCTAGCCACAACCATCATGACTTCACTGAATGATACAGTGTGCTAACAAGGCATTCAGCCTGTTGCCATCTCATTGTCGACTAGCTAGCTCTAGCAGGTTGCAGTTATGTAAATTGAAAATAGGTCTGCACCGCTATAGTTTCTTTTCTTATTTAAGGACTGGTCATTCATGTTATTAATTAATTTTTTGTTATGTATTTGTTAAATGTAAATTTTTCGGTATTTATGATTTGATGGAATGCTGAATTATAATGTATGTCTTTTCCCTGTGACATGAGTTATTGTTTTTTATGTACGCATTTTAACTAACGTTGAAAGTAAAAACTGAAATAAATACGCGTAACCCTCTTTATGTGTTAAAGGGGTTTATCTAAAGACATCTAGAAAAATAACACGTCCACACAATTCTTTGTTATTAGGTTAATTCCGTAGCGTCACTCCTATGGGTTGCATGGCCTCTCCTGAGTGAGCTGTCTACTATTTCAGGTTTCACTTCAGATAGATAACTTAAGAGGTTCTGCATGGGCTGCTAGCTCTTGTTCAAATTAGTTACATTGTTTTGCTCATAATACGCCTCTGCACTTGCACTTTTTCACACCTGGCAAAGTAATTGATTGTTTCTATTGGGGCAGAACATAGCACTTAACTGTTTTATGAAGCTTAGCTAATAATATTGTAAACACTTTTTAGGTAATCAGCCTCTGATTGTACTGTATATCTTTTAATGTCTCTTTGCATTTGCACTTCCACTTATTGGATGAATTTGATGACTGTTCCATTGGAATGGAATGCGGTCTTTAAATATTATTATGTAACCCAGCTGATTGCACTGTACACTCTTTTTTAAGAAATATGTTTTGATTTATTTTGTTCTTAAATTGTAGTTTTAATTATTATAAGGCTGACATCTGAAACAATAAATAAATTAATTGGTTTATAGATGTAATGCTCAATTCATGAAGGTAAATTTACATGTACAGATCCACTCCTACACCTGTATGTAACGAACTACTAATTTTTGCTATTCACCATTTCCAAATTGAGAATGACACCTAGGAGTGAATTTACACATCTCCACCTACTCGATTGAGAAGGCAGAGCCTCCTATGTCTCAATTTATGACTGTGAAATGAATACAAGTAACTTTATGACATTATTTTACATCTTGCTTGTTGGGGGAAATGTCTGCCACTGGGACAGAGACCTCTGTCACATAGGGGAGACCCTCCCAACCTAGATGAAGACTTCTGACTAGAATACCATTCACATGACCCAAATCACGCACATCTGATGCCCATTCACTTAATAACACATAAATACAGCCTACACCTTAGATTCTCACCTCTTTTGGGCTATGTGACCCTACAGCCAACAGAAATGACATCCAGGACCCCGCAGTAATCCTCAATATTTTTGCATCCCACTGCCAGCGACTGTACAGCATGCATAGAATTGGACAGAATGATGAGACAGCATATTTCGAAGACACAACACTTGAGTGGATTAATGACAGCCGGAGGGAATTTCTGGTTGTGGACAATGAGGAAGATGAAATACAGGAGGCCATTATGCAGCTGCTTTCAGGCAGGGCCCCTGGCCCTAATGGGCTACCAGTAGATTTTGATAAATGTTACACGGATGAGGTGGTCCCCATACTCAAAAAAGTATAGACTGACATTCTTCTGCAATCGATGCGGCAAGCCCTGATAATATCTCTCCTTAAACCCGCATAGATGCCAGCAAATGCGACGCTTATAGACCCTTATCCTTGATATATTGTGATTCTAAGATTCTAGCAAAAGTAATCGCAAGAGACTCAGCCTGCTGATAATGGGACTAGTGCTGCCTAACCAGGAAGGATTATTCCCTGAAGGGCATCTTCCTACAACCTGCGCATGGTCTTTGCACTATTGTAAGATATTTACCCGGAGTCAAATGCAGTGACCATGTTCTTAGATGCCACCAAGGCATTTGACTCGCTGGAGAGGGATTACCTGCTTGCTATATTGGAAAGAATGAGGCTTCCAAAACCATATCTAATTTTGATAGCTCTGCTATATAACCAACCCACTGCCGTGGTACAAGGGAATGGGCTACAATCTGGTCCTTTCCTGATCTCTAGGGGCACTTGACAGGGGCGCCCTTTGACACCCCTACTGTTTGCCCTCGCTATCGAACCTTTAGCAGACAAACTACATCAGCACCATAGAGAATATGCCATTCCATTTCCCACGAGCCATATTCTAGTCTCGCTGAATGCTTGCGAAATTACTGTCTACCTTCGTGAGCCGAGCATTAGCCTTAATCCCATCCTTAAAGAATGTATTAAATTCGGCGACATACCAGGATACATATTATTTTGAGCAAATCCCAGATATTTCCCCTGACTCTGGCCACTCCTGAGGTACTACTCGATTTTACACCAACATGGTGCGACGCGAAGATAAAATATCTGGGGGTGAGAATTCGTTTGGACATGAAAGAGATGCTGAGAGCAAACTATGGAACAGATTTAAACACTATCACTGACACAATCACTCAATGGATATTACTGCCACTATCATTGTCAGGCAGGATATCCCTGATGAAGATGGTAGTACTGCCAAAACTACTCTAGTTATTCATCAACATACCCTACCACCCAGATCGTCCTTTCTTTAGAGACATCAAATCCTAACTCATTAGACTAGCCTGGGGAGGCAAGCAACCCAGAATAAGCTGGAAGACATTGACACTCCCATTCTCACATGGGGGCTTAGTGGCGCCCGATACTGGCTCCACCCTTCATGCCTCATCTAGCCGTTGAACAATGGTACATGGCCCCTCTCCCTTCCACTGCTTTCCTTGCGGTGGACGCTCGGAAATGTAGCACTACATACTCGACAGTAGTGTGCACTAACTTAGTGTGGAAAAGATTGACCAAAAAGGCAGGAAAGCCTCTGGTGCTGGTTGCTTCCTCTCCCGTACTCACACCTAGCTCCAGTCACTCAGGAAGCAGCGTGCAGGAAAATGCTCAGAAGGTGTAACCTGAACACTGTGGGAGAGCTCTACCAAAATAGTTTGTTTAAGGATAGACAGACACTTTTGGGTGAAGATGGTGGTACCCCCTAGGAAACGTTCCTATATATTAGACTGCGACATGAGATCAAGGCAAACACCTCTACATTTCCACAGGAGCCTAGTAAATGTGACACATTACACACTCTTCTCTAAATGAATGGGGCAGCGTATGTGGTGTCTAGGCTATACCGTTCAGCCTCACTTGAACATCCGTACACACAAAAAGAGGCTAAAAAAAGATGGGAGTTGTAACTAGACACCGTACTTACAGACAGTGGGAGTATTTCTGTAGGCAGACAGTGGCTATCACACCCAAGCAGCCAGTTACGTATCATACACGTTAAATATATACATTGAGTGTACTACACGCCTACGAGATTACATAGTTCCCAACTACGAGACAATGATCGATGCAACAGGTGCAGGGTGGAAGGGGCGGGTTTTCTACACCTGGCATGGCAGTGTGAAGCAATCCAGAAATACTGGAGGGAGGTGCTATGTATAGTTTCCCAGATGACTCAATATCACATTACAATGTCACCAATAACTGCATTACTGGGATACACAGAAGAATTACCACCAACACATAGGAGATTCTGTGCCCTATGTCAACTATTGGCTAAAAGGCGGGTGGCATGTAAATGGGGCCGGGGACGAGCTCCCAAATTTGAGGATTGGCTTGATGATTTAGAATATTGCAGGGATCAACTTAACACATATGCAGAGCGGCTACCGGTTTCCTCACGCCCTAAAGATATATGGGAGCCGTTAATAACATATCTGCAAGATAGATCTGACCACCCGCTCACCAACTAAAGTTTCGACATATCTAACTATGAGAGCGGAGCCAGTTACATAGTGACTAGCGATCCCCCCACGCTCTGAGGTAGTCAAAGCCAGATAGTGATAAGACAATTTAATGACAGTAAATGCAACATGTTGTTTATGTCGATGGATGATATACCCAATGTTAAACAGTCTCTATGAGACATGTATTATGTGTATGTTAGATGATACATACTATTGTGATTATGTACTGCACTGCTGCATATGTTCAATAAAATTCTAAAAAAAAAGAAATGGCATCCAGCCTTCAGGATGCAGATAACACTCTACAGGAAGAGGAGTTTCACTGAGCAGGATACCTCATTGTAATGGAATTTGTGCACACATCCTACAACTACCTGGTCTGCTTCCATAGAACATCAGTGGAAAACAGAAGACAGCTTTGTGGCAGGAGGTTACAGACTCTGTAAATACATTGAGGAAGGAGGCGTGCACTCTGGAACTATTAAAACGAAATCTCAGGATAAGAGGAAGTGGGTAAAGACGTTCTATAGGATTCAGGTGCCAAATGCTATACCTGGAGGCAGGCCTGTGTCCCATCTCTGACTCTCCCTACCGAAGATTCTGTCCTCTCCACAATGCACTCTCACATGCTATATGGCCTGCCTCTTTCAAAAGAACAGTAAAGTAAGATCAGTAAAAACTGAACCCTTTCTATGTCCTGAATGGTATTCCACAACCCAAATGTGCCTCTCCAACTCTTACACTGTTGTGCAGATATGACACAGACATCTCTCATACACAACTTCTGACACTCACAATCTTTCCTCTAACACATTTGGAGAGGACACTGTGTGTTTGTTATACTGTGCATCCAACATATCATCTTGCCACCATAATTAGGCTTCCTGTTCTAGGTTTAAAACTTTATTATGGAAAAATTCCCACCAAAAGGGATATAGGCCACATCACTTAAAAGATATGAACATCGATAAGTGTCTGTGAGTCCACAAACTAAAATGCAATTCTAAGAAAATAACTTGAGAGAAATGTGTTATTTTGTATTTCGCACAGAGTGACTTTGCTACACAAAGAAACAGCAAGAAAGACCAAATTAAGATTAGTATGCTTGTGTTTTGTTGTTTAGGGATGTGACTAAAATTATTTCATTATTTTCTGCTTGTTGTTCCCCATTTAGGGCCTGATTCTGATGCAGGTTGGAAAGCTTACCGACCGAATCGGTTTGGAAATGGTTTCCGACCCACTCGGATCGGGAGAGTCCGACCCACGGAGTACGATGCATGCGGATGCTTCCAGATACAATTTGGTTGGACTCCCATTGTCTTCAATGGGAGCATATTTTCCTAACTGCATCATACTTGGGCCCTGGGTCGGGAAGACAGGTTCCTGATCCAATTTAGAAGAAGCAAATGTCATTAGGAAGCCTTCCTAACTGCATCAGAATCAGGCCCTAGGTGGGAATGCTTTCCTAACCGCATCAGAATCAGGCCCTTTGTGTGCTTGGGTTAGATGTGCAGGGTTTAGGAGCATGCTATTATGTCTGATCTAATTATTGCATATAATGCAGAGAGTCAGGAATATTAAGGTCACATTTAATATTTTAACATATACAATTCTGTCACTGATTGATGAAATGGCTGGCTCATAGGAACCTTAGCCAATATGGACAATCACATTTTCCTGTGTACACCAAACGGGTAAGCACTTATGAAACATCAGGCCCCTTTGCGCATGTTATAACATGTCAACTGCCAAATACCTAGACTTTAAACATCAATTGTAAGTTGTAGTGTCAGGCACCTGTGAAAAGCGTGTAGTTGCCATGTGGAAGGAACAGTGATGAAAGTATGACACATGACTGTCTACATACCAAAGCATAATAGCAGTAACAATCCATAGCTGCAAAGTGTGCCACATGTGACATGTTCAGTTATTCCTGGCTGTTTAGATAACTGCCCTTTACTGCTGAGATTTATGAGCTTATATTTACAAAGTTGATAGAAAAATGTAAATTTCCAGAACACAATGTTAAAAGTCTGGCTTGATTTAACACTTGACAGCTGTGCTGCCCCATGCAACAACAAGAGCACACATTTCATATAGCAAAGAGAACAATGCAGAAAAGCAGTAGAGGTGGGTATAACGGGCATAGTTCTCTGGTGTAATTACTCATACTTATGACAAAATTACTTGCAATTCTACGTAATTACATGAGAAGCGTAATACAGCATTTAGCACTATTCTCTTAGTGCAAAATGCAGGAAACCACACTTACAACGCAACTTTTACAACACACTACCTTTACAACAAAACTTTTACAACACAACATCCATTACAACGCATGCCATTACAACGCAACCATTACAACGAATGTCACTACAACGCATACCACTACTACGCATGTCATTACAACGCAGTCATTACAACGCATACCATTACAACGCATACCTACACTATCCAACTATTACCCTACTGTTGCACCCTCTGCAGTTAGAATAGTAATTTTTACCCCTACACTATCCAACACTTACCCTACTGTTGCACCCCCTGGAGTTAGATCAGTAATTGTTACCCCTACACTATCCAACACTTACCCTAATGTTGCACCCCCTGGAGTTAGAATAGTAAATTTTACCCCTACACTGTCCAATACTTACCATACATGAAATGTAATGGTATGCGTTGTAATAGTATGCGTTATAAAGGTAGTATGCGTTGTAGTGAAATGCGTTGTAAAGGTAGTTTCAAAGAATTCGTTGTAATGGCATGCGTTGTAATGGAATGCGTTGTAATGGATGTTGCGGTGTAAAAAATGCGTTGTAAAGGTATGCGTTGTAAAAGTATGCGATGTAACGACATACATCTGCAAAATGCACCCTTGCATCAAAATTGGTCAAGAGGATGCATTTTGCGCTAAGGAAATATCACTAAATGCTACTAGACACAAACAGCAGTAGCCAGCAGCTGCTTGGTTTCTCTTGGCTCGTTGTTCCTATGTTCCTGTGGTAGACTTTTTGCCCCAAATTACTATAAATTATCAAGCTGGCGTAATTACGTAATTTTGTAAATTTCATATCACAAGAGTAATGCGCAATCACTGAAACTACTCTGATTAGTCAGCGTAATTAACATTTAACCTGAAAAGCAACGGTAAGCACGCCGAAAGCATCAGGTTTCAGGTTTTTTTTCAAAATTCTAAATTCTAAACATTCTAAAAGGTGGTATGCTGTTGGCAGAGTTGATCAAATCCACAATATTTAAAAAGGAGTAGGTGAATGACACACCGCCAACTATCTTTCATGGTTAGAAAAGTCTACCATAAGCCCATTAGACACACTGGCAGTAAGATACGTCCTGCAAAAAATCTCCTTTAAATTAAAATGGGCTTTATAACAATCACTGCAAAAAACATGTTTTGTTAACACTAGAAAAACAGTTTTTTGTTAGTTGAGCAGCTGAACAAACACTGATAAACAATGATTTTAAAAAGCTTGAAAAAACACTGAGAAAACATCACCAAAAGCCACAAAAAATAAACACTGAAAACAAGAAAGCCTAATCACAATATATATATAGATATATATATATATATATATATATATATATATATATATATATATATATATATATATATATATATATATATATATATATATATATATATATATATATATATATATATATATATATAGTCACTCAAAAAAAGTTTTAGGGGTGTTATAGTTTGCTGGACATTTCACTCATACAAAACCATTGAAATTGCTCCTATATAGTTAGTTGGACTAACTATATTTCGCGCACCCGCAATGCACTGCTGATGATGTCACATATTAGATCATTCATGACATGGTCAGTGACATCACTGATGACATCTCAAATGACATCACGGATGACATCACTGATGACATCATCCAGTGAATTTTGTTTGCTTCTTTATTTAAATAGCAAACAAAACAGGTGATGGACCGAATGTGGATCCATGTCACACATTCACCCCAGTCCAAAGATCTGGGCCCAAATCCATCATTTTGCACTCCACACCACCCTGGGTTAGACAATGGCGATATGCAAATCAGCTCTGACCCTGTGCCCCATGGGAACAGTCCAGTCCGAACTACAAAAGCCATGTTCTTCCCAGAACGGAATAAAGCATCCGAGGACCGGACCGGTTTCGAGCTAACACCTCTCATCAGCCCGGCTAGCTTGACTCCAGTGGTGTGGAGTGCCTGGGACCCACGTCTGAGCATCCCCAGCGCACTTATGGCGGCAATTGCAAACAAAACAGGGGATGGACCGAATGTGGATCAATGTCACACATTCACCCCAGTCCAAAGATCTGGTCCCAAATCCATCGTTTTTTTGCACTCCACACCACCCTGGGTTAGACAATGGCGATATGCAAATCAGCTCTGACCCTGTGCCCCATGGGAACAGTCCAGTCCGAACTACAAAAGCCATGTTCTTCCCAGAACGGAATAAAGCATCCGAGGACCGGACCGGTTTCGAGGTAACACCTCTCATCAGCCCGGCTAGCTTGACTCCAGTGGTGTGGAGTGCCTGGGACCCACGTCTGAGCATCCCCAGCGCACTTATGGCGGCAATTGCAAACAAAACAGGTGATGGACCAAATGTGGATCAATGTCACACATTCACCCCAGTCCAAAGATCTGGGCCCAAATCCATCGTTTTTTTGCACTCCACACCACCCTGGGTTAGACAATGGCGATATGCAAATCAGCTCTGACCCTGTGCCCCATGGGAACAGTCCAGTCCGAACTACAAAAGCCATGTCCTTCCCAGAATGGAATCAAGCATCCGAGGACCGGACCGGTTTCGAGGTAACACCTCTCATCAGCCCGGCTAGCTTGACTCCAGTGGTGTGGAGTGCCTGGGACCCACGTCTGAGCATCCCCAGCACACTTATGGCGGCAATTGCAAACAAAACAGGTGATGGACCGAATTTGGATCAATGTCACACATTCACCCCAGTCCAAAGATCTGGGCCCAAATCCATCGTTTTTTTGCACTCCACACCACCCTGGGTTAGACAATGGCGATATGCAAATCAGCTCTGACCCTGTGCCCCATGGGAACAGTCCAGTCCGAACTACAAAAGCCATGTCCTTCCCAGAACGGAATCAAGCATCCGAGGACCGGACTGGTTTCGAGGTAACACCTCTCATCAGCCCGGCTAGCTTGACTCCTGTGGTGTGGAGTGCCTGGGACCCACGTCTGAGCATCCCCAGCGCACTTATGGCGGCAATTACAAACAAAACAGGTGATGGACCGAATGTGGATCATGTCACACATTCACCCCAGTCCAAAGATCTGGGCCCAAATCCATCATTTTTTTGCACTCCACACCACCCTGGGTTAGACAATGGCGATATGCAAATCAGCTCTGACCCTGTGCCCCATGGGAACAGTCCAGTCCGAACTACAAAAGCCATGTCCTTCCCAGAACGGAATAAAGCATCCGAGGACCGGACCGGTTTCGAGGTAACACCTCTCATCAGCCCGGATAGCTTGACTCCAGTGGTGTGGAGTGCCTGGGACCCACGTCTGAGCATCCCCAGCGCACTTATGGCGGCAATTGCAAACAGGGAGGCCGATTGTATCCTCCAGGGGTAGCATTTTGGAGAACATATCAAAATATATAGATTATTTTCTACAACCATATGTGCAGTCCCTTCCTGCTTACATAAAAGATACAGGGGATTTTTTGAAAAAAATCAGGAATATTGAATGGCAAGACAATTATCTCCTCCTCAGTATGGATGTGTGTAGTTTATACACCAGCATACCACAAAATTCTGGAATAGACACTTGCAGACACTTCTTAAGGGACAGATCGTTATCCTATCTGGCACACACAGAGATGTTGTTAGATATGATAGGTATTTGTTTGAAGAATAATTACTTCATTTTTGACAAGACCATGTACAGACAGACCCAGGGGATGGCAATGGGGACCTGCTTCGCCCCCAGTTTTGCAGGTCTTTACCTCGGCTGGTGGGAGGAGCAGGTGGTCCGGAAGATCGATTTGTACCAGAACCATGTCGTCCTCTGGGCAAGATACATCGATGACATCTTCTGTGTATGGCAAGGTGAGCAAAGCGATGCTAAGGAATTTGTCAGGAGATTAAATGTGAACGACTATAATCTCCAGTTCACCAGTAAAATCAGTAAGGAAAGGATTGTATTCTTGGACTTAGAGCTCTACATTGCTAATAATAGAGTTCAAACTAAGCTACACAGGAAAAAAACGGCAGGTAACAGACTACTGTTATCACAAAGTTGTCATCCAAGGAACCTAGTCTCTAGTATTCCCTTTGGTGAGTTACTAAGGGCAAAGAGAAATTGTAGCTCTAATGAAGACTATTTAAAAGAGGAAACCCTTATGAGCCAAAGATTCAAAGAAAGAGACTAGAGTAATGACATGATATCAACGGCTGTTGATAAAGTCAGAAATCTTGACAGGGATGTTTTAATAACTACCCAGATAAAAGACAGTCTGATAACAAATTGAGGTTTATAACGACTTATAATAACCCAGCTAGGGAGATAAGGAAAGGTTAAACCAAGTTCTGGGAGGTTTTAAAAACCGTTGAGGACTTGATTGAACACGTAGGACCATATCCATCAATTATTTTCAGGAGATGCAAATCCCTTAAAGATACCCTCATGACCAACCTGATTAAAGAGCCTTTCAAGAAAAATCCAGTAATAGGGTTCTTTACTTGCATGAAGTGCAAGGCCTGCAAATATAGTCAAAACTGCAAAACGGTGAAGCTTTGAAAGGACAAATTACCATTTAAGATCGCACGTCATTTCACATGCGACACTGAGTTTGCAGTGTACACGTTGAAGTGTCCATGCGATCTTTTCTATATTGGCAGTACTACCAAAAAAGCCAAACTAAGAGTGCTTGAACACTTGAGAGCCATCTCCAATAATGATAAGCAGTATCCCGTAGCCCGACACTTCCATGAAAAGCACAACCAGAACCAAAAACTCTTGAAATTCTGTGTGTTGGACTCAATACCCCTAAGAGAAAGAGGTGGGAACCGGCTAATTGAATTGAGAAAACTTGAGTCCAAAATGATTATCAAGTACAACACCATGATACCTGGGGGATTAAATTTTGACGAGGAAATGTCAATTCACCTTAGATAATCATGAAATTTGTCAGACCCTTATGCATGCTCCTCCTAGATTGTTTTTAATTGATTGGTTTTAATTCACTATGAGGCGGTTCCACTGGTTTTAAATAGAATATATATGTTGTTTCTCTTGCAGAATGACGCATGTGACAAAATGCAAGATCCGGACATGAATATACATTTATGTTCACTTGAGCGGGACTAAATTGTCAACTCTGGACAATTGTTGTCATGATTGAGTTATCTCCAGTATGAGGATTCTATTTTCATTTTCAGCCTATTATGGCTTGACGTTGATACAGATTGAAATATTGGTTGTAGTATCAAGACAGCGTTTTGTTTGTAATTATGCCCACTTGGGCTTCACAGCAACAATGTTGAAAATTAATCATATATGAAAATGCATCATGAGTTATTGTGAATGATAATAATGTATTCCATTATCTTGCTAAACATATGCACTCTGTAATCAACAAGAGTCTCTTTACTCTATCTATTGCAATGGAAGTGGTCTTTGTCTCTTTAAATATGAGCACTGAATCAGTAAACTTTACCCGTGACAAAGCTGTGATTGCAACAGCAAAACGCGTCGGGTGTATCCCGTTGTAAAAATCAAGGATTAAATCGTTTTCAAACCTGTGGCGACGGCTCCAGTGTGATTCTTTTCCAGGACTGGATTGTGTTTGGATATATATATCATATATAACATATCCCCTGCGGACAGAAGTGACGAACTGGCAACCTACTTCAACTCCAAAATCGCCCGTATCCTAGTCTCCCTTCCCCCTCCCAGCCTGCCGAACCATACGGACAATGATGCACCCACTAACCTCACAGGAAACAACATGCATCCTCAACTGACCGCATTCAGGGCAGTATCGTTGGACGAAGTAGGCACAACCATGGCCAAGATGAAAAGCGGCTCCCCTCTGGATCCCGCCCCCATTAGATTCCTGAAAACAGTGGCCGCTGTCATCGTGCCCACTATCACGGAGCTGAATAACATCTCGCTCTCCCAAGGCTCTGTCCTCCCAAGCTGGAAGAGTGCAGTAGTCAAAGCACTTCTAAAAAAACCTCAACTGAACCCCTCCGATATGGCGAACTATCGGCCAATCTCACTCCTCCCCTGCATCAGCAAAATGGCAGAGAAACTGGTCAATGGTCAACTGTCCCAGTTTCTTGAATCAAACAACCTTCTGCGTCATTCCCAAACTGGGTCCCGTCCAGGCCATGGCACAGATACCACCCTTCTCGCTGTCATCGAGGAGGCAAGGTGCATTTTGGATTCAGGAGGGTCAGTGGCAGTGATCCTCCTGGACCTCAGTGCAGCCTTTGACACAGTGAACCACCGTGTCCTACTCCATCGGCTGGCCGTGGCAGGACTCGCGGGCTCTGCGCTCACATGGATAGAATCCTTCCTTTCAGGTCGCTCGTTCCAGGTATGGGACGGCAATTCCCACTCAGCCTCCCTCCCCCTCTCGAGCGGAGTCCCCCAGGGGTCCTCATTAAGCCCCACCTTGTTTAATGCATACATGGCCCCCCTCGAGGATGTCGTCTCCCCCTTCGGGATCAAGATAGTGAGCTACGCGGACGACACGCAACTGGTCGTCTCACTCTCACATCTTGACAACCACCCAGACAATCTACTGAACTGCCTCCAGGAAATCCACCACTGGATGTGCGAGTCATCACTCAAGCTAAATGGATCAAAGACCGAAGTCATGCTTATGGGCAAGAAATGGACCACCGTCCCCCCATCGGTCTGGCCAGACGTTTTCGGGGAAGTGCCCACCCCGAAACAAGAAATCAAGACCTTGGGAGTCTGGCTTGAACCCGAGCTGTCCTTGAAAACTCAGGCAGCCAAAACAGCAGGTACCTGCTTCGGACTCATGCGCTCCATACGCAGGATCCTTCCACTACTCCCGCTCCTATCTAGGAAACTCCTGGTCCCAGGTCTGATCCTTGCTCGGCTAGACTACAGCAACATGGTCTATCTTGGAGCTCCTGAAGCCACCATGGCAAAACTCCAGCGTACTCAAAACGCAGCTGCCCGGCTCCTTATGAATCTCCCTTCCAGAGTCTCAGCCAGACCAGCGCTCAAGGCCCTTCACTGGCTTCCAGTACGTCTAAGGGTAGAATTTAAGGCCCTGTGCACCGCCCACAAACTCCTCAACGGTCTAGGCCCTGCTATCCTGAGAGACTTGGTCACCCCATACTAGGCCCTTAGGTCCCTGCGCTCTGACAACGAGCGCCTGGCCAATGTCCCCAGATTTAGGAAGGCACGCACCGGCGGCCAACGCTTTTCTGTAAAAGCGTCATCAGGATGGAACTCACTCCCTCGCCTCCTGCGGCTGGAACCCAGCCTCCTCCTTTTCCGTAAAAAATTGAAAACTCTGCTTTTCCCAAAATAGTTCCCTTTCCCCCTCTGGTCTCCACAAGTGTTATAGCGCGGGGATGCCTCCGGGTCACCAGGCGCTCTACAAATCACTAAATAAATAAATATATATATATATATATATATATATATATATATATATATATATATATATATATATGAGGTATGTCCAGTTCCTAACGTAGGTAGCACAGCGCAATCAGCCACACCAACAAACAGGAACCGGCGAGACCCAAGATGGTGCAAATTGTTCTTTTTATATATATATATATATTTACATTTCCTATTACTCTGTTTCAGCCACTCTTGTCAGCTATGGTGAGACAACAGCCCTCGGTGTCAACTTTGTAACCAGCACCACAGATGCACTGGAAACAGCAAAACTGCTCTCTAACATTCGTCAATCATTAGTCAACTTAGTTCACTGAGTAGCTGACATCTACTACTATATTTCATAATTTGTATTTACTCAGCATCTTTTTGTATGTTGTTACAAATGTTTTGTATGTTGTTACAAATGCCTAGTTATTATTTGTTGTGCTCAATTATTGCTTATTTTTCATGTATATTTCTGTGCTTGACATCATTTGCTTGTCAACATTTGTGTCAAATACTACTGTTAGCCTTTGATGAGTCATAACTTTTTATTTCACATTTCACTTTAATTATGACTGGATTAGTTTTATCTTTTGCTGTATCTTAGCTATGCTGATCACATGCCCCCACCTTACCTGTTCCTTGTCACAGTTACTGCCATACGAGGGTGGACCATGTCAGGGTAACACGCAACCAGACTGTCCCCAAATGTACGACTTCGCCACTGGTCCTGAGTACTTTCAGGTGGCCGGTCAGGTATTTATGCCTCCAGGACAAGGAAAAAGGCTAATATTTTTATCTTAAATTTAAACAGCTCATGTGATCTCCTGTGTCCCATACATGCCTAATTCTCTTAGGGTAAGACTATGAGGAGGATGTAAATGAATCAGTATAATGAAAATTGCCAGAAAATATTCATACAAGGTCTCCAATAATGCATTAAGCAGCTTGCACCGGTAATACAAGGACAGTTGTATTTATTCAGCATAACCATAAAGTTAAACTTAGGGCATTTTATAGACATATTGTAAATTGACTGAACACCACAACAGCATGGTAACAATCAAAAATCATTTGCATTTGAAGAAGGCAATATAAACGTCCATGCAATAATTGCTGTCAGTCTATTCATATTGTGGTTTAATTTCTAATACACGAACATGCAAAATACCCTTGCACACATTCTATATAAACTCAACTGAGAGATCCCACCTTGCATTTCTCCGCGTAGAATTTTTTAGTTGTTGTAAATGTTTATTGTAAGTTTGGGAGACATTGAGTACAACATCTGCATGAACCAAACCATAATTACAAAGGGATTCAGAATGGTCGTTTGTAATATAAATGATCGGAGGGGTAAACACAATACTTACTCAATAAATTGCCATATTTCATGTGAGACACATAATTACTAGAAGCAAAGATATCAAGATAGATGAAAGAAAGGGCAGGGGAGGAAGAAGGGATAAAAAAGAGAAGGGCAAGAGCTGCTTGGCATCTTCATGATTAGAAAGGGGGTGAGAGGGAGAACGTCTGCATCCTTTCTATCAAATAAGTCTGTCTGGGGAGACGGGTCTTGCGAGTAGTGCAGTACAGGGCATGGGGCGCCTTGATAGAGAGGGCTGGGAGGGTCACTGGGAGAGTAGGGCCAGAGCAGCTGTAGTGACAGCAACAGGATGGCTGGGGATTGGAATAGTGAGGAGGCAGTCAGGATATCATCATGCAGAAAGTGACCACATATGAAGAAAGAACTCAGCCTTGACCTGCAAATTGTAGATGAGCATCTCTTAGGTAGCTGTCTTGAACATTTCCATGAGCCACTCCTCATGTGTGTGTAGAATAGATGTGGGGATCACCAATGGCATAGGATGCAGAACATGGCAACCGTGATCTGATTCATAGGGCCAAGCAGCTGCCACCCACCGCGCCGCACCTGTGGGACTACCACCAGGGTCAAACCAGATGGTTCTGCTGGCCACAGTAAGGCATATTTATTATTCTTTCTTACTTTTACCTCTTTAGACTTGTAAAATGATGGCCTTGTGCATTTATACTATCTACTTTTTTCAATTCCCCTTTATAATGTTTGCTAACCCTGCATTACCCTGTGTTTTCTATATATCCTGTTTCCGCTTCAGTCTTTCTCCTGCCTATAGCTTTCTTCTGCTCACTTATTTAGTAAGTTTTCCCTTGCCCCCTTTTTTTATGTCCTGTGTAGTACTGTTATACAAACAGGTTTTTGGTAATATGAGGAGGATCTAAGGCCCAAGTAAACTATCCACCACACATGTTGGCTGAGAAGGCTTTCTTGATCAAACAGTCAAAAAGTACAGGGACAGAGAGATAGAGTCTCCATGGTCATGAATCCCCCAATGTTGTCTTATTTATACAGTAGCAGTTTCCCTGACAGTGCAGCACGGCGGTAAAGGAATAAGATCTATTACCAACCAATACCATATGTTATTCATTGACCAGTCCCTGCCACCCCTTCATTATATCTAACTCTCATCCTTTAGCAGCCTTACCCCTCCATTAGGAGAAAAATGTTTTTGGTTGACTTGACTACCTGGCTTTTTTGACATTTTGTTAACTAACAAACTTCCCAAAGTGATTGTTTTTAAAGAAGATACTGCTAACCGAACTGCAGTGAGGTACTGCTGTTGTACTTCGTGCAAAATAATTACTTAGGTGGTTAATCTGATATCTAAAATGGGTGCAATATTTTTGTTTTCTAGGTGCACAGACCACCAGTGCCACAGCCAGTGCCAGCAGCTAGCAGCCAGCCAGGGATGGAGTATGCCAAGGCGGTTAGAGTGGGAGCAGTCGCAGCACACACAGGGACAAGTGGGTAAGTTATCATGCTTTCTTAATGACAATACTGTAGTTGTTAAGCGAGGCAGAAATGCTACCCATTACTTCTCTACCTGCTTCAGCAATGTTTAATTCGGTGTTGCAATGTAGGCAGTGGAATGTGAGGCTCCTTCAGTTAACAAAGCGATACCAAAGGGGATGATGGACGGAGCGTTTGAGCAACTCAAACACTCACCCCCAGTCAACTGATCTGGGTTTAATCCATCATCATTCTTTAGCTCACTCTACCACCCCAGTTCAGACATGGCCATATAAAAATCAGTCTGACCCTGTGCCTCATGGGAACAGTCCAGCCTGAACTGCCAAGCCATATCTTCCCTGGACCGGAAACAAGCATCCTGGGACCGGTTTCGGGTTCATAACCCTCATCAGCCAGGCTATCTTGAATCCAGTGGCAAAGTGAGCAAGGGACCCACGTCTGGGCATACCCTGCCAACTTAGGGCGAACAAAGCGATACCAAAGGGGATGATGGACGTCCATCTTCCCCTTTGGTATCCTTCAGTTAACAGGGCAGCAGTACAAAGTTTGCAATGCATACAAAACTAACACTAGATGTCCTTCCCTGTACCCAATCGCCTATCACTACTAAATCTTCACTCCATCATTTTTTCTTCTGTCAACACCTACTAAAAACTGTAAATTCCATCTCGGCATGTTCACATTTTTCTGCCCAAGTGAATTATATTTTATGGCATCCATGACAGATTTACACCTGTTCACATTTTTTTCTTCCATCAAGTCATCGACCAATGTAACTAAGCTAAAGTTTAGCACATGATCAGTGACACCCAACCATTCTAAAGCTAAACCTCTACCTAGCTTAATCCCTCTAGCTTACCTTCCTGTAGAGTAACGTTCCCTACAGCCAAGTGAAGGTATTTTTTGAAAATATTTTGCTGTGGAGGCCAGGGTGTAATGTGGGACTAAATGCATGATTTAGAGTTTGGCAAATGGGATACTCTGTGACAAATGGGCCAAATAAAATATATACCATTCGCTGTATCACAGTGCAGTGTTTATTAATCTGTGCACTGTCTACTTACAAAGGATGGTATATTCGGTATACGTCACGTGTGTGACTGAGTATCCAATCTGCCCCTAGGTTTGGAGTCAGGATAGAGTTCAAGAAGCAGGCAGAGAAGAGCAGGCCATTGGAATTAATTATAATAATGAATAATGCTATCATCCCATTACAGCTGCCCAAAAAACATGCTGCAGAGTAACAGACCATCCCACTTGCCTCCAGGAATGTTAGACATACACTATAGTAACGGATGCTGTTAATTGTGCAGCATATACACCTTACTCATTAATGAGAGGTAATTCATAACACACAAAGTGTCTGTTCTGTTTCACTATGAAATCCTTTAAAGGAAAATCAAGTTTTGATTATATTGGTATTCTGCTCTAATTCTTTGCAGTCAGTGCTATTGCAATGTGTGATGCAGGTACGGGAAAAACTTTGCCTTGTGACTAATCACATCAAACATTCCAATGACATTAGAGGACCAGCAACATTCTGCTACTATTGTACTTTTAATATAAACAACTGTTGGCACTGAGCAATACAATTGTTTTTTTTCTTTCTTGCTAAAGCTATTCCTGCTGCTGAAGGTCACCCATCTTGGAAAGAGATCACCACCGGGTCGCAGCACCAGAGATTGGAGGCCATCGCTGCTGAATATTGCCAGCTGGTGGCCTTGGAGGAGCATCAGGTACATGCCTCAAGTTCCGTGGTCCACTAGCCTGGCTGTCTCCATCCCGGCCACACCAACACTGGTATCACCTACAGTCAAGGGCAACTGCTGTCCAGTGGAACACCACCACCACCACCCCTTCTCCTCATCATAAACAGACGGCCTTCTCCACTGCATCCAACACCAGCTGGCGCCGCTCTGGCATGGACAGCAGACCCTGGCCCAGGACGTGGCCAGCATAAACTCCTTTTTTATTGAACTTTGTTTGGAGGGAGGGACTGCGTTGCTTCGATTGGATAGGGTAGACACTGGGAAGGGAATTTGCAAAAAGTGTCAGACTCTGGACATTTGGCAGTTTTTGCTTGGTGAGATGTGTGGGCCTGTTGTGGGTGGAGAGGGTGGGTTTCATTAGGTAAAAAATGAATGTTGTTTTTAACTCATATCTCTATCTGTCTTTTGTCTTTGCACTGCTAGTTAGCATAGCATTGTGGTTTATTTATTGATCGAAGTGAGACGGGAAGCTTCCCTCTGAAATTATCACATATTATACTGTACATCAATCTTTCCCCCTAGACTTTCCCTATGTGAAGTCCCTTGCCATACATTTATTTTTCAGTAGGTTACTTTACTTACTTCTTCTTGCAGTCCAGTATAACCCACTACCAGAGTCGGAACAGAGCAGGTCTATTCAACTTATTGCTTTATGAGTTTTTTGCAGCACCCATCCACCTGTCAAGGTGCATGCTAGTTAGTTGATGCCCTTGTCCTTCCCTCTGTAACTATTGACCACCAAGGGGGTATGCTAACAACATTCACAAAGATCTTAATCTTATCAATCTCTGCTTCCCAAGAACAACTTCAGCAAAAAGTTCTTAACTAGTTCACTTTTTAGTTCTTCCCAAAACTTATTGCAGGGTATCTCAAAGAGCCTTCTTAATGACAGTGGTTGTAGATGGCTAGTGCTAACAGGTAAAACATTCTCAAAGTGAGATTTCACTCGCGTCCATTCCAATTGATGCTTGGAAGGTGAACTCCAAATTTAGGATCATTCAGAAGGATTATCCAGCACAGGCAACTACACTGAAAGAAAACACAGAGTAAGTGGGTAATCTAAGACTGAGAGACGACCATGACAAAAACATCATAGAAACAACAACTAGCAGTAGTACTTCTAAGGAATCTGGGAGCAAGCAACTATTTAATTTATTTAAAAATTCAAACTAGGCTTACAAAAATCTCAAGACCTCAGGAGAAGGTTACAGCATGTTGCATAGATTTTGTAGGCAACACAAGGCCTGATTCACAAAGTTAAAGTAGGTTACACTTTTGGCGTTACTTTACTCCTGCAAGTTTATGCCTTGTAACTTTTCTATCAGTAAATTAACTTTAGGAGTAGTCATTTTACATGTAGTAACTAACTCCTGTATCATTTTAAAATGAGTTACTATTACTACTGATAGCTATTTACTACTAACAAAGTTACTGGCTGGCAGTACAGGTACATTGCATGAGTAAACTTACACCAAAAGTGTAACTTTACTGTACCTTCATGAATCAGGCCATTGTGTACACTAGTACTACCTCGGACAGACAGTATGGAAAGGGGCGACGACTCGGTCCCCCCGAACGTATGGCGGAGTACCACGATCCCCCCGGGAAGCCATCTTGGGCGGGAGGCGAGTCTCGGCTGGTATGCCCGAAGCGGCGTAGCCGGGGCGCGCCTTTTCCCGCCCTAGAGTGGGTTGGCCCAGACACTGACGCGGCTGGCCACGCCCTTGGGGCAGGCAGGGGCGGGTTTACGCCCGCCCTGAAGACGGATAAAAGGAGAAGCAAGATCAGAAGGCATCCTCTTGTTCCTGTGCTCTGAAGCTGCACCTCCTCGCTGCACGTGAGCTCGAGACGGAACGAAGAGCCAATTTTGAGCGTTGTAATCGTTCTTGTTTGTTTTTTCAGATACTCTGTTGGAGAATGCCGAAGAAGGCGGGAAAGCGCATGACTACTGACCAGATGCTGCGCGTTCTCATGAAAGAGGTGACCGATTTAAAGAGGCGAATGGATAAGGACGAGGAAGGGGGGCCGAAACGTCCTTTGGCGGGAGCAGCCCCGGGAGGAAAAAACAAGAGGCCCAGGAGGGGAGCAGCTGGGGGAGACATTCCGGGTCCCAATATCCCGCTCGAGGCTCCCACTCCCGTGCCAGAGGAAGGGAATCCGATTCCCGTTGTGGTCACCCCCGTGTCCGGGGAAGATATGCCGCCCGAGCTGGCAGCACAATTAGCAGCGTGGTTGGGAAAAAGTAGCGAGGGCGCCACGGCTGTCGACGCACAAGAGCTGATGAAGCAATTGCGTGAGTCACGGGAAGCAGCGAAGGTGTCCACACCGGCTGCCGCAGTAGAGAAGCCGCAGGGGACGGGTTCGGTACCAGGGGCAACGTCCGGTACAGGTAAGCGGCCATTGCCGATTGCGAGAGATGAGTCAGCACCCTCTCGTAGGGAAAAGTTGGGTCAGCATGTTCCTTTGGCTATTAAGGAAAAGATATGGGCAGGGGAGTACGTAAACATCTTCTCGTTGCTTACTGATCACTATGAGATGGAGCATGTTAAGGGCCAGAAGGATCTCATGCATCCGAGTGTTTGGCGCGCAAAAATGGCCGCCTTTAAGGTAAATGAAAACATTGGCAATTGGGGCCAAGCGTGGGGGGTTTTTACATCAATCCTGGGGGAAAGAAGGCCCGATCTGTTACCCGAATTGCCGATTTATCAGTCACGAATCATGGGGTACTCGGTATCACACGAGGGTAATCATTGGTTTTGCTATGATAACCTGTTTAGAAAGGCTAAAGAACATGATAAAAATTTAACGTGGGATTGTTATGATTCTGTGTCTTGGTCCAAAATGAAGGATACTGGTATGTTAAAGTTGCCATTAGTAGGGAGTAACGTTGGCGAATCCTCCCGCCAATATGCGGGGACGCCCTTTCGATCGTGTGCGGGCACCGACAATTACTCGAGGCCTGCCGGCTTTACAGGAAAAAGGGGGGTTTGTTGGAACTTCAACAGGGGTAAATGTACTAGGCCCCAGGGATCGTGCAAATTTAGACACGAATGTAGTGGGTGTGGGCAATCATCCCATCCTGAGTCCACGTGCAGAGCCAAACCGGGTGATAACGGGGGTAGAGGAGGCGCCAAACAGGTCTAACATAGTCCGAGGGGCGCCTTTACCTACCCCGATTGATACCTTGGCAATGATTCCTTGGCTCAGTGAATACCCGGATCGTACTTCTGCTGGGGTGTTGCGGAACGGGTTTGCTTATGGTTTCCGCATCCCAGTGGGGGACTTTCAAGGTTCAGGGAAATGTAAAAATCAGCTATCGGTCTTCCAGCATACGACCGTGGTACAGGATAAGATCAGGAAGGAGGTTACTCGAGGTCGAGTCGCCGGTCCGTTTAGTGTACCGCCGGTTCCTAACTTTGTTTGTTCCCCTCTAGGTGTGGTCCCAAAGAAGGACCCGGGTGAGTTTCGGCTGATACATAATTTATCAGCCCCACGTGGCCTTTCCGTAAACGAAGCGATAGACCCGGAAGTGTGTTCGGTGCGGTACGCATCCTTCGATGAGGCCGTAGCCATTTTGAATCGCCTGGGGCCCGGGGCGCTGATGGCAAAATCTGATATCGAGTCAGCGTTCCGGTTGCTCCCGGTACATCCAGACGATCAGCGTCTCCTAGGTTTCATGTTCCAGGGTCAGTATTACATGGATAGGTGTATGCCGATGGGGTGCTCTATATCCTGTGCCTATTTCGAAAAATTCAGTAGTTTTCTACAATGGGTCTTCACAAGGAAGACGGGTTTCCAACATGTGATGCATTACCTTGATGATTTTTTGTTCCTGGGAGCAGCCGGGGATCCGGAATGTGGGCAGGCTTTGGCGCAATTCTGTGTCTTGATGAATCAGTTTGGCGTGCCATTGGCACCAGGTAAGACTGTGGGGCCTTCCACTTGCCTCGAGTTTCTGGGGATCGAGTTAGACTCCAGAGAAGGTTGTTTTCGTTTACCAGCCGACAAAGTGTCAAAGTTCAGGACATCCCTGCAAATGTGTATAAGTGGACCTAAGGTTAAGCTGCATCAATTACAGCAGTTAGTTGGCCAGTTGAATTTTGCCCTGAGGGTTATACCAATGGCCCGCCCCTTTTCCCGTTCGATTGCTCAAGCCATGGTCGGCCTGAAGGAGGGCCATCATCGCACAAGGCTCTCGGCAGAGGTCCGCCAGGACATGCGCATTTGGTTGGCATTTCTGGCGAATTTCAATGGTCGAGTCGTCTGGAGCAAACCGGCCGTGTCCTCCGAGGAGCTGGGGCTGTGGACAGACTCGGCAGGGAGCATAGGTTTCGGTGCCATCTTCGGCACAAGATGGTCTGCACAAAAGTGGCCGACATGGTGGCATGACAGTGGACTGACGAGTAACATTGCTTTCCTGGAACTTTTCCCCATTTTAGTGGCCCTGAGAACTTGGCCTGAAGGTTTCAAAGATCACTCTGTGGTATTTTGGTCTGACAATATGACCGTGGTCGAGTGTATCAATAGTCAGGCAGCACGATGCAAATGGATTTTGAGACTGCTCAAGGAAATTGTTTTACTGTGTATGCAATTGAATGTGCTATTCAGAGCAAGACATGTCCCAGGGGTAATGAACCAGGCGGCTGATGCACTGTCTCGTTTTCGTATGCAGGCTTTCTGGGGTTTCCTTCCCACAGCGGACCCGGAGCCGGCACCCTTTCCCGAAGCTCTCTGGTCTCTCGGTGCCCCGAACTTCGTAACCTCGTGGGAGAGAGTTTAGCACCCAGGACGAGGAAGGCATATGAAGGGGCGTTCCGGTCCTATTTAGCCTTTTTGGGGACTGATAGAGAGGAGCTTTGGGGCCAGGAGGAGTGGGTTGTAAATTTTCTGATGTCCTTACATGTGGTCGGGAAATCGGTGGCCACGGCTCAGAGGCATCGGGCTGCCATTTCCTTTGTTGCTAGGGCTCATGGGATCCATGACCCGACAGCGTCTTTCGTTGTACAGAAAGCGCTACGGGGGTGGCAACGCCTTGAGGGTCGCAAAGTAGACGTGAGGCGCCCTATAGGTTTGGATAGACTGGCCCAGTTATTATCCAGACTCCCTGCTACGTGTTCATCTCATTTTGAGACAGTGTTATTCCGAGCCGCTTTTACGCTGGCATTCCATGGGGCTATGCGGGTAAGCGAACTAGTGGCGAGGAACAAGCAGGATGTGACAGGAGGATTGTGCCAGGAGCACGTCCAGATCAGAGGGGAGACGATGACGGTCTCATTTGTCAGGTCCAAGACCGATCAAACTGGGATGGGGGACTGCGTAATCATACGCAGGATTCCCGGGTCCTCCATGTGCCCGGTAAGGTGTCTAGAAGAGTATTTAGCACGAAGGGTGGCATCATGGGGAGGGACCTTGTTGAGACACGCTGACGCCACCCCACTGACAAAGTTTCAGTTCCAGCGGGTGCTTGCGATGTCGATTGCCGCCGCGGGCTTGAACCCGGGCGAGTTTGGGACCCATTCCTTTCGGATAGGGGCTGCTACAGAAGCTACAGCCAGGGGTCTGAATGTTGACCAAGTTAAACGGGTGGGGCGTTGGTCCTCCAATTGTTATCAAAGGTATGTGCGATTGCACATGTTGTGAAGCTGTAACAATGTACTCACGCTTCTTGTTTTTGTTTGGTTTTCAGTTGCGCAAGCCTACGAGGCGGGGCGAACTTTGCAGTCGACCCAACACCGGGCCAGCGGTCAGACATCACCGGCTGTGAAAAAGGAGGTGTGGGTCGTGGGCCACTCATACGTGAGACGTGCCGCAGACGTATTCAAGGCAGGTGATATGATTCACGTAGCTGGGGAATACGGGTACAGTGTGTCCTTCTACGGAAGAGGCGGTCTCTGTATTGACCAGTTTCAATCATTTTTTGAGGGTTTGCTAGGGCGGACGAGGTCACCGCCGTCTGTAGTCATAGTACATCTTGGGGGTAATGATTTGGTCACCACTGGTAGACGACTTCTTCTTGAGGCGATGCTTTCCACTGTAAGTTGGTTAGCGAGGAGAGTTCCAGGGTGCACAATTGCGTGGTCCCATATGATCCCACGAAAAGTATGGCGGGGGGCTATTTCGGTTCCTGCTTTAAATCATTCTGTTAGAAAGCTTAATAACAAAGTGAGTAGGTTGTTCCGTTCCAAGACACTGCATTCTATTTCGCATGGGTGTATTAATGATGACAGTATGTATTTGGGGGATGGAGTGCATTTGTCTCGGGTGGGGAATGAGTTACTCATAGGAGACTTCTTAGCATGGCTAAAAACGTTACACCATGACCTTTAGGTAGGAGTGTTGTGGGGGGTCCGGATAGCCGGTCAACTATCCGGCCTGTGGCGGTAAGGTCATGATCGGAGAGCACTAATTGGAAGATCCCTATGAGTGGGCGTCACCCAGCACGGATGGGAGCGCTCGGGGGAGGTGGCCATTGGCCCCTCAACGGGGAGGCGGTCCCTTCTAAGGATGGGTCGCCGAAAGAAAAGGAAAGGCGGTCAAGGCCCCTTCCTGGGTAGGAGGGGTTACAGCCCCCTCCTGGGGAATTTCCCGGGGCCAGGACGTCTGCGACGGCAGATGTGGTAAGTTGTGTGGGGTTTGGGGGGGGGTCTACGCTACCTTCTAGATACCTCACACGAGTCCTCGTACGACCTCTAAGTGGCGTCGAGTTTTATTGGGGCCCCCGTCAAGTCAAGGGAAATTGGTAATTGCACTTGAGGTACGCCTCTGGGCCGCCCCTCACAAGTGAGGGCGATATTTCTGGGTTAGGGATCTTGACACCGGTTACGACCTTGCCGTTGGCCCTTAAACGTTAGGATGTACAATTTCAAAATTTCAAGTAAATGTTTTGTAGGATGTTAGTTCGGCTAGGAGAACCTTTGTATTAGAGAATCTGTTAAGGTTAGCCAAACATCGCAATGTGGTAATGAAATTGTACATAATATGAAACTGTTTATTTAATGTTTTAATTTTGTTTCATATTTTAATAAATACGGCCGGGAGGGTTACTCCCTCCCGTCTTCCAAAAACTTCAGAACTGTTTCCGGTTTCCCATCCTTGGGGATTGTGTTGAGAGGGGGTGGCGGGTATCTCAGCCATATGGAAAGGGGCGACCACTCGGTCCCCCCGAACGTATGGCGGAGTACCACGATCCCCCCGGGAAGCCATCTTGGGCGGGAGGCGAGTCTCGGCTGGTATGCCCGAAGCGGCGTAGCAGGGGCGCGCCTTTTCCCGCCCTAGAGTGGGTTGGCCCAGACACTGACGCGGCTGGCCACGCCCTTGGGGCAGGCAGGGGCGGGTTTACGCCCGCCCTGAAGACGGATAAAAGGAGAAGCAAGATCAGAAGGCATCCTCTTGTTCCTGTGCTCTGAAGCTGCACCTCCTCGCTGCACGTGAGCTCGAGACGGAACGAAGAGCCAATTTTGACCCACCCACCAGCCCCTGAGAACAGCAAGTGGTTTTGTGAATAAAGTTGATGGTTAACTCTGATTTTCGTTTACAGGTTGTGGTATTATCATGATGATTTTGAGTATGTAATAAAGAATGGTCGATTTGTGTTACGTTTCCAAATAAAGAAATTCTGCTTTAGTGTTCATTGGTAAGCATGCTTTTAATAAAATTATAGTTGCTACTGTCTTTTTAGTTTAGTCATTTAGTTAACATTGTCGTATTTATTTTGGTCGGGCGGTAAGGTCATGATCGGTGAGCACTAATTGAAAGATCCCTATGAGTGGGCGTCACCCAGCACGGATGGGAGCGCTCGGGGGAGGTGGCCATTGGCCCCTCAACGGGGAGGCGGTCCCTTCTAAGGATGGGTCGCCGAAAGAAAAGGAAAGGCGGTCAAGGCCCCTTCCTGGGGAATTTCCCGGGGCCAGGACGTCTGCGACGGCAGATGTGGTAAGTTGTGTGGGGTTTGGGGGGGGTCTACGCTACCTTCTAGATACCTCACACGAGTCCTCGTACGACCTCTAAGTGGCGTCGAGTTTTATTGGGGCCCCCGTCAAGTCAAGGGAAATTGGTAATTGCACTTGAGGTACGCCTCTGGGCCGCCCCTCACAAGTGAGGGCGATATTTCTGGGTTAGGGATCTTGACACCGGTTACGACCTTGCCGTTGGCCCTTAAACGTTAGGATGTACAATTTCAAAATTTCAAGTAAATGTTTTGTAGGATGTTAGTTCGGCTAGGAGAACCTTTGTATTAGAGAATCTGTTAAGGTTAGCCAAACATCGCAATGTGGTAATGAAATTGTACATAATATGAAACTGTTTATTTAATGTTTTAATTTTGTTTCATATTTTAATAAATACGGCCGGGAGGGTTACTCCCTCCCGTCTTCCAAAAACTTCAGAACTGTTTCCGGTTTCCCATCCTTGGGGATTGTGTTGAGAGGGGGTGGCGGGTATCTCAGCCATATTCTAATTAAAACTGCACTATGACGATGATGTCCCTTTCATGCTGGGTGGGGGTAGTAGGGCTGGCGTGGGCTATTATTCAAAAGATCCAGTAACAGTAAGTTAGTGTTGAATTCACCAAGTGTGGGATGCATTTATGATCTAATTATGAAGTTGCACGTCAATAGATTACACAACCTGGAGGAAGAGGATTAGGCGTTTATTGAATGGGTGGGAAGGGGGAGTTGGGGAAAGGTGAGACAAAGGTAAACACATGAGCGCCTCATCATCACATCTATTGTGGAATGAATGACACAGTTTAGTTACCAAATGCATTGCAAACAGTACCTCAAGTCCAGATTCCCAAGCTATTTTATGTTACCTAGGGTTGAAACAATTACAAAATAGGGAGGACCCAAACAGTTCTACAAAATGTTATTGTTAAGAAAATAAAAATGATACTGTATATATAAATGACAAAGGGGACGGTGCATCTACATTCTTCTCCTTGGAATGTCTGTCTTGGGTGCAGAGCTGCACCGGTCTGGTAAGCAGGATTGCTATGTAGCCTTCATAAAGAAAAGGACTGGAGTGGACCATGTAAATAATTATTATAGTGAAACTACAAGTCAAGTTTACAGAATAATTACAACACCCTCCTAGCCCTCATCAGTCACTCAATTCAAGCACATTATTTCGGTCAAAGGCCATAAAAGCAACTCAATATATCACTCTTTGGTGCATAGCTATCTGTTACAAGTGTGGTGCACTGCACATTTGTTTATTGTATTTTCTCTTTTTCCATGGCAGCGACAAACAATGGCAATCCTGTATTATTAATGATATTTATTGGTGGCAGGCATCCCAGCTATGAAAAAAAAGGAAGCCTAGTGATGGGAGATGTTGTCTTCATGTCCTTTAACCAAATGAGGGAGTCTTCTTCTTTTGTGCACACTGGTCCACTCCATACATGTGTTGAATAAATGGGGCTGCATAAGTCAGACACCAAATATATAAATGTTCTTCATTTCCCCTCTTCATTGTTTTTTGGTTTTTTTTGCAAAGCAGTTCGATGATAATATATGAAGATTCTATTGTGGCCAGCCTAGTGATGGAAATAGAGTTTGTCTTCAAACTTGAGGGATTCACCCAGAAGGTGATCTGCTAACACAGTTGAGTCTGAAAATCGTCCTCATCCTCCTACTGTGCTGTTTCAGGAACAGTGTAATCTGGTTGTATGAAGTGTTGGTTCATTTTTATTATGGTCAGTCTCTCCATGATTTGGGCTGAGAGACTGGTCCTACTGACTGTGACAGTTGCATTACCTGCACTGAGCAAATGCTCAGAACACACTAGCAACCGGACAAGCCAGATACTTTACTACCAGCCCGCTGAGCACTGGTCATGTTTGCATCTTCCCATACCAATAGGCCAATGGGTTTTGATGTAGGAAAGTCTCATTTGGGTCATCAAGACAGTCTTTGCCAGTTGTTCAAACTCTGTTGCCTTCACCTCTGCACTTGACTTAAGCCTTACCACTTGAAACCAAGAAATTTAGAAGTTGTATCTGGTTCTTCTGTTGTTGGTGTTGCTAGTGATGACGGTGATGGCTGAGAGACAACAGGACTGGTCTCGCTGGAAGTTGAAGGCTGCATGCCTGAACTTCTGCCCGGGCTTCAAACAACCAGCCTTTCTTCTTCCAGGTCTCTCACTTGATCAACAATGCGAGTCTTGTAAAGTGAAACATCCCCTTCTGAAAAAGTGACCAATATTTTTCTGTACCATAGATCATGTATGATGGCACATATGAACTCTTTAGAGGACACAATCTCTTTTTGCAGTCTTGTAATAACAGCCAAGTGAAGGATTAAGTTCTGAACCAACATATATGCTTCTTCATTCGCACAAGTGAATGTTTGTGACACCTTTTCAACTGGTCCTGTAGCAGATGCAACAATGAGATTTCTTGGCTCATTGTACTGTCCTCTTTGCTGACTTACTATGTTAAAACCTCAAAATGAAGTAGCATTTGTGTCGGGCATTTGACTAGCCCCCATTAGTCCATCTCCATGGTCATTACTTTCCAAGTTGCCTTCCCTTCTCTTTTAAAGACATAGCCAGTGATCGGTCTGTACTGCTTAAATAGATGTTGCAACATGTAGGAGGTCAGATTCAATGTGTTGGTACCTCCCATATGAGGGCTTTAACCAGAACTCTATTAGCAGAGTCGATGATCCTCAACTGCTTCCAGCCTTTAAAAGAATGACTGAAGTAACTGCAGATTCTTTGGCAGGTAGCCAGTATGTTGCTGACTCTGTCTTCTTTTTTTGAGAAAGTCCTGCACATCAGGTTGGTGCAATGCATCAAACATAGTAACCTAAAATATCCAACATCTGCCATGGCCTTGACTAATACTGCTATTGTCAATGGCAACAAATCCAATTCTGAGACTTCTGGGTCAAAGCCAGTCAAGCATCTTGCTGTTAAAATCTTTCAAGATATTTGCAGTTGTATAGCATTTCTACATTGTGAACATCACTACTGTTGCATGCTGCTGAATGCCCTTAAAACGTACTTTAATGCTTAGCTGCAGACCCCTCCATGTGGTGGAGGGGTCTGCATCTGAATCTTGTGCCATTTGGAGGCTGATAATGAAGAAGGTCCCAACAGGGGTCTTACAAATATAAAAGTCAGTGGTCGTGGTGATGGAACCACATCCCTCTTAGCAGGTTGAATAGGAAGGGTCATCTCAGTGTCCTCTGAGCTACTCTTCATACTGACAATCACTGGATTTTCCTCCTCACAGCTATTTACATAATTCTAAGGCTTTCAAGAACTTTCCTTTTCCCTTGTCCCTTGGCCATACCTCTGACTCAACCTGGGTCCAATCGATGTTCAGAGCATCAGAAGGGGGGCTTGGAGAAGAAGCAGTATCCTTTTATTGCTGGAGATTGTGAAGCCAATATTTGAAGAGCAACATCTTGCTCAGCAGGAAACTCAACTTCTGTTCTGCTTCTACTTCAGGAAAAACTGCTGCTGGGTGTAGCTCCTGTTGTCCACTTCACTGTGATGACAGGGTAATCGTTTGCCACTGAGACAAATCCGATTGACTCACTGCTTATTGCCATGACTACAGTGGCTGCAATGCTGAGAGACATGGGCTTTGGATTAGCCTTAGGTTGGGGTGATGGCATTGATGATGTGGGAATTCTGGTCCTAGCCATTTGCTGTCCAGAGGACAGAGGAGGATGCAGCAGGTACATCTCATTTTCTGAAAAGGGTGGAGATCAGCATGCCAGTGGTTGCAATTTCCTTCTTATCCTCCTTACTGCCCACTTTCTTGGCATAAACACCCTCATTTGGGGCCATTTTCAAGTTCTTCCTTAGCTCTGCAAGTTGCCACTTAGCTGCACCAGTGGAAGCAGAGGAGGACTTAGCTGATGTGCATAGCTGCTGGTCTTATGTCTGGCTCTACTGTGTGTGATAATGTCTCTTGTGCACCTAAAAGAAACACAAACAAGAAAAATAGTCTGTGAAATGGGGCATTTGCAGTTTCTTTATGTGCCTCTAAGGGCTATGATGCACTTGTGGCAGGCAGGGGGAGCAGAGTGGAATATGGATTCCTGACAAAAAATATTGCTAGTGTGCGCCTATGGCCTGTGGCAGGAGAAAGGTCCAGGCAGGGGAAAATTGAATAAACCTTAAAATGCTGGTGTCTTCTAGAGACTAAGAGAAATCCTATAGGTGACAAGGAGGCACATGGGGAAATGGAAAAACGGCATATAAAACACTGCACATACATACTACAATCTTCCTCAAGCACCTTCAATTATCAAGGCAAAAAGAAAAAAATGATTACAAAGCTCTTCTATCAATTTCCCTAAAAATTGGCTTGGAAAAATGGAAGAAAAGAAAAGCCAGTGGCTGCTAACACTGTCCACTCTGGCACATAGCCACTCAGGGCAAAGACATGGACAACAAAGAACACATGCAGGCCTATGGCAAAAGCAAAGCACACAGGCCACAAAATGGCCATTGGCCACATGGCCACCAGGGGCAAAAGCAAGGGCAACAAAGAACACATGCAGGCTTATGGAAAAAGCAAAGCACACCAACTACACAAAACAAAATGACCATCCTGTCACATGGCATGGAGAGCAAATGCAAAATGTTGGCCTATCTCAAACACACTGGCCACTCAAAAAAATGGCCACTTGGCCAGCAAAGAAAGGAGGCATGGTAAACAAAAATGAAAACAGTACCATTAATTCAGCAATGCCAAAAATAACTCCATCAAAACACTTTAACATTTCGTAGAAAAATGTAAAATACAAAAAAACACATTTTGCATCAAATCTCCACATAAAAAACAGTTGTTTAACCCCTTAAGTGCTGCCGTCGGCCGTTGGACGTCTCGAGCACTACCTTCGGAGTGCTGCGCATGTCCAATGGCTGACGCGGCCTCGCCCGTTTTGCAGAAGTGCCACACTGCCGTGACATCACAGCCGCGGCAAATGGGTTAATATATACCCAATGCCTAGTAATAGTAGATGACTGACCCTGGTCCGTGGCGTAGGCAGACTAGGCCCCACAGTAAAATTAGCAAAATAATAGTGCAACAGTGAAAATAGAGAACAAGTACTTCAAAAGTTTTAAAACCTGCCAAACCTGCGTAAACTTTTCCTTTTGGAACAAAATATCAAAGTTAATGCAAAATAGGATCCTACTGCAATGTCTTCCCACCCACAATCAACTTTAAAAATGGAAGAGTAAACATAAAATGCAAAAGAAAATACTAGTGCATGCCCTTGATCAAACAACATACTTATCCAATAGTTTTTTCACTTACTTGATTCCTCAAATAAATCTTTGAAAATCCAATGGTATATGCAGCAAGGATTGCAGACAAAGAAGAGAGTGATAATTTCTTGTCAAAATCTAAAGAAAAGTGATCGAGGGGTGGACAAGGCACTGGGAGGAGCCTTTTGGACAGGAAGAGAAAGTGTGAGCCTCTGTGCTGAAATACTAGCCAAACCATTTGTTCAAATAGAATAGTTACCCTAAAATCCAATTATTTGTTGATTTTGCTGTTTTTCGAGTAGAAAATCTACTTGAAGCAGTTCTCTGAACGCAAACATTTGTGACCCTCCACATTAGAAAATGATGCTCACCAGCTCACTTGCAGGATCCTTGCATTATTTCTGCTGTCATTGCACTGCTCAAATGGGATCAAAATTCTGCCACGTGGCAATTGGCAGAATTTTTGCTGGAACTCCGCTTTAAAGAGTAAAGCTTACTGACCAAAATCCTGCCAACTCTGCAAGTGGAATACATTTTCCACCAACCCCTGGTATAGAAAACCGAATAATATGCCATAATTGTGAAGGCTTTCTCCTGCTTAGTGATTCTAATGAATACGCCAAAGTGTGTTTTGATACCTGGTATGGCCATTCCTGCCACTCATTGTCTCACTTTATCTGCCAGTAACAGTCCGCTTTTGCATCCTGCTTAGATTGGCAGGCCTTTAGTTTTTGCAGGGAGAATTACACCTTCGAGGGGAAAAGTACATTTAGGGCCATTCACGCTTTCTCTAGGCACCGCCAATTTGACGTAGAAGTATCTGCTGTGTATACGCATGTCAGACCCACTATTTCCGATTCCGGATAGCCTTGCCTTTGTGTCCTCGATTGGTTGTTTTGGGTGGCTTCTATCATTAGCTGCCCTCGGATATTTACTTTGGCTCCCGCCCAAAGAATTTGTGATGAGGGTACTGATCCTTGGTTTTGGTCAAGTTAAGTGATGATGAGGGATTTGAGCAGGGCTTGTTTTGTGTGAGGTTAATGTAACAGGGTTTTCGGGCGAGTGTTACCAGTCCCATGTCCTCCATGAGACAGTTCAGGGAGTGGTCATACAGTGCCCCCTCCAGTATCTGAGAATTTTGAATCAGCTCAGCCATAGGTTTGGTGATGAGGATGTAGTCCAAACTTGATTGGAAACAATGAACCTGAGAGATGTATGTGTATTCCCTGTCATCGGTATGATGTTATAGCCATATGTCAAGGAGGCCTTGGTCTGGGGAATGTTGCCCATGATCGATCTGTCAGAGTGATCCAATATTGAATCAGGCGCACGATTCCAGTCCCTCTATATGAACAGGGGTGAAGTGCAAATCTCTGTTAGCACATGGTTACGTCGTAGGAGGAATGGTCGCTTTGGCTGGTTAGTATGTAGACGGAGTCTTTGCATATGACCTTTCTGCCTATGCAGATATGACAAATGCATACCCTCCTTCTGTGTTGGCCCATGTCTTAAGTACCATGCATGACAGTGATCTATACAAAAGGATGGCTACTCCACATTTCCGCGGGGCTGCAGGCTCTGCCTCCAACAATGAAGGATGGCTGCTATGAATGACCGTGCCCATCCAGTTTCTTGGAGTAGAGCCACGTGCGGGGGGTTTGAAGGTAATGTAAGTACCTTTTTACTTTTGATATAATGCGTGAGGCCATGCACATTCCAAGATATGATGGACAACAACTGAGTTGATGCAATCATTGCCAGTGATTACTGTTGTCCTTTTTGGAGTTAGTGTTGTGTCCCAAGGGGGAGAGATGGAGGTCCGAAGAGCACTAATAGCATGATGTGCAGTTCTGAGGTTGAGGGGTGGGGAAAGTGGCGAGCAAAGGTAGGGGAGAGACAGTGGCTCCATGAGGGCCAGCTGCGTGGAGAGGGGGTGCAGAGGGATAGAAGGGGGGAGCGCACGCTGCTATTGTGTAGTTAGGTGTGTGCGTGTACCCGGGTTGTGCTCACGGTGTGTGGAATGGAAGGTTGTGGGGGGTGAATAGGAAAGGCAAGATCTAGTATGTGTGCCCTGAGTGAGCAGTAAGGAAAACCGACCCCACATGGAGAGTCTTAGGCCAAGATCTGTTTTTTGTGGGTCCGAGGCAGTGATGTCCATGGTGCCTAAGAGGCTAATGGGGATGTCCAGGATATATGCATACTATGTGGCTTGCAACAGGGTCAGGTTGGGTGGGCTCCTCCAAGGAGTGTCAGCGGTATCCGAGTCCCCTAATCCCCAAAACTAGAAAGGGCCATTTCTCAAGGACAAATATGCCGGTGGTGGTGGGGGGGCAGTGGAACCACCAGAGCACAAGTGACAGGCCAGCCGGGGGGTGATAAGAGAACATTGAGGGAGATAGCAAGCACAATATCATCATTCACCAGCAAACATATCACAGAAATCAACTGCCCCCTCCATGCAGTACAGGGTGCAGAACATCTAGTTGACTTTCATCTCTAAGTTGCAATAACAACATGTAGATTCAAATATGCGAATGTCAGGAAGCATATTAAAGCACATTAAAGCATAATAAAGAGCAACATGCAAGCGGTACTCATCTGCTGGCAGAGGGTAATGTAAATGTAAATGTTGTATACCTGTAAAGTGCACAGCTGCCCACACCGCGGGCGTACCTGCGCTGTATACCGCTGGGTAACCCGTCCTGGCTTTCCCTGTGAGATGGTCCCTTCTGGGCACCCACAGGGTGAGACCAGGCATCCCCGGCGTTGAAGGGGCAGTTGTGAAGATTAAGCAAGCTATTGCCCAGAGTTGCAGAGTGGGAACCAAGGTTAGAGTAGGCGCCGAGGCGAGAATTATCCGTCCCGCCGACATTTTGACCCAAGACCCTGCCGCGTTGGGAATCGAACCCGGGTCCCGGGCTGATCTAAGCTTCCGGGTCTGCCGCCTCTAACCATTGAGCCACACTTCTCCACGTAATCTCACATAGCGATCAGTAGGATTGTGGGTCAGTCTTTCTCAGATCTAGTTTTTAATGGGAAGTTGGATTTGGCACAGCCTCTGTCTTGTATCAGCTCACCAATGCTCATATCACTTTCTCCTTGCCACTATGGGATCCAGCCAGCCTAACCTGGTATCTGCTCCCCTCTCTGAGGCTGGCTCTCTACCCACGGAACAGTGGAGTCCATGATAGCAACTATTTACAGACAAAAAAGGAGGAAGAAGGTTCCACAGTGGTCCAGGTGAGCAAGCAAATATATAGCCCTGGTTTAGTACCATACAGAGATCTGCATGAAAATAACAATCATTTAAGGACCTTAGCATTGCATTTATTTTGATATCCATATTTCTCTTGCCCTCAAGAGAAAAACAAGCAGCGCTCTATGCTACGGAATTACAAGGATGCTATCTTCCAGCCTAAATCCTGTTATAAATGTAAATGACAGCTGATAACTCATCCAGTATGCAGTTTAAAGTAATTAAGGAAATCTCTGAACCTCCCCAGCAACTGCCCATGCCCCCTCCCAAGATTTCTGTGATAAGATAGCAACCTATTTTCAAGAGAAAGTTCTTCAGATTTATCAGGAGTTTGCTCCTTCCGCTGACAAGCTTCCAGCGAGTGAGGAAGTCATGGTTGCTGAGGCTAAACTGAGTATGGTGGAGCACTCTCAGAAAACCAGGAAGAATGTTCTGTCTTCCTTCGCCCCTATCTCATCAACTTATTAAAGATCTCTTACTACGCCTTAAATCCTGATCACCCTCTGACCTCTGCACGCCCAGGATTCTTAAAATGGCACCTGATTCAGCAGCTTTTGTCCTGCACAAGGTAAACAATGAAATACTTACGTCCGGCTGCTATCCAGCTACCTGGAAGGAAGCAATTGTCCTTCCGCTCCTTAAGAAGCCCTATGCCAACCCTCTGGAACTACAGAACTTCTTCCCTATCTCCCTTCTTCCTGCTCCTACTAAAAGTCTGGAAATATCCATTAATACTAAGTTAATGAACTATTTGGATGCACAGGAAATTCTGGACCGCTCCCAGAATGGTCACAGCATGGAATCTGTTCTCATCATGGCCTCTGACCATATTCGAATGCAGGAAGATCATGGAGGTTCAGCGGCGTTGATTCTGCTTGAATTTTCAGCAGCATTTGACACCGTCTCTCATGAACAATTGATCCAACACCTGCGGGAACCGGGGGTTCTGGGAAAAGCTCTGTAGCTTCTCCAGTTCTTTCTCACAGACGGAAGGTACACAGTTAGCTGTGGAAGATTTAAAACTATAGCCTTCGCTCTCCCATGTGGGTACCTCATGGCTCTTCGCTCAGTCCTACCCTTTTCAATCTTTATGTTTCCCCTCTAGCTGAACTGGTAAGATACTATGAATTTCAGGTGCTCTCCTACGCAGATGACACCCTAGTCATTATCTCTGTCTCTAACAACCTGCAGATAGTCGCAGAAAAGTCCAATGCGTGTATGTTAAACTTTATTGGGTGGATGAAGAGCAGTTCTTTAAAGATTAGATAAGACCGTGGTACTGACTTTTGGGGCTCAGAAGGCGGCCAGGGTGCCTGAATTCAGACCACGGGGTTCACGGTTCGATCCCCGTCGCTGGCAGCAGGTTAGCCCAGCACCATATGACTCAGGGCAATAGCTCGCTTAATCTTCCTGACGGCCCCCAGTGCTGGGGCACCTCTCCGGAGGTAGCTGTGCGCTTTGCAAATGCTGGTATTATTCTACATGTCCCCATAAAAGAGGCTAAAAATCTAGGGGTCATATTTTATGATGGTCTATATTTTGCTGCTCAGGTCAATCGTACAGTTAGCACATGCTTTTAAAAACACTCAGAAAGGCCCTCCCACTCATTCCTCCAGAACTGCACCGGTCATCTATCATTGCCTTGATTACTTTTCAGCTGGATTACTGTAATGCCCTGAATCTCAAAATCACCGCTGCATCTCTGAACAGACTCCAGATGGTTCAGAATGCAGCAGCAAGATTGATCCTAAATATTCCTAAACATCAATCTGCTAAAGAAGGCATCCGGTCATTACACTGGCTCCCTGTTAAGGAATGTATCTTGTTCAAGGCCCTCACTACAGTGTACAAGGCAGTACATTGCAAGGATCTGTCCCAACTTAAATCTCTATTCCACCGATATATCCCAGGGAGGACCTTGAGATCATCCACACTGTTTAAACTTATGATGCCCATATTCTGTAAATCCAGGTGGGGCAGCCGCGCCCTCTTGGTGGCCGCTGCCAAGCTTTAGAATTCTCTCCCCCCTGCTATCGTCAATGCTAGCTCCCTCTCTATTTTCAGGAAACTCCTGAAAACTTGATTATTTCCTTCTTAATTGGAGGCTGCGCACCCTCTTTCCTACTGTGTCTGCTTAGCGCCTTGACACTTACGGGTTTAGTGTGCTCTGTAATTGTTATCTTATCTTATACTAGCAGCCCGTCACGACGTTGTCCGGGTATGAATTGCTGCCAGCCACTAGTATATTGTTTTGTAGGATTTCGTTTTGATAGCATTTCTTATCTTTGACAGGCCTGTGAAATGCTCCGATTCACAGTGCACTGTTGATGCACTTAAGAGTGCACGTTCAGTAGTGTGTTAACTCGAGTTTCCCTACTTTATTTTTCCTTGCAATATTATATAGCGCAAACTCGACAGCATGGCATGAGCTTAATTTACATTACAGAAGAACACATTCATTTGTGGTAGGCACGGGGAGACAAAGCGATTTGCCTGAAATCACAGGATGTTGAGCTGATGCGAGATTCGAACGTAGCTCCCCACCTCTAAAGTTCGCAATTCTAGAACTTGTGGCGGGAGGTGTGTCTAAAAGTGTATGTCGGTGCTGGCCATCAATAAGAGAGACCTGTGCATTTTTCAAATGGGTGGTGAAAAAATATGAGTATGTTGCTGGAGATGTGGGCCGCTGTGCCACCATTGTACTTACCGGGGGAGGGTAAACACCCATTATCCTGCCACTTTCTTTCCGCATACCATCACTCCGCATACTTTCATTACGAAAGTACCATGACTCCGCAATGCCATTATAATGCATGGCATTACATTTTGTATGCTTTTACCACGCATACATTTACAATGAAATTCGTTGTAAATGCATGAATGGTAAAAGCATATTTTTTTTAATGTTTGGATAAGGTAAGTATGGGTATAGGGGTATATGTTTTGGGGTACTGAGGTATATGTTTTGGGGTGTGTGGTTATTTTAAGGGTTCAGATATAGTTTTGGGTTATGGGGTACAGGGGTAGTTTTAGGGTTTAGGGATAGGTATGGGTTTTGGGGTACAGGGGTATTTTTAGGGTTCAGGGCTAGGTTTGGGTTTTGGGGTATAGGAGTATTTTTAGGGCTCAGGGGTAGGTTTGGGTTTTGGGGTACAGGGGTATTTTAATGGTTCAGGGCTAGGTGTGGGTTTTGGGGTACAGGGGTATTTTTACTGTTCAGGGCTTGGTTTGAGTTTTGGGGTACAGGGGTATTTTAGGGTTCAGGGGTAGGTTTGGGGTTTGGGGTACAGGGGTATTTTAAGGGTTCAGGGCTAGTTTGGGTTTTGGAGTAGAGGGGTATTTTAGGGTTCAGGGGTAGGTTTGGGTTTTGGGGTACAGGGGTATTTTTAGGGTTCAGGGCTAGGTTTGGGTTTTGAGGTACAGGGGTATTTTTAGGGTTCAGGGGTAGGTTTGGGTTTTGAGGTACAGGCCTGTTTATAGGGTTCAGGGCTAGGTTTGGGTTTTGGGGTACAGGGGTATTTTTAGAACTTGTGGCGGGAGGTGTGTCTAAAAGTGTATGTCGGTGCTGGCCATCAATAAGAGAGACCTGTGCATTTTTCAAATGGGTGGTGAAAAAATATGAGTATGTTGCTGGAGATGTGGGCCGCTGTGCCACCATTGTACTTACCGGGGGAGGGTAAACACCCATTATCCTGCCACTTTCTTTCCGCATACCATCACTCCGCATACTTTCATTACGAAAGTACCATGACTCCGCAATGCCATTATAATGCATGGCATTACATTTTGTATGCTTTTACCACGCATACATTTACAATGAAATTCGTTGTAAATGCATGAATGGTAAAAGCATATTTTTTTTAATGTTTGGATAAGGTAAGTATGGGTATAGGGGTATATGTTTTGGGGTACTGAGGTATATGTTTTGGGGTGTGTGGTTATTTTAAGGGTTCAGATATAGTTTTGGGTTATGGGGTACAGGGGTAGTTTTAGGGTTTAGGGATAGGTATGGGTTTTGGGGTACAGGGGTATTTTTAGGGTTCAGGGCTAGGTTTGGGTTTTGGGGTATAGGAGTATTTTTAGGGCTCAGGGGTAGGTTTGGGTTTTGGGGTACAGGGGTATTTTAATGGTTCAGGGCTAGGTGTGGGTTTTGGGGTACAGGGGTATTTTTACTGTTCAGGGATTGGTTTGAGTTTTGGGGTACAGGGGTATTTTAGGGTTCAGGGGTAGGTTTGGGGTTTGGGGTACAGGGGTATTTTAAGGGTTCAGGGCTAGTTTGGGTTTTGGAGTAGAGGGGTATTTTAGGGTTCAGGGGTAGGTTTGGGTTTTGGGGTACAGGGGTATTTTTAGGGTTCAGGGCTAGGTTTGGGTTTTGAGGTACAGGGGTATTTTTAGGGTTCAGGGGTAGGTTTGGGTTTTGAGGTACAGGCCTGTTTATAGGGTTCAGGGCTAGGTTTGGGTTTTGGGGTACAGGGGTATTTTTAGAGTTTAGGGATAGGTTTGGGTTTTGGGGTACAGGGTATATTTATAGGGTTAAGATGGGTTAGTGTTTAAGGGTGCTGGGGTATTTTAAGGAGCAAGGGTGGGTTATGATTATGGGGTGCAGGGGTATTTAAAGGGAGCAGGGTGGGATTCCTTTTTAGGGTGTAAAGGGTAATAAAATAAAATAATAAATACAAATAATATAAATAATGCAATTTAAAAGAATGAATGTTTTAATTAAATTTAAAAATGTGTGTATATATGTATATATACATAAATACACATATATACAAACATATATATGATGTTTTAATAATGTACTTTTACAATGTATATGACTTTACCACATATGCATTTGCGTTATAATGGCATGTGTGATAAAATCATATGAGTTGTAAAATTTTTAGAAATTATGTCTTTGCGGAGTAATAGTCCAGCGTTATAAAAATTGCGAAATGATGGTATGCGGGATGTTGGTTTGCGGAATATCATCACATATTCCCGGGGGACGGATAGTCCTTTTCTTGCTATTTCCGTGGAGGCGGGCCTTGTGTCCGGAAATGCGTGGCGCTTCAGGCGTCACCGGAAGTTAAGGCGAGATTACATTTCCTGCACAATAGCTCTGTTTGCGCTCCTTCTGGCCCTTGGGAATAGCGCCATGTCTGACCTCCATACAGTAAAGCAGGTGCACGTCACTGGGAGCGCGGGGCAAGCACACCCGGAGCTGGAATGTACAGAAACTGGGAAGAAAAAACAATTAAATATTGGGCCCAATGCTTGCTTTTTTTCCCGTAATCCTGCGCCCCGCACATGCCCCGCCCCCATCACACGCCCACAGCACACGATATGAGACATGGCATGTAGAGCGGAACGTACCACACGTCCCCAGCGTTTGTCACGCCCCCAGCACATGCCCCCAGCACAATGCAGACACGCCCACAAGGGACTACTTTGCTGGCACGGTTCTTTTACCTTTTAAATGTATATGGTGGGCGTCTTCATAGCCTATGTCCTTCTGCTGCAACTGCCTTTTCCAACGCAGTATTGTGTGTTGTGATTGGTGCTGTGATTCCTGAGATTACCTGCCTCAAAGGTTTGGTCGCTCTCTTTATTATATTAGTATAGATAAACACATTTGTTGTCTTTGGCCATGCCGCAGGATGGGTTCCAACAGTTTAACAAATAAAGCATTCTATGGGTTACACCAATAACTTAAGCTATTAGGTTGCTGTTGGTAATAATCTAGTTACAATATTTTTCTTGTAACAAAGGTCGATATCACTGCGAAGATGACATCATGGTGGGGAAAACAGATAATGTATTGTTGCTGCTTTTATGCACTATTGCAGGTAAAGTCAAACTTGAATAATTTAAATGTGTGACCTTCTGAATGTACCCAAATCTTTGTAATGAATGCATTAGTACACTGAGCTAAGCAGCAAAAAGTAATGTTTTAAAACCTCAAAATTCGGTGCAAGAAAAGATAATTTAAAACGTACTTGTTTCAATCCACTCCCTTGTCTATATCATATTCTACCCTCATGATTCCTGCAACCTGTGTCATGTTCTGTTATCCTTCCCTACCATATTGTTTGCCATTTATCCTCTTTTCCATGTCACTAAGCCTAGGCGTAATTTGAGTAGTTCGTGGAACTCTGCGAAGTGACAAAAAAACGCGGAATTCCACAAGTTGTGGAGTGCGGCGCGAACTGCAGTTCACGCTGATATTCCTACCATTCGAGTAGAAACTCAACCCAATCAGCAGCTTGCACTCGCCAACTTACCATTGGCAAATATGCTGCGCTGAACAGTTTTCTGCACTCTGTGAGCCCTGCGGAGTGCAGAAAGTTCTTCAAACTTCGCAAACAGAGCAGAGTTCAGCGCCCAGGCCTATATGTCACCTGTATGTGACACGCTTTATAGCCAGGCATTAACCGGGTAAGTGCACCCTATCACAATGAATTTGCTGTTCCTAGTGTAGTTATAAAGCTTCACTGGGATCTGCTACAGTGATTCAATTTGCCACTAGGGTAACTCCTATTCCCTCTCCTGAATTCTTCACTACAATACCTTGTTGCTCCAGATGGTTAAGGGCCCTTATTTTGTGTTTTTCTGCCCCTGCACAAAAAACATAAAAACACAATGATGAGGAACATCAAAACGTATTTTTATTCTCAGATCATGATTTTGTTAGCTTTTAAAATTCTCATGATGTATTGCATATCTTTTTAATTAGGGGTACACTCTGCTGTATGGATGTTTTTGTCTTGTTGGTGATATGTTATATTGTTTGTAATGTGTGTAGGAACATAACTACACAAATTAGGACCAAGCAAAATTGGACTGGCATGTCAAATGCTTATGTCTATGATTTTAGACATTTTTTGCAATTTGTAAAACATTAATTATTTTTAGCAAATCATAAACAAGCACTAATACATGGATATGTACGAAACTCAGATATCCAGGCACAGATCAACCCTAGGCTGATACATTGGAATTCGCCACTTTCAAGTCCGAATTAGGATGAAAAATGTACAACATTTCTTATGTTTTGCTTCACACAGAAAACATTTTCCTTTCAGGGGAATTTCTTTCCCCAAACACACTGAATATGTAGGAATATTTAGGACTCTTTAATATCTTATTTGGACACTCACTCTGGCATTTCCCCCCTACAGATTGTGGACCAAGTTCATGGTGAAATGTTAAGTCGGTGTTTGTTCCAAACAACGGTTAAGGTTCCAGAGGTGGTAATGGGTGACAAGGACGTTTGTACAAATATGATGTGTGGCATTTTGTTGTAATCGTCATGTGTTGTGTGGTTTTTTGTTCTTTTGGGCTGCATTATTGCAATGCGACTTTTGTGTTCCACTGCAGTTGTTTTGTAGTGTTCTGTTCTATTTTGACGTGTTTGTTGTGACCTGTCCTGTTATGTGCTACTAGTGTTGTTATGTTCCATGGTGTATTTTAAAGCCTTATTTTCCGTTGCTCATAGATACGGTCTCTTAATAAAACAATTTGAAGTGGAGCGCTATTTGGAACGTTTTAATAATGTTCGTAAATACAAACAAGGATGTATTTTTGTGGGGTACTCACGGTCCCTAGCTTCAACTTTTTATAGCTGTCCTATCACAGAACGTTTTGTAAGTCAGTGTCCTGGTGCCTCTGACCTAAACATAAGCTATACGTTTAATTATTGTTCTTTTTTCTGATATTCTTTATCAGAATCAATCAAATGTGAGGTCTCAGATTCCTACCAACATTATTGTTTTTGTGTATATCTTGAATTCAAAACAAATTCCAGTTATATCTGTTCTGAATTTTTTCTTATTGAAATTCGATTTTTACAATGCAAATCATTATACATTTGTTCCACCAAATCGTGTAGTCCATTTAAACAAAAGTATGCTAGATAATGAACAATCAGAAAACGAGTCAATTAAAACATGGATTGTAGCGTGAGGCGTGCAAGAAAAGAGTAAGCAAGCCAGGCTGGTTTCTAGGTGGGGCCCAACCTAGAATTGGACCGAGAGAGAGGCAAATGGCTATGTTAATAAATACAAAAATTCGGCATGTCACAACAGTAGCGTTTAAATAACTCGTAGAAAGCCCTCGACTTTTCAAATGTATTCAGTGGGTTCTCCTGTTTTCTGGTTTTATCTGTAGTCTTACTCTCTGGGTGCACCTTAGAGATATAGGATGAGACCCTTTTTGTCTTTTGTTATTATGTTCGTGCTTACTGACAACTTTATCTACTTTCCACTTTCCGTTCTGTACTTAAGATGGAAGATAAACCTGCACAATAAATGCGTAAAAGGCAAAACAGGAAGGGGAAAGAGTTACAGTTCAATGGAACCCCTTCTGCTCTTCCTCTGTCGCCTTCAGTTAAAGTCGTTATCTGTGTCACCAAAAATAGACATATTCAGCACAAAGCTGAATGCGTCACTGTTATTTCTACAGTTGACCAAGAAGATCCCTCTCTGCAAATAATGTACGTTATCAGTACGTCCGGATCGGGCATTACAACTGTGCAACTAAAAATACACCCAAAGAAACACAACCAAAGGCACGTGCCGCTGTTGTAAAAGATTACAGGGAAACATGTTCTGTCCTTCCTTCTTAAAGACACGACCTTTTGAACTGCTAAACGGTCCCTCATTCCTTCTTACATATACAACATTTTTGAGCTTCTACATCGCAAAGTCTCGTAGACAGTACTTGTATAAACCGTGGAAGTAAAAGGCAGAATATGACCAGCAAATTACTCTAAAATTAATAATTTGCAAGTGTCTGGGCCATATGTGTCAACTATTTTTTCTGTTGCAAGTACTCTGACCAAAACATAAAACATAAAATAAATGAAACGAATTTCGTTGCGCGCACCTCATCGCATTTGGCGATGCAGTGCGCACAACGAAATTCGTTTTATTTATTGTTATGTTTACTTACCTGTATTTGGCCGTGTTCTGTAGTTTACTACCCCCCCACCCTGCACCTCCCCGCCCCACGTCACCGTCCGGCAGCACTCCCACCACCGACCGCTACGGCCCTCTTCTGATGTTCCCATCCAAATATGTAGGTTATGTATCAATGTTTTGTAACTGAATTCTCATTGCAAAACATTGAAAATTACTGACTCCATTTGAAAAAGGCAAGGTTTACCCTTGGAACTCTTTCCCATGTCTGAATTTAAAAAAATGTTGGTTAGGGAGTAGATAGTGGTCAACTTGCCCACTATCAGATATGAAAGAAACTTTTAAAAAAAGTTAAATATTTTTTTTGATGTGTCACTCTTTTCTTTAAGGAAAATGAGCTGCATTTTTTAAAATTTCACTTTAGTAAAAAGCGATCACAGACATTACTTCATGTTTTTGCCTCATCACCACATTTGTATATTCACTGTTTCAGAATGTGTGAGGTACCTGACTCATAAACTACATTTTTGCTTCATATGAGTTTATGTAAAACACTGGCGCGCTTTTTCCCGCCCAGATGCAAATACTTAATAATACATGCAGTGCAAAGAATAAAAACAATATGAAAGGGAAACAAAGTCAAAAAGTACCATAGGAAAAATAGCATTTTTGCTTTTAGAGATAGAAAGACAGAATAAGAAGGAAAAAAAGAAGGAAGAAAGAGAAAGAAAGGAAAAAGAAAGAAAGAAAGAAAAAGAAACAGATATCAGCAATCACAATCTATATACTGGTAAAGCTGTCCAATGACATTCTCATACAAAAAGAAAAAACAATCGGTAACAAACCTGTAATAAGTACATAATATAAAGGAATGAACAGAGCAATCATGGCGGTTGAAAAACAAAGTTATTGTCCTTGGCATGTAATGCAGAGGAAGAAATATAGGTAGTGAGAGGGGGCCAAATGGCCTCTTTCCGAATGAGTTGATGGGATGTGGTTACAAAGGCTCTATCTAACCTTTGGTAATATGTTATGGTATGTTATGTTATGTTATGTTATATATTGTCTTGTATAGCGCACGGCTACTCAAAAAGAGTGTCCCGGCGCTTTTATTGAGCCCTGTAGCAGATTAACACAACACAGTGATGTAAAAACAGATTAGAAGAAACAGAAACAGAGGGAAAATGGCCTAAAGGGCAAAAAGCGAGGTTCCACAACTGTGGCGCCAGCAACCCAAAGGAGCGGCCTCTTTTTACTTGCGGGACCACCTCAAGAAACAAAGATTCAGATCTTAGAGATCGAGCCGGGTGGTAAAAGGCGAGTCTCCTTTGGAGATACTTTGCTCCCACAGCATGAAGAGCTTTATAGGCCAAGGTCAAGGCCTTAAAGGCAATCCGCTTCCGGATAGGCAGCCAATGGAGCAACTGCAACAGGCCGGCAGCTCTGGCTCGCCTATTTAGGCCATAGATGGCCCTCGCGGCCGCGTTCTGAACAACTTGCAGCCGCTGCAATAGATATTCCGGCAGGCCCAGATAGAGGACGTTGGAATAATCCAGTCTTGAGCCGATCAAGGCCTGCACTGTCATAACATAGAAGATTCCACCAGGCAGAAAAGGAGACTTTGGAGGCTTCATTCCAGTTCGATGTTATAACCTGAAATGCAATGGCAATAGATAAATCTATAAATGAGTCTATTTTCCGAGCACCCAACCAGCGCATAGAAGAACTACCCAAAAAAATAGAGGGCACATCTGCTTACCTTGATATGCTGGCAGACGTGAAAGCCAAGAGGTCAAAGAGACATGTAATGTTCATAATTCTCATCTAACATTCAACCAAGACCTACCAAAGAACTAGTAAATAATCAGATTTGAGGACTAATATTTTCCAGATGTTGCAAATATTAGTTGTTCAACAATTGTGAATGTTTACCTACTATTCATAAAGATTGCTTAATAAGTTCCATGTTAATAGTTTTTTACTTAAAACATTTTCCCACACTTCTATTTATCCGTTTCTCTTTGACCTACATTTCTGCCATCTTGACTTTTAGTCTTGTGGAGCAAACGTATTTACCTTTGACATGTTTTCACTGGGGTTTTTTTAAACTTGGTCATCCTCCTAGGGTGATTTTCTTTCTTTCCTTGTCCTCAGTTTATTTCTATTTCATTAAGTTCTGCTGCTAGTTACTGGCCTTACCAATATTCTTCACTCTTGCTCTTGGCCTCTAGTTATGTATGGTCTACCTCGCATCTAAGTCTTCATGTTGCACCCTTTATAGTCTTGATTTTTTTTCTATAAGAGATCTTTTCAGATCATACCCCTAGCTCCTGCCACATCAGCATTACTCATCTCTTCTACTACACGGAGGCTGGGACTGTTCGCTGACTCTGTATTTCCCATTACTGTAAAAAATAACTTATTATCAGCTTTATTAGGTTTCCATAATCTTCCATTTGTCTCATAATTTTAGATGGAGCTCATTATATATATGACACTAAAAGGAGAACTGTGCTTGTGCCACTCCCTTTAACAAAACTGTTTGGCCAGCTGATTTCCAAATGGTCAAAAGTAAATAAAAATGTAGTTGCCTATTTAAATTAAAAATGTTCAATTAATCAGCAAATTAGCTGCGTAGTTGGTAGCTTGATTTAACATTTTAATAAACACAAACAAATGTTCCGTCTCATAGCACACTAATGGTACAGACCACTGTTTATTCACATCTTATCTCCTGCAGTTCTAAGTCTCTAGGACATTTGTATTTCAGATACACAGACCGTAGAACACACTGGGCCTCATTTATGAAAAGGAGTGCATCACTGCGTGAAAACAGCGATGCGTCACTTTTCATTGCACCCCCCTTGCGGCATGCTGGATGCGTCATGTCGCAAGGAGGTACAGATATGTTAGTATTTCTGACTTATCTGTAGGTGCAAAAATGACGCATTGCCGGAGTGTGTCACAAAAGTGACACAACTCCATCAATGGGTAATTTCACATGGGCAAGTCCCATTTCAAATGTGCCTGCATCAGTCTTACGCCAGCTGTGAGGCAGGCATAAGATATTGACGCATTTGCGTCCTAGTAGTTATTACCATTTTATATTTCTGCTTCTCGCACTGCGAGAAAGCTGTGGGGCAACGCTCCTCCACTCTAGTGGAGGAGCCGCCCCTGCTCACAGAGAACAGTTGATGTGGGAGTAGTGGATACTTATTCACCCTCACAAAATGACTTTCAGGATTATTATGACACTGCAGATATACATTAGACACATACACAGTTCGCCACACTGAAACTTTGAGAGTGATGCAATATAAAAGAGAAATAAAGGGAGCTGCCTATATTTCCAAAGGACTAATGTTCGATTACCCATAGGTCCCTCCTGTCCTCACCCCATTCATAACTTGTGGAGATAGCCAGCTCTCGACAGAAAAAAAAAACAGAGGAATGCTGGGACCCTAACCCCACCCTCTCCCACTGGGAGTAAATAAACTGTACTTACCCAGCATTCCGCCTGTTTTTTTTTTCTGTCTGTCGTTGCTTCTGCTGGGTTGGAGTGGTGGTATTCATTGGTGTCCGTCAGGCTGTTCTAGATGGGGTGTGTTCTGGTGTACCTCCAGGCCTGCCAGGCTTCCCGGGAGGCTTGGATGTTGTCGGCCGGCTACTTGAGGTGCGCACCCACTGGTCCTTTGCAGCTCGTGTACAGGCCTTGCGTCAGTTCCAGGTTGCATCGCGCATCTTCCTGGAGGCCGGGAAGGGTGGGAGACACTCTACAGATGAGGGATGGCTACTCAGGGGCCATACTGGTGGCACCCCTGGAGTGACTGGCGGCCGGTGTGCTTGCTTTCCTGCTGTCCAGGTGTGGAGGCTGGTGGTGCAGGCCCGGGCTGGCTGGTAGGGGCATTGCTCTGGCAAACTCTGTGGTCTGGAGGGTCTGCCGGCCCCTCGGGTAAGTACAACATAGCGGTTTGCCTGCTTCTTTCCTTGGTAGAAGATGTGGCCTACTGATGAACCTACCAACTTTGACCCTGCAGCACTAGGTTCGAGACTTAGCATTGGTTCGTCATCCTCTGGCTCTGGGCTAGCACTTATTAGCAAGAAACAAATGAGTTGCTTGCTTTGAAGGGGGGCCCGTGGCTGGCTTACGGACATGGAGCTCTGCTCCCATCTTGCTAAAAAAATGTTTTACTTTGTAGGTGTTGGGCTACCGGATTTGTGTTTTATTTCCCTTTTGCCCGGGCACTTCTTATTAATTGGCCCTTCTTTGTGCAGCTGGGAGCTGTTGCTTTGTGGCAGGTCATGTGGATGTTGGTGTCACATGCCCTTCCTTTGACTGGATTTGGTTTCCACTACGGGGACACCACTGTGAGGAGGTCTCTTTCTTTGGCCCTTGTGTGTTTCGCGGTCCAGGGGCTGTGCTGAATTTGCCCCTGGTATGCCAGCTTGCTGGTGGACCACCTTGTCAATTGCCCAGGTGCTCGGATAGGGCACACCTGGGCTGGCCTTTGGGGCTGTTGCTGGGGCTGGATATTGTTGGGTTTTTGCTGGCCCCGGGATGAGTTTCGCCTGGTGGTTTTCTTACCCCCCCTTATTATCTGTGTGCTGCCTCTGGCCCAGGCCTGTGGTGCAGGGGGTTGTCCTGTGGTCTCTGGTTTCCTTTTCAGGGTCTTCTATTTGTTGTTTTGTGAGGTCTCAGCCTGACAGGTGGCTGGTCCCTCTGCAGTCAGGTTAAGGTCCTTGCTGTGGTGGGGTGATCCTGCCATTTGTGGCCTAGGCCTGCAGTTATAGCTTGGCCATTCGTTGCCTGTACGACTGCTCCTGTCCCCCCTGCTTGCCCCCCATGTGGAGGGATTCCCTGGCCTTCTCCCGAGGAGCGAGTCAGTCAGTCAGCATGCCTGCCCCCGCTAGGGTGTGCGGTCACATGGTGTTTCTTCTTGGCACTTTGGGCGCCTGCCCTTTGTGCTGCTGGTTTTCCCAGTGCTTGGCCCTGTGGTTTGGGAAAGGTCTTATGCCTCTGGCTTCTCTGATCCCTCCTCTTCATGGGCTGCTGTCACTCTGCCAGCAGCTCTGTTTCCTAGGTTTCGTTGTGGTGCTTACCGTTTGCTCTGAAACGTCCTCTTGTGTCTGGGGTCGGTTTCCCAGCTGTGGCCTGCTTCGGGCTCTTCCTGGGATTTTGGTAGATCTGTTGTGGCTATGTGGGTCCAGTTTCTGGCCTGTCTCTCTTCCAGCCCCTTCTCTCTCATTGGGTGGGTGTGGCTGTGTGCCCTCCGGTTTCAGTAGTAGTGTTGCACATGGCTTCCGGTCTGATTCTGTGGCTTTGGCTTCTGCCTCTGTTTTGTGGCCTCACTGTTCTGTTTTGGGGTTCTCGTCAACCTGTGCAATTAGGTTGGCAGTGCGTTTTCTGCCCCTGTCCTCTGGTAGGATGCTTGCTGATTGCGGGGGATCTCTAGCCTTTGTGGTCTTGCTGCTTTTTGGGATCGCCTTTTGGGTGCCTGCCTGTGGGCCTTTCTAGCTTTCTTCCTCATCATGGTGCCTTACTTGGGTGTGGGTCTCCCTTGCTCCCGAGGGTCCAGCGGTTCTGTGCCTGGGGTGGCTGGGTCTGTGCCAACCTCCCTGCTCATTTTTGCCTGTGCTCTACACCTGCCTTCCCCGGGTGTGGGCTGGGCCATGGGACTTTGTGCCCCAGCAGGCTGCTTGGCTTTAGCCCCGGTTCTCAGCCAGTTTTTGGGTGGTGTTGCCTCTGTGGCCTTGGTTGTGGCAGGTTTCTGTGGCTTTTCTCTCTTCCCTCCGGGTTGGAGTGTTTCTGGTTAGTGGCTGTATGGCCCTGTACCTCTGTTTCCAGTTCTGTGTGGGTGCCCTGTTGGTAGCCTCCTGTTTCTGCTGGTGGGTCTGTGGTTCAGTCGGCTGGATTCAGGGTTGCTTATGGGGTTGTGGGCCACGACCCCATAAGCTGGGTTGGGCTGTGGGCCACTCTGCTAGTCTCACCTGTCCTTGTGTACCTGGCCTGGTGGTAGTTTCCTGCCATGTTTTTGAACAGGGACTCTGGGGCCAGTGGTTTCCGCTTCTCCGGTGTCTCTGAGGCGGTCATGGGGCTTTGTGTAGGCCCGTCTCTGGCAGGTGCTGGGGCTCCCGTGGGGTGGTTCCCAGTTGAGCTGGTTGTCCCTTGTCCCATGGCCCTTGTCTGGGCTGTTGGGTTTGGGGGCTCCTCTCCGGTGGTCGATGGGTTTATCTTTCCCCAGTGCTGTTTTGTCTGCCTTGGGTCGGGCCCCAGGGTTGTGCTTGGGGGGGTCATCTTTGGTTTGTGTTGTTTGGGGTGGGGGTCTTCCCTGTTGTTCTTAGTTGGCCTTTGGATTCCCCTGGTCTTGGTGGCTTTGGGGTTTGTCTTGTCCCGCTCTTGCTGGCTGCTGTGTCTTGGTATGGTTCGGTCCTGTCTGCAGCTTGGGGGGTGTCCCCTGTTGTTGGCCTCTTCCTGGTGGAGTGTTGTGCTTCGCTGGGTTCTGGCCTCTGACTCTTCCCCTGTTTTTTACCTGTTCCAGTGGGATGTGTGTTTCGGGGTGCCCATCAGGCCTGCCTCCTTCTTTCCGCACCAGTGCCTTTGTAGCGTAGAATTCTGCTGGTTGTATGCCTCAGTCTTGGCCTGTGGGTCTGTTCCTGTGCCCCTGCTCCTTTCCTCAGCCTGGGTGCTTGGGCAGTTGTCTTGTGTCTGCGCTGGTGCTTGGTACTGAACATTCTTGCCTTGCGCCTGATCCTTCTCTGGGGTTTCGGTGGTGTTGGTGGCCTCTGTGCTCTCTGGTGGCTGGGTCGGTGTGGTTGGGGGGATTGTTTTTGGGTCGTTCGGTCCTCCCTTCCTGGTTTGGTCAGTGTGGTCCTACTCCTGTTTGGTCCTTTGGGTGTGGGCCTTGACCCTCTTGGCGGACCATCTCCTCTTATGGTGGGCCTCCCCGGTGGGGTTGGGGTTTGTCCTGTTGTTGTCTCCTTTCCATTTCTGCTTGGGGCTGGAGCTGTTGGGTCTTCCACTGTTCCCCTCAGCTCTCTTCTGTGGGTGGCTGTGTGCCTGTTTGGCTTTGTTGGTCGTTCCTTCCTTGGTTTGCTTGGCATGCACTCTGTGGGTTCCACTGCAGTGTGTCTGGGTTGGCTTGTTGGCACTAGGTGTGGCAACCTTCTGAACTGGTGGGCGCTCTTGCAGGCTTTTCGTTCCATGTAGGGTGCTTCTTCTGTTCTAGTACTCCTTGTGCCGGTTGTTTTGGGGGTGTGGTTGCTTCGGACCTTTTTTCCCTTATGGGGTTTGGCCTTTGGGCAGGGGATCTCTGTGGTGTGCCCATTTCTGGCCTTGGTTTTTAGTTTTTTCTTGCCTTTCTGTGACTGACTCCCTTATGCTCTGTGGTTTTTAGGAGCTGGGGGATGGTGGGGCCTGGGTGCCCTGCTTGTCCTTTTTTTGTGGTTGGCAGCCTTCTTTGGGCTGGTGGTGCCGTCTATTACTGGGTCCTGGATTTTCAGGCATTTGTTCTGTCCCTGTTGGTCTGTCCCTGGCTTTGCTGGGGGGGGGAGTTAGCTGTTTTGGGGTCTTCTTCTCAGTTTGTGGCCTCTTTGCTGTCCTTCTGTGGGTGGCTGACTCTGGTACTTTCTTGACATGGGCTCCTCCTCCTCCATTGTTGATTGGGGGATGTTTCTGGTGGGGGTTGGCTTCCCTCTGGATGGCGGCTCCATGGGCATGCCACTTTGTTTCCCCATTTGTGTGTCTCCTGCTTATTCTGGGTGGCGTGTCCTTTTTGTTTGGTTTGGGGCCTTGTGGACGGTGTGCTCCTGCCTGTGTGTGTTTTTCCTGTGGTTCTCCTGTTTGCTTCCCTTGGGATGCTGCTCTCGGTGTGTTGTGTTCTGAGGATTCTTTGGCAGTTCAGAAGGCTGTTTTCCTGGCTTTTGTATTCTTCACAAGTTATGAATGGGACAAGGACAGGAAGGGCCTGGGGGTATTGCACTATTACTTACCGATAATCTTCATTACTCCTGGTCCCGTTGTCCTCGTCCCATTTAATACGCCTCTCCCTCCCTTCCAGACCGCCAACCTTCCTGTTGGTGGCTTGGTATGTTGAGGCGGAATGCTGGATAAGTATGGTTTATGTACTCCCAGTGGGAGGGAGTGGGGTTAGGGTCACAGCATTCATCTGTTCTTTTTTTCTGTCAGATGGTTATCTCCGCGTGTTATGAATGGGACGTGAACAATGGGGCTAGGAATAATGAAGATACGGGTAAGCAATAGGGCATTATCCTCATGCACATTCAAGAAGCTGTCATACTAGGGCTTGATGTGTCACTAAAAAGTGCAGGGATACCAAATAGTAGAGTCCATCTAGTTTTTCAATGTGATTAGTAAACATGCAAACCTCATCCGCTGATATTGAATGTGTGTCAATTGGCCCTGCACATATTCATTGCACAGTCCCTGAAGACCTGATACAAATGTATTAGACTGTCTGTAATTGTGGGCATTTTTTTTAAGGAAACATAATGCAATCTGAATACACCAATTTCCTGATTTGAGTTTTAGTGCAGAATGCAAGAGTTTCTAAATATCACTTTCTCTCATGCCTCACATGCTTCTGTAAACTGTAAAGCCAGTGCAAAGGGGTGTGAGAATGCAAAGCTTTTTTATTTGCTAATAGAGAACTAAAGCCCTGATCGCATGCATGTTGGACAATCAAACTGTTAGAAACAACAAGCTGTTTCAACAAATGTGATTGGCTGCCTTTTACACAATATAGTTGGTTTCTTTGGTTAAACCATTTTGATTAACTGCTGGTCAGCAAATTAGCAGAGCTGGATAGGTCTGCACCATTGTGGTTCATTTAGCTGTTAACGATTTGTGCACTGTACAGTAAAGGATGAGTGGGCCGTGGAGTATTAAGCACTCTACAGCAGTCCACATTGCACCTTAGAACCCCTACCTGCCATGTTTGCACAATGAACCAGTCCTAGAAACTGAAGATACATTCGCCAAACTGTAGAGTTTCAGCCCATCCCTACTGATTAGTCAATCAGTACATCAGGACCCCCTTGCATGTTTATGCCTTAAATATATACTGATAAATAAAATGAAACTCACATATCATGAACATTTATACACATATCGGTAAGTGGAATTAAAGCTTAGGATAGAAGTATATCAGAAGTGCATTGCTGACATTCACATACACCACCAGCCAGAGCAATGTCAAAACTAGATTAATCCAAACAGTCGAAATTATCCTTGGTTTCTCACCACTGAAGTTCTTATGATTTCTGTTGACAAACAAAATAATTAATTTTGTGAGATGTGGAAGGAGTTATGGTGAAGCAGAAAAGCATAGAACCTAGAGTTCAATTGCAATTTGTATCTGCCGACTACCAGATACCACAATAAAGGTTTAACCATGACAACAAATTGTAATTGATAGTTATATTTGGCCTGTATTTGCAAATTACAAAAACGTGTCATCTGTGTTCCAAGTACTATTTGAAAAATATGTGTTGATGGCGATGTGAGAAGTTGCAAACATGCCAATAATGTGAACAGACACTTGTGCTGGCAAAAGAAAAACTATTAGCAGAAAATGTCAACTCTTCTCCTAAGCGGCTCTCTGAAATGTTTTCGGTAGTATCATTTCATGCACTGAAACGGCGCCAAATTATGAGATGTGAAATATTTCATTTGTAACCATTGTGTTGGTTTGTTGTTGCACTGCAGTTTTATGAATTTTCAAGAACATCGTTCACATATAAGTCGGCGAGTGTTGTACTATAAGTGCATAAAAATATCAAATAGTATTTAATGCAATGGGAAATATTTGAATGGATGGTTTCCTGGTTCCTGCGAACTTAACTCATGGTAAGCAATCCAAATTCACTAATGGCAGTTGTGTTAACAGCATCAATGTCTCGCCCCTTTCCCATCACTTTTGAGCTGATAATTTATTGTTAGCTTTCACGGGGTTGACTACGTTTGATTGTGTTCTTTATTGGTCTGTCAGTGTTCGGGTGGACTTCAGTGAATTTGAAGACACGTTTATTACTTTGATCCTGGTGGTTGTAAGCAGCAGATTTCAATTTCCCCTCTCCGCTATGACCAGCTTCATGCCGCCATCTTATGAGTATTGTCGGGTCACACTATAGGAATTAAGGGCTTCATTGTGTCGCTCAACAGCAGCCAGGGGCCGCTCCTCCGCTATGGTGGAGAAGCCCCACTGCCTGCAGAGGCAAATGAAAAATGTAATTATCTCAATGCAGATCATTTTAGTTTTTCTACTGAGGCTGAGTCTTGGGAGGGCAGGACACAACACTGCAGCAGGGAAGGAGGAGTGTTGAGCCCTGCTGTCAGTGCGGCCGGCCAAACCGTCATACGTACTAACATCTATGTAACCCAGCTGTATTGCTGGGTGGAGAGATCAGGAGGCACAGGTTCCAACCTCCTGATGGAGTGCAAAAGCAGTGCAGTCCGCCCCATCCCTACGCTGCTCTCAATGTGAGAGCAGCGTAGGGACTGGTCACAGGGGGATTGCCAAGAGCAGAAGCCTGGGGAGCAGTGTAGCCAGAGGAAGACAGACAGATAAGTTTTCTTTTTTTTAAAATTATTTTCTCCCCCTCGCACAGCCCCCTCCCCCATGCCTCCTGCACTCCCCCTCGACACTGCCCACCCCATCCCACCTCATTTATCTTACATCAGCCGCTACTGATCGCAGCCTACTTATGCAGGGCAGCTACACATCTTCTTGTGCTGTGCTATTGGTAATTGTGTCACAGTGGCCATATCTTGATTTTCCTACATTTTGATCTGCTATTTTAATTGTTTGTTTTTATGAGGAATTCCAAAAGGTTGGTTCTTTGCGGGTCTGTCAGTGTTTGGATGGGATTGCGGGGACTTGAGGCCACTTTTATTACTTTTCTGCTTCAACTGTGCTGGGTGTAACAAGAGTATTACAATCTCTGATCTCTACCATGACCAACTTCGTGGCCACAATCTTGGAAGTATTGTCAGCTTGCTCTCTCAGCATTAACAGCCTCTGCATGTGAGTCACTCGCAGCCCAAGTAATGGGACTAGCTGCTCATCTGCTTTGTGGTCATGCTGAAGGTGGACCAAATTAGTGTGAAAAACAAATTGCTCCTAGACCTCACTTCATCACAAGCATAAGATGAATCACTTTAGTTGAATCACCTTTGTTATAGGAATAAATCCTACGTATGGGGAAAATATATATACACAACAGCTGGATGCAAATGTTGTAAACTCAAACCCAAGAAATTATATGATCATTCGATTTGAACAATTTATTTTCAATACATATCAATTTTATCAGAAGAAGAGATTAATAGAGAAAGCAAGAAAGTGCAAAAAGTAGGTACGGATAACACGTTTTGACGTGTTATCCATAGTGGAAGGTCCAAGAAAAGAATGAGAATGTTGGCCTGACTAATTTTGGATTAGTTGTGGGTTACATAGTCCCTCGAATTGGATTTTTTGATACACCTTCCATTTGACGATCGGAGAATTTTTGGAATACAATCCCTTGTGTGTTACCTCTCTAATAGGTACACTCATTGATACATAAATGATTGATTTGAGACCAATTTTGAAGACTGTGGCACACTACTATTGCCTGATTTATTTTCCTGGGACGTAGCTTTTCCCTTACAACCTAGGTATCCCCTTCCATTCCCTCTTGTCCTGAAGAAGACCCGTAGCAGAGGTGTTAATCCTCCCCCTTTTGCGCCAGGGTCGAAACGTCAACTTTTTTTTCCCCTCCTCTTGAGGCCTGCATCTTCGTTCCTCACCCCCAGTGTATTGTTGATATCCGGAATTAGTTTTGTAAATCATTTTTGGGGCAGGTCTTTAGGTTTATTCAGCTTGATGAATTGAACTTCAGCCGAATATGAATAATACAAAAAATTGCCTTTTAAATTTCTTTTGAATTCCTCTCTCTTCACAAGAGCACCTACTTTTTGCACTTTCTTGCTTTCTCTATTAATCTCTTCTTTTGATAAAATTCATATGTATTGTAAATAAATTGTTAAAATCGAATGATCATATAGTTTCTTGGGTTTGAGTTTACAACATTTGCTTCAGGCTGTTGTGTATATATATTTTCTCCATACATAAGATTTATTCCTATAACAAAGGTGATTCAACTAAAGTGATTCGTCTTATGGTTGTGACGAAGTGAGGTCTAGGACCAATTTGTTTTTCATACTAATCTATACCCAGGTCCTGTGACTTTTGCTGGATTGACTCCATTTTTCCAAAGGTGGACCAAAGGCATGCCAAGGGTAACAGTTTGTATCTGTCTATGACTTAGTGGTGCCAGGCACCAGGCATACTGACCCTTTTACCCCCATATGATTTACTCCAAGGGTGAGCTCGTAGCCTTGCAACTTCCATTCAAAAGGGCAGCCAGCTTCATGCTCGCTAGATCCAAAGTTGAGCCAAAGCATTGCTTCTCCTCACTAGAAATCGCTACGGTAAGCATGCACTGTAATGCTTGGACTGGAGCTCTTAATTCGTATGTTAATCAATCTCTCTTTTGATTGAGAGTGCCGGCCTGGATTTTCTGCTCATTACGGAGTCCTGGCACAGAGGTTCTTCTGGCTATGATCTAGTTACTGCTATCCCTCAAACATTTCAGAATCTTCATAAGGATAGGGAAACCACTGGGATAGCAGCTTCTCAAACTGATCTTCCTTTGAGAAAGCAGAAACCTTGTTTTTCCAGGGAAGTGTGGGACTAGTTCCCTCATGGTTTAGCCTCACCCATCGATCCCTAGGACCAGCTACTAGCTTTGGGTCCCCCTCACAGACTTTACTGGTCCATTTATGTTAAAACATTTCACATTTTTGTTATTGTGGATATCAATATATTGCTTGATCATCAGGAGATTTTTGCTCCCTAGATGAATTATTAAACATGCTAGAACGTTTAAACCAAGTCCATTCTCCAATGCATCAGGCAGATATACAATACAATACAAGCACAGCTGCCTCCGAAGCGGCACCCTGATGGTAGTTCACAACCTATTTACTATTTTCATTGCAAACAATTTAGTGTTTATCACTTCCCTAATTGACTTGCCTTGTAGAGGCCATATGTGAGTCCCATTTCACATTTGCATTCCTTTTTCCAAGACCGATATTGTTTCTGTGAGAAAAACATGCTTGGAAAGGGCCCTGGTGGACTAAGATTTCCAGCACCAAGCTGAATACAATATTCAAACACTCTCCCATTCCCAATCTGGTTCACAGTGGCATGAAGGTATATGACTCTGGTTTTAATGTTTGGATCACAACAGCTCTTTATTTTAATTGATCAAAGTAAAACACTGTAATCTCAGAGATTGTCTCCTACAGCACTGTAGTACACCTTGCTGCTTGCAAATATGTGAAAGACAATGGCGAGCTGAACATATTGTGGATTGGAAACTAGCTTATAGCTTTGTAATCAAAGCCTTTAAAAAAAATGTACGCTAACCAGGGGCATACCGTGATGTAAGTCTATCAAAAACATTCCACCAAAAAACGTTTACTGGTTTGATCAACTGCAATTTGCTGCCTCAGTCCCTCTATCTCAGGCGTTATGTAATTCTGTAATTATGTAATTCTGTCTCATCTTATTTCAAAGATACATTATTGAAAAGGTACCACTCAATGGGAAATAAGTATTCTGGTAAACACTATTCCAAATATTTCATCAGCAAACCTGAGGTCCCTTTTAAGCTCTCTCCTAGTTCCAGGCTCCAGCTGACATAAATTGTCAACCTCACAAAATTCACAAGGTTTAGTTAGGCTGGCCCAGTTGTTTCTGCTTGGCACACATTCTTCTTTCTCTGTGCAATGCCTCCTTAGATTTGACAGTGGCCCCTAATTTATGGAAGGATGGTGTGATCGACCCTCTGCTGATGAAACTCAAATCAGTCCAGACTACGTAAAGTTACTCCTATTCTATTTTGTTCCTTCTTTTTCCTATCAAAACAATAGAAAGTGAAGTGAATCAACAATGTTTACTTTCACTGAGTGCAACACTATTCTTTCTGTTGCTCTAGAATGGCTCAGTTCCTTACATGACATGCAGTCACAGATGACATCTGCATTTGGCTAGATCAAGGAGGGAAGGCAGCGTCTATCCTGTGTAGCGCTACCTTTTTGAAACAGTACACAGTCTAAATATCGAGTTTGTAATATACACCCATAGAAATATTGAGTCTGAAATAATGAAGGTAAAGAATATCAAGGTCAAGAATATCGTTGGATAGAACATCGACCCTAAGTCAAGTAATATCTATTTTTTTTATATTGATGTAAGAGTAAAATCGAATTCAGTGATATCGATATTAAATATATCGCTGTTACTAATTTCGATGTTACTAATATGAATATTTGTATTATTTTTTGTATTTTATTAAGTATTTAATATGTATATGTTATACAATTTTTTGTTAAGTATTTTACGTGTTTTAAATTATATGTGTACTATTTTTATATATTAATAAGTCAATTTTATGTTTTAGTACTGAGCGCATTGTGGGTTTATAGGGAAATAGTGTGGGAAGTAATTTTAATGTATTGAAATAATTATACTTTTTTTTAGGAATTACAAATTAATAATCATTATTTTTTGCCTTTAAGTTTTGTAGCGGGTAGTGGGTTTATAGGGGAATTGGGTGGGAAGTATTTTAATTGTAATTAAGTAATGATTTATTTTAATGTATTGGTATTGATAATTAATTCATTTATAATTAATTATTAATTGGCAATTAATTATTTTAATTGTTAATTTATTTTTTAAATTGGAAATTAGTATTTGTAATTGGTAATTAGTTTTTTAATTGGTAATTATTGTTTGTAATTGGACAATAATATTCATAATTGGTAATTATTTATTTTTTTATTGGTAAGTAATTTTTTTAATTGGTAAATATTTTTTTTAATTGGTAAGTAATTTATTTTTAATTGAAAATTAGTTTGCAATAATTGGTAATTAATGTTTTATAAAAAGTATTGTTTGGTATAAAAAATAATATTATTGTTTAAAGTTTTTTAATTGCTAATCAATTTTTAATATTAAATATGTTTTTTGTTATTAAAAATATTTTATTGTTCAATATTTATGATTTGGTAACTAATATTAATTAAATATTATGTATTAATATTTTCTGTTAATTTATAGTTAATTAATTATTCAATTGTAATTATGTTTTTAATAATTAATAATGGGTATTTGTAAATGATGTCGAGTTATTTAAAATTTTAATTATTAAATATTTTAAATACAATCATTATTCATAAGTATGTTATATTTAATTTCTATGCTATTCAACGCTTTCCCTACTGTTGCAATGACTGGAGTGGGAATAGAAATTTTTACCCCTACGCTATCCAACGCTTTCCCTACTGTTGCACTCTCTGGAGTGGTAATAGTACTTTTTACCTTTCCGCTATCCAACGCTTTCCCTACTGTTGCACTCTTTGGAGTGGGAATAGTAATTTTTACCTCTACTGTTGCACTCTCTGGATCGGGAATAGTAATTTTTACCCCTACGCTATCAAACGCTTTCCCTACTGTTGCACTCTCGGGAGTGGGAATAGTGATTTTAACCCCTACGCTATCCAACGCTTTCCCTACTGTTGCACTCTTTGGAGTGGGAATAGTAATTTTTACCCCTACGCTATCAAATGCTTTCCCTACTGTTGCAGTCTCTGGAGTGGAAATAGTAATTTTTACCCCTACGTTATCCAACGCTTTCTCCAATGTTGCACTCACAGGAGTGGGAATAGTAATTTTTACCCCTACGCAATCCAACGTTTTCCCTACTGTTGCACTCTCTGGAGTGGGAATAGTAATTTTTACCTTCCCGCTATCCAACGCTTTCCCTACTGTTGCACTTTTTGGAGTGGGAATAGTCATTTTCCCCCTACGCTATCCAACGCTTTCTCTGCTGTTGCACTCACTGGAGTGGGAATAGTAGTTTTTATCCTTACGCTATCTAACGCTTTCCCTACTGTTTCACTCTCTGGAGTTGGAATAGTAAATTTTACCCCTACGCTATCCAACCCTTTCCCTACTGTTGCACTCTTTAGAGTGGGAATAGTAATTTTTACTTTCCCGCTATCCAACACTTTTCCCACTGTTGTACTCACTGGAGAGGGAATAGTAATTTTTACCACTACGCTATCCAACGTTTTCCCTACTGTTGTACTCTCTGGAGTGTGAATCGTAATTTCTACCTTCCCGCTATCCAACGCTTTCCCTACTGTTGCACTTTTCGGAGTGGGAATAGTAATTTTTACCCCTAAGCTAGCCAATGCTTTCCCTACTGTTGCACTCACTGGAGTGGGAATAGTAATTTTTAGCCACTTGCTACCCAACTCTTTCGTTACTGTGGCACTCTCTGGAGCAGGAATAGTAATTTTTACCCCAACGTTATCAAACGCTTTCCCTACTGTTGCACTCTCTGGAGTGTGAATAGTAATTTTTACCCCTACGCTATCCAATGCTTTCCCTACTGTTTCAATCTCTGGAGTTGGAATAGTAATTTTTACCCCTACGCTAACCAATGCTTTCCCTACTGTTGCACTATCTGGAGTGTGAATAGTAATTTTTACCTTCCTGCTATCCAACGCTTTACCTACTGTTGCACTCTTTTGAGTGGGAATAGTAATTTTTCACCCCTACGCTATCCAACGCTTTCCCTACTGTTTCACTCTCTGGAGTAGGAATAGTAATTTCTACCCCTACGCTATTCAGCGCTTTCCCTACTGTTGCATTTTCTTGGGTGGGAATAGTAATTTTACGTTCTATGCTATCCAATGCTTTCATTACTGTAGTTTTAAAAAAAAAAAAAATAGTAGTTTATTTATTTATCTGTGTAATATTTTTTGTATTATTTTAGATAATGTAGTATTTAATTAATTTTAAATATTTTGAAAGTATATTTAATTTTTTTAATTTAATAAAATAATTATTTACTTTGTGTTTATGTTATTATTTTGTGTGTGTAGATGTATTTATAATTTAAAGTATTTATAAGTAATTAAAATAACTATTAAAAGTTAATATTAAGAAAGTACATATGATATATTTTATGTATATGTTTACTTACTAGTTTAATATTATATATGTATTATATATTAATTTTAAACATTATTAAATATGTTTAACTATGTTTATTTTATTTGTTAGAATTATTTACTTTATTTTTTTTACACATTTATTTTTAACAGAAAAAACGGATATTTTTAATTACGATATTTTTAACATCGATCTTTTGGTTTTGATATTTTTGTACTTACCTTGTTGTAGAAACGATGTCGATATACTTGCCTTCGATAATCCAGCGTCGATGTTTCTGTAGGTCGATATTCTGTGAGTCGATATTCTGTCAGTGATTCTTTGAAACAGCCTCTCATGACTGGCACTGGTTACCTCAGTTGGAGTTTTCAACCAGTCACTAAAGTAGCACTTATGCTTTTTATTAGAATCATTCACATTTGTTGACTATAAAAGCTTACTGCTTGAAACATAAGCCATTAGACTGTGTAGTCAACTGATTAACAATCGCATGGCTCCACTGTCAAACCTTATCCATACCTTTGATTTCTCTGTAGCATTGTATACTGACTAATATGCTGTCACCGAATTTACAGGCATATCCATTGCTTTTGTTTGCATGCACTTTTAATGCATGTCTGCTTGAAGTCACTGACTTTATGAAGCAATATGCTATCAAACTTAATCGAGGAGGCTTTCCGAATGGATTCTGTAATTTGGCACCTCACCTGGGGGCAAACAGAATAATGTAGCGCCCCTTCTCCTAGTGAGACAGTTAGACACCTTGAGGTCATCTTCAAGATACAGATTAACACCCATACAGCCACATGTGTCTATTACACTTGGTGTGCTACCCAAAGTGCTTCCATTACTTCGCACCCACAGTGCTCAGTGGTTAGGGCTAGTATTATTTCTTGCATTGATTATCATAATTCCTTCTATCTGTGTCTTTCGCCAACATCGATATCCCATTTGCAGCTTAATTATAATTTTGCTGCCAGGCCCTAACTAGGCTTGCCTTCTCACTGTTTCATTTCCTATCACATTGGAAGTTACATTAGCTTCCATGATAGTAATGAGTGATCTTCTTAAAACTTTTATTTTCAGGTCATAATAAGTAAGCCTGGGTGGAGTTCACTGAGTTCTGCTCTGCAAAACTCCATGAAGTGACGCAAAAACTCCACTGCGCTCCACGGAGTTCTGCGAACAGTGGAGTATGGCATGTAGAAGTGCTCACACTAATTTTTAGCGCCGGGAGTTTGTCCAGCACTATAAAATCAGTGCAAACAGCACTACGCGCAGCGCAAGATGGCGCTGCTTCATTGAGCTGGGAGCAACAGCATCCTCAATGTGCGCGGTAGATGTCTCAACTCGAGCGGTTGAGACTTGACACAAGCGGTCGCGATCTGCCGTGACCACCCGCATTGAGAAATCTCACCGGGTGGAGGTCTAGCGCATGATTTTTCCTCACGAGTGCTCACGAATGCTCGCAAACTTGACGTTGGTGAGCCGCATGAGAGAAAACACTTTGCGCCCAATGCGGAACATGGAGTGCGCGCAACTCCACCGGTAGAGCGGAATTCTCTGCCCACCACTAATTATAAGGTAAGACAAAAAGATAAGGCTCCATAATACTCACTGCAATATATCACAGTACTTAAGTATACATAAACAGTTTCCACATTACAAAACAGGTACAGCTGTCAGTAACATACATAAATCAAATACTTCAAAGTTAACATCAAGAGGTTATATTACAGTACTCCTACCAGAGCTGTGGCGGATACCATAATATCAATATTGATTAGCATTCCTAGAAAGGAGGTATGCTGTAAAGGGCCCCAAATGTCACTAGGCAGAGAGGTACTTTGGATCACAGAAACATATACCTCAGAGTGTTTTCAGTGTGTAGAAAGAAAGCTCTCATACTATTCTAAAATTGCATAGGCCTGCCTTACCCCAGGACACCCTTGGACATGGTGACATGCCTGTGAAATTTTTCAACTCAGGTGTTATTTCTACTTTGGATGATGTATTATTTTATTATCTTTTCTCCCCTTGTTTCTTTTTCCCTTCCTGATTCCTCCCCCTCCTTCTCTTTACATTTTCTTTTCCCCCTTTCTCATAAATAGTTACTTGTTGAAGATTATAATTGTATTAAGCTTATATCTCATTGTATATGAAGTTTTCTTATGTTTATGCACCTTTTCTCAATAAACTTAAACTTTGGAAAAAAAGAAATGATCACAGTGAGAGATTCCATTGAAAGGCTTCTTTAGACATTCTATGTAAAGATTGCCCCATCAATCAACAAAGTTGCTGGTATGCCCATACATCCATGGATGTAAGCAATGCCCCATTTAAATATTCAGAGAGAATGTATATTTTTTTTGTAAATAAAGAGATCTTCCATTGTTCCCAGTTGTCTGTTATTTAATTGTCTTATCTCTCCTACTTCACTGGTCATTTTCAGTGGCTGATTGTCAATCAGCAGGAATAAGGGAGAGTCTATTTTCTCTAGCTTGCTAACCTAGACCAATGCTCATTTTGTTCAGTTAACCGTGTGAATATGTGCATGGTCTATGTGGTTTTTGTATCAAAAACGAGTGTTAAGTGGGACTAGGGCTGTCAGTCCTACCTCCAGATTCTGATGAGATTGTCTGAAACTGTGAAACCAGTGGTCTGCAAGCTGAGGTTGGGCTACAAAATAGGAAACTTCTAAGTTCAAGGCTTCCACTTCCTTTGTACATATGCCCCTCTGTTTTAATCTTTGTCAATTTTTCATCAACTCTTTCTTTCCATTCTGACTCATTCATCATATTTCTTTTAACATAATCTTTCTTTGCCTTCGTCCAACTAGGACAAACTATTGGATCTCCTTCCACTAAATAATTTGAATGGTGTCACACTAGTGGTGGAATGAAGGGTTCATTTATACACCTTTACTTTGTTGCTCACTTCTCTCTTCCCTGATTTGTTACACACGCTGGATCACTGAATGGTTTCTTTCAAAACGTTCTTGAACATTTCAATATTGCCATTGCATTCAGGGTCATATAATGCAGATTGTTTATGCACTGTACCCCTTTCTTTAGCAAACTCTCCATCTCTCTTGAAGTTACTTCATTGTCAGTGAGAAGGACGGATGGATAGCCTTCATGAACAATTAAAGTCTTTAAAAATTGTATCACCACACATGTCTCTCCCGATGCCACAATCGCTACTTTCGCCCACTTTGAGTAAGCATCCATATAACTTCTCAAGTAATGATCCACCACCGATAAGTGAATGGGACCCACTATATCCAGTGTAATCTCCTCCCAGGAACCAGTCACAAATTTCCTAATCATCATTGGCTGAGTATTAGACTTCAATATGTAATCACTTTCCAAATACTCAACACACTCCCCCACCTTTTTCTCCATCATCAAATCAACTCCAGGCCATCAATAACCAGTTCTACCTCACATTTTTGTCTTTGAAATCCCAGGGTAACTCTCATGAGAAACAATGCGTTCTTTAAAAATAACCGGGGAATTTAACCTTCCCCCTCTTAAGAGTAGCCTTCATCATTAATTCCTCTCTCACTTCCCAGTCAGTTCTTGTTACACCTTTATGATCTTGTTTACTTGACCATTCAGAATTAACTAACCTCATTACTTATCACAAATCTTTATCTTTCCCTAACGCTTCCATCTGCTCATCCTCCAGAATAGCTCCACCTGTTACCTCACATACCTTGATCTCCTCATCAAAAGATTCACCTCCAAACATATCTCCTTCATCTTCACTCAAATCTTCCTCAAAGGACAAAACGATGGGACACACAGTTGGCCAAACCTTTCCTAATCAAGGAACATGAATCACCTCTGAGTCAAATTCTTGTAACGCAATCGCCCATGTACATATTTGTCTGGAAATGGTATTTACACACTTAGGCAAAAAAACTTCCCTCAGGGGTTTATGATCAGTCTTAATCACAAAGTTAGAATCTCACCAGAACTTCTTCAATTATTTTAAAGCCCAGTACACACACAATACTTCCTTTTCAGTGACAGATATTTAATTTATGCTCATTTTAAACTATTATAAATGGACAAAATGGTTTTCTCTTGTTCGTCCACCACTTGAATGAGCACTGCTCCTATACCTTTGGAGCTGGAATCCATCATTAGTAGTGTTTCTTTATCTGGCTCAAAACAGAGCTGACTAAGGACATTCCTCAACCCTGCTTTCAATTAACTAAAATCTTCACCAAATTCACTCCACTCCACTCCCTTTTTTGGTAACATGTGCATACTTTTGCTTTTCTCAGCAATATTCACTATACATTTCAGTAGTAGCTATGCCAATACATTTCACTAGCTCATCCTTGGTTGTAGGATCAGGCATATCACTAATGGCATCTACCAAGTCCTCTTTAAGTCAAATGTCTATTGCACTGATTTGATGCTGCAAGTAATCTATGCTGTCAGTCAAGAACTTACATTTGTCCAATTTCATGGTAAGCCCACATAAGTTTAATTTTTCTAACTCCACACTCAATCAAACCCTGAAACACCTACACATCATCTTCATATATCCTGATTCCTGTAACGCCTTACAAAACATGTTCTATCATCCTTTGAAACAGTGAAGCAGCCAAAATTAGTCTAAATCCTGAGAAAAGGATGCACATTTAATTTGATGATATGCAGACGTCAAGTCCAACTAAGAAAAATACTTGCCATCTCCCAAGGAACTCAACATTTCAGTTATATTGGGCAATGGGTATCTGTCCACTCCCACACATCAATTAAATTCTATCAAATCAACAAAAAGCCTTACATTTCCATTCGCCTTTTAAAATTTGAATTGGTGACCCTATTTTAAAAACACCCTCACTTGAATATTTTCTTTTACTTCATCAATAGGTTCTTTCAACCTAACTGACGGAGATACAGAGATACATTAGGGTCAAGATATACTCCAAACTCCTTCTAATGAATCCAGCTAATGAGGGAGTCACCCCTTAGAGACACATATATCTTTCCAGAGGTAAACCTCCCACCAAACTCAATTTCACCCCACAAAATATTCAAGGAGTTTAATGGGTTTACCCCATACCTCTTGGTCAACTGTCAGGTTGAAACAATTTTATCTTTCCTCTTATTTCTTTATCATAAATCAACTTTGATATAAGTGTCATTTTGTCATTGAAAGCATGTAAGAGGTTTTTGAAATTCTTTGCAATCATCTTTCTATTATTCTTTTGCACCATCCTTTTTAATGACTTTATCTTCACATTTCTAACTTTGTCACCATCGATTTCCCTAGTAAGTCAGAATCTTTTTTTTAAAGTATCAACACATGCCATAGAATGCTCTACAATTTTTGCAATGGTCAACACTTCATCATAAGACAGATTGTCTTTTTGCTATATCAATTCTCTTGCTTTGTCACTACTACTACCTAACATAAATTGATCTCCTAAATAAATCATCATTTGAAGACCCAAAAATACATGTAGATGCTAAATTATGTAACAATGTTATGTACTCCTTGAAAGATTCCACAGCCTTCAATATCCATTTTCCAAAGTGATAACCTTTAAGCGCTCTACTGATTTTGGGAAGCTAATGTAGTAGTTTTCTCATACAAATTTTGAATGCATTTAAATTAGCTGCCTCACTGTCTACCAAATTCAGTAAGTGCTCATGTAGTTCTCGTCCTTACGGACCTAAACAATGCAATAATAGAGACATTATTTGTTTGACCCAAACCCTTGAATAATGATTGAACACTTTTTCCCATTTTGACCAAAGTAGTTCAAGATCACGAGGGGACGACAGAAAAAGGGGGGAGGACCAATGTTCTGCATTACGACAAGAACAGGTGATGCTAGCAACTTATGAGTTAAACTTCAAATTATTTACATATGACACAGGTATATAATGGCTACCCAAGCTCCAAACCTGTAGGGAAGCAAAAGTTAGCATATTTAATTATAGAGATTATAGAGATAATGATAAGCTTGTAATTATCCACAAAATGAATATAACAACAACATTCTGCAAGGGATGAATTTTAGACTCCACTAGTATGCCATGCAGATCCAGGAAACAGATAAAATGCTATTGCCTAGAACCAGAATTTTGTTGTTCCCCTACAAAAGAGATGAAAATATACTTTCCATGTTCCTCCCCCTGATGTCTAGTTATGTATTCTAGAAAATTTCCAGTGGAAGCAGGCTTGAACTGTGGAATCAGGCTTGATTTCTTTTATTGTTAATAAGTTTCCTCTGAAACTGCCTAATCCAATATGGCCAGAGTGAATGCAATCTTTCAACCACTGCAGCCCAAATCAAAATGGCTGCCAAGAAACCATTCTTATATGGATGCTTTTCCACAGAAATTGCCCAATCAAATATGGCTGCAGTGCATATTTGTAATGAGCAAGTTCTTGCCCAAATTAATATGTCCACTAAAATACACAGCCAATGGCACTGAAAGCTGAGACTGCATTAGAGAGCAACAATTCCCACTGCGAGGCCTCACGTTGATCTAGCAGTCTCAACAGATAGCGGGCCTCGCACCGAAATCAACAGTCACCTCAGGCAGCACTCGATTTACTGACAGAGCGCATTCAGGTAAAGATCTTCCCATAAATAACTGACCTGCACCACATGTCCACAAAGTAGTTCAAAGCAGCATATAGTTCAAACACCAAAAAGTAGTCACAGAAAATTGTTTTTGTAAAAAAATTGCTGATCTTCATTAAATGAATTGCTGTTGAGGTGAATCCATTGTAGGTAGTTTCCACACGTCGCTAGTGTGATGAAGCAGGAATCATACACAAGTCTTGTTTCAGCACAAGATTTATTTTAAGTACAAGGAATTGCACCCTACCTAGCTCCTTTTCCACCTTCAAATGTCCTTTCCTCCACATTCTTAGCCCAATCCATACAAGCTTTATTCAACATACTTAGTCATAAAAGCACACACAAAATGAAGATAAAAAATTACATTAAACACCAACTTGAATGTAATACAAAGCTTGAATGGGAGGATAAAAAAATCACCTTAGAATTATTATAAAAAACATTTAAAACCCATTAAAAGCTCATATAATAAAAACGTAGTTTAAAAATAATTCAGTAAACAGATGACAGAGCATAATTGATTAGGGCAGACACTTAATTTAACCCAATATCTACTACATTACTTAAATTAGGTACAGTTATGCATTGTCTCTTTTAACCTTGTACTGGGCTGAGGGAATGTGCTCTTATTTCCCATGACCACCCCAGATATGTTGATATCACTATGACAATCGGTATTGTTGTGTCAGTTCTTAGAATCCTTTCTGCTTCGTCAGACATTCTTCTTCCTAAAAGCTTACTGATTGGTGCCAACCAGACACGGCGTGGAACAGCATATCCAACATAGACATACAATAGGTGGGCCAGCAATTCTTTACTAGACTGACATACCGGGCACAAATTACCACTGGGTTTAGCCCATCTAGTAGGAAATACTCTTAGTGGCAGTGTGCCCACCCTAAACTGGAAATATAGTTTCGGGTCATGCTGTTTTGTGATTAAATCCCAATATAATTCCAAACTGGGGATTAATTTGCATTCCAGAAAAGCTCCAGTTAGAGAGGATGACTCACTATTTCTAAGTATAGTATACTGTACCATTTCCCAGTATTTATCTTTCAAGATATTTTTCGTGGGAAAAGTAGAGCTTGTTGGATCCTCCCACAGTAATTTCATGCCAATGCTTGATAGAGTATCTCTTACATCCCATAGCCATTTTATTTTGTGAAAAGTATCTGCCCTTAATATATCTTGGAAACCAGCCGCATATACTGCTTGTTCTGGAGTAGTCCAGAGTCTCTGCCAGTATAAAAGAGGATGCAGTTTAGCTATATCTGGGATTGTTTTTTTCCCACGGTCATACAATAGTAGGCACGTTGGGGTGCTCTGTGGTAAACTGGTAATTTTTCTCAAAAACCTATTTTCTGATAATGTAAGCTTGGATACGTTCTCACACCCCCAAATCTCTGATCCATAGAGGGCTGAGCTGATACCTTTCATGGTATAAATCTCAAGTACCGGGCTAATTGGCTTTGAGAATGAGGTATTGTGTTTCATGTGCAACACCCCCGATAATTGCCGATGTTTTAATGATGCCAAATGTATCTGGTAGTTCCATTTCAGGTCACCCTGGATGTTAACCCCTAAGTATGTAAACTCTTTAACTTGCTCAAGCATTCATTTGGATACCCCTCAATCCTTTCATAGAAAGCTACTACTACCTAAGTACAAAGCGTGAAGGACCAGGTTTTAGAACCCAGCGGCGTCAGGGAGAACGCCCGATGCCTTCGAGTTCCCCTGCCTTGGCAAACAGAGACACGGGATACTCCTTGATGACGTCAAAGACCAAAGTTTATTGGCTGCAACCAGAAACAATAATCTACGAAGCACACAAGGGTGGTTCGCTAGAGACTGCACAAATTCAATGAGCGGAGCATGGTCTTTTATGCCAAAATCCAAGCCTCAGGCAACATTCAAAATTAGCATTGGGTTCATACAAACTGACCAATGACAGTGTGACAATTTAAAAGTAGCGTATGATGACAATCCCACTTTCCGTTGTCCGGCCCACCAGAAAGGACCAAGCACATTCCATTTTCTTGTTTGCTCAGGCCGGACAAACCCATCATAAAACCCTCAACCCAAATCAGTGATTATGTTGTAAAGGAAGGAACAGAAACAGATTGGATGCAAGATAGAAAGGTGGGAGCAGTGTACTATAAACTCGGGCATGTCCTACCCTTTGATTTTTATCTGACCAGCTGCTTAACAAGGAACTGGCTCAGCGAGGTCAGCCTCGGGCAAGGAGTCAGTTCGGCCAGGTCATTCAGAAGTCAGCTAAGGCATACGTGTCTCAAGGACTCGTTCGGCCGCAGTCATCGGCCTATATGAGGGCAACCACTCAAAATGGCTGCCGTACAAAATGGAACCCGAAGGTTCAAACAGAATCCCCGAATACGTAGTGTTCTCATAGATCGATTCATGCGCAAACACACGTACACGCTACACTCGCCATTTGCGGTCTGCTGACACCAAAATCGTCTATTTCCGACGACCTTTATTGAACGGGTTCGGAACCACCGAACCAGACCCACAAACTCACGGAACTACAGACCCTCCTTTTGCCCTTACATAGGCAACAGACCCAAACCCATGTCAATCTGAATCCGTATCTATATTCATCAGATCATCGATGTGTTGCTGTAGCATCATCCTATTACTTAGTACCTCTCTCTGGACAGGTCTCTTTGCACACGCAGTAGCACAGAGGCCACAAATAGCAGGAGCACACTGTACACAGAGACAGAACATGAAAAGGATAGCTAAGACCATCCCAATGACCATCAAAATCTTCCAACCCCAAGTGGATATCAATCCCCATAACCATCCCATCAACGACCAATCTCCTTTGTCCAAATGGACAGAGTCGGAGATCTTATGTAGCTTGGAAATGGCCTGGAAGACTCACGGAGCGTTGTCTGGAATGAAAACGCAGCAGCTTGATTGAATCAGTTTACAAACTCCACCTCGATCTGCTAGTATGACATCAAGGGCAACTCTATTTTGGAGTGTCATAAGTCTATCCCACTGGAGCTCAGCAGTCAAGTTACTAAGAGCACCAGCAGTTTCGACTATGGTGGACTCAACCACTCTCGTCAACTGGCGAATATTCCTGCTATTAGCCGTCGGTCCCCAGAACGGCAGAAAACCCTTAAAGAAATCTCCCAACTCTTGCCCTGCAGTGTCTTCTTGGCTAAAGACACCTCTAGCAACTCTCGTCTTATGGTAATCTGCCGCAGCTGTAAAAGTGGGAGGCAACAGGAAAGAAACAAAACATGTGCCCGAAAAATCAGGGGGCAACCATGTATATGCTTTGTCGTAGCAAACAAAATAGGTACCCTTAGCAGCTAAAAATGCTGGAGAAGACTGAGACGTAAATACGTAGGTATCAGTACAAATGCTCTTCCCTAACTGAGCTCTCGGATTCCTGCCATTACCCTGCAGACAATAGCGACCCTGATGGGGCACTATCCAAATCGGTGGAGAACTTTTCGCTCGCTGGTTAACACTCAGACTAACTCCATATCCAGTAATGTCCCAACCACTATAGGGTTGCTTCTCATCTATCAGAATAGTTTCAACGGCATTAGTCCCTTTAACCATATCGACTATGCCTCTTGCAACAGCACTATTCTTCGGGTTGTCCTTCGGTGAACGTAGGGTATAAACACTATGGGCATAAATAAACATCGTTCTGTAAGCCCAAATCGAACCATTCAAACTAAAAGGCAAAACTAAATACGGAATACCCTTATCAGTCGTATGGGGCATTAGACCACAGATCCAACAGTTTGTCGTGTTCATCACTAACTGGTGTTGGTGCAAAAGTTGAATAAAGGAATTATTGGCAAATTCCAATCGTCTGACTACCTCATGTTCAGGCAAAGGGTGAAAAGAATGAGAAGAAATAGTAGGTGGAGGTGTAGGTTGCACAGTGGGAACAAACGTTACTTTAAAAGAGAATGTCACATAACCGATTATGACTGTCATCAAACTCAATAGCAAAAATACACACGGTATTAGAAAACGTTTCTTTGAGATCAATTTACATATCTTCTTTCTAAAAATCATTGTCCGTGCAGGTCTCTCCAACTCGAAGAAATCCATCCTAAACTAAATATGCTGCTCGTGATGGTAGGGTGTTCTATGCTAAGGAATACCTCTGTCAACCCAGGGCAACTCCCTTAGGACAACCAGAACCCTCGACCTAGTGTCTCAGGCTTGCACAGCAAAGACTTTCGGCAACCGCGACCCTACAGCTGAACCCGGATGGCGGTTCGAAAAACAAAAATGAGTAGATCCTCGGTGGAGAGTTAACCTGCAAACAAAAAATCATAAAAACTTTATTTGTGTTTTTATTTGTCCATGACTCTCGGTCGCAAATTATAGCGGCTTCTTCCAGGCAATTCTTGATATTTAAACAACAAATCAGGCTCAGTAGTGTTCAATCGATTGACCGAGGGTCGAGGGCGGTGTTAGTGCTGCTGGATCTTTCAGCAGCATTTGACACCGTCTCTCATAAGATCTTGCTGAGAAGGCTGGAGGACTTAGGGCTAGGCGGCTCTGTTCTAAAGTGGTTGTCATCTTACCTGTCCAACCGCACCCAACAAGTTTTCACCCCTCCCTTCACTTCCTCTGCCAGGCCACTTAAATGGGGAGTCCCACAGGGCTCTTCCCATAGCCCGCTTTTGTTTAACGTTTATTTCACCCCTTTGGCTAAGCTGATCTCCCAGACTGGGATCAAATCCACATCTTACGCTGATGACATCCAGCTACTTTTCACGTTCGATACCCCCTCTGCATCTGCTTTCGACCCGCTGAAATCCTGCCTAAGAGACATTTCCAACTGGATGGATGCTAATTCCCTCCGTCTCAACGCATACTTAACTGAAATGTCAATGGCGTCACCAGAAGACCCGTCAATTGTCTAAGGCTCCAAGACAGGGCGACAGTCAGGGCAGCAGTCCTTCGTAGCCGTCGATAAAGCGGGAAACCTCACAGCAAAGACTTTCGGACCACGCGGACATACAGGGGTCGATGAAGTGGTTGGCCTTTCTCCAGAATTTTCACACGATCTTCGGGCTTGGACCGGTACCGCTGAAGTCACCCCACGTTGGGCGCCAACTGAAGGACCAGGTTTTAAAACCCAGAGGATACAGGGAGAACGCCCGATGCCTTTGAGTTCCCCTGCCTTGGCAAACAGAGACACGGGATACTTCTTGATGACGTCAAAGACCAAAGTTTATTGGCTGCAACCAATAACAGAGATCTACGAAGCATCGCTAGAGACTGCACAAATTCAATGAGCGGAGCATGGTCTTTTATGCCAAAAATCAAGCCTCAGCCCTCAGGCAACATTCAAAATTAGCATTGGGTTCATACAAACTGACCAATGACAGTGTGACAATTTAAAAGTAGCGTATGATGACAATCCCACTTTCCGTTGTCCGGCCCACCAGAAATGATAAAGCACATTCCATTTTCTTGTTTGCTCAGGCCGGAAAAACCCATCATAAAACCCTCAACCCAAATCAGTGATTATGTAGTGAAGAAAGGAACAGAAACAGATTGGAAGCAAGATAGAAAGGTGGGAGCAGTGTACTATAAACTCGGGCATGTCCTACCCTTTGATCTTTATCTGACCAGCTGCTTAACAAGGAACTGGCTCAGCGAGGTCAGCCTCGGGCAAGGAGTCAGTTTGGCCAGGTCATTCAGAAGTCAGCTAGGGCATACGTGTCTCAAGGACTCGTTCGGCCGTAGACATCGGCCTATGTGAGGGCAACCGCTCAAAATGGCTGCCGTACAAAATGGAACCCGAAGGTTCAAACGGAATCCCCAAATACATAGTGTTTTCATAGATCGATTCATGCGAAAACACTCGTACACGCTACACTCGCCATTTGCGGTCTGCTGACACCAAAATCGTCTATTTCTGACAACCTTTATTGAACAGGTTCGGAACCATCGAACCAGACCCAAAAACTCACGAAACTACAAGCACATGCATGAAACGTCTACAAGACACCACACTGATCCAATGACGTGAGAAAACACAAGGTCTGTAATCCCCGGGAGCATCTAGAAGAGCACAATTGGAATTAAAGGGGCTGATTACGATGTCGGTCGGAAAGGCTCTGAATGGCAGTTGGATTCCCCTAAACTGTTCCAGAAACTTTGTTTCCGACTGACTTGAAACATTTCTTACCGACCAATTATGATGGAAGGTGGTAACCATTGGTCTGTTTGACTTGGTTCTGACCGACAACCGGAGACTCAGAGTTGGTCGTAGCCGATCGTACACCTATATCCGCCACGTTTCCAACCAACATATTATTGTGTCAGATTTGACAGCCTTTCTGAATCAGTCTGTCCGACATGAAAAGGCAGTCAGAACTGACTATGTGGGTTGTAGCAGGCCCCCCTTCACCTGGAGCCCTCCGGTTGGGGTTCGTGGGGGTACCAAAGGGACACCTCTTTGCAACCATGTACCGTGTGGCAAGCACCATGGGGGTGGCTGCCACAGGGTGCAAGTTTTCCGGAACCACCTCTTTCTTCAATGGGAGCCTGTGGTGTCAGTCAGACCACAGGCTCCCATTGAAGTCAATAGGAGTCCTACCGAACAGTGTTCAGAATCATCGTAGTCGGTCGGACTCACCGAACCCGAGTCGGTTGGAAACGATTCCAACTAGGAGTCAGTCAGAAAGCTTTCTGACGGACATCATAATGAGGCCCTAATTGCTTTGTTCAAATTTCACTAAATTTGTTTTTACATATGTCCTTCCTTTTCAAATTCAAGGACTCACTTTTAACAGATCTTCAGACTGCAGTGTTATTAATCCCTTCTTGCTTACATTCTTTAATTTGCAGGCTGATGTCAGTCGCACAATCTTTTATACGAAATTCAGGTATGTGAATAGCTTCTCCAGTAAATGCATGAAAAGAAGGTACCTGAATGACAGTGTCATCCAAAAATCCCTTTCACGTTGTATTGAAAGAAAAAACAGCCAATTATCCAGTACTCATTGGAATCCGCAAATTCCTTCCATACAATTTTGTTAGAAATACTTTGGCCCATGTGTTCAAAATAAAGCCACCAATTGGAAACATGTAGACAAGGTTAGATTTTATGTAATGCTCACACATTTCTTTCTATTGTACCAATAATGGATATTACCAGAGTTTTTCTATGGAGATGCTTTTCACTTCACAATTATACAGGCTGCACCAAAGTTGATTTTTTAATGTGGGTCTTCTTACATTTCTTCCCTTTCCCTGTCAGATGAATAATCTACAATTGGAAGGTGCCTATCCATTTCACAAAGGAGAGTTATTGTGATCTAAAAAGTGATTATACTAATTTGTGCTCCAAAAATACACACACTGCATTAAGGGACAATGTGCCTGATTCACAAATAACAAAGATCTTATTTTACATGACATAGAGTAGGAATGGATGTGTAATGCACATTTATGAATTACAGCACCAAGAAGAGTGACCAAGGATTAATCAAGACATGGATAGCATACAATTATTTACACTTATTAGAGCAAAGAGCTCCAGCAGGATCACAATGTAGAAACAGAAGGGGCGTGATGTCCAAAGATTGTGCTGTGAGGGTCATTTACTGTTGTGGAGCTCCTTGCTTACTTCTGAATTTCAAGGTTATTCGTAAGCAGCAATTGTGGAGGAGTTTTGCCACACTGGCTCAGAGCCACCAGCTGAAAATAAAACAATATTTTATTATTGTTTTATTTTTCAGCAGCAGGCTCAGCTAGCGTTTGTAGGGGCAAGGAGGGACTGGGCAATGGGAGTGAGGAGGAATGGTGACCATGTGCACTTCTAAGTGCTTGTGTCTGTTTGGCTTGCCATCTTAGGCAGGCCAAACTGACATGCACAGCTACGTTTCTCAAACCAGGCTGTATCGCACAGCTGGTTTAGAGAAACAGAGCAGACTCCTTGTGCCTGGATGAGTGTGTAGTATAATGTTATTGTTTGGAATGACGCGCGTGAACGCAAGCGCGTCATCCACAAACAATAAGTGTGCTGTGATGGTTTGAATGTGTGTATGTCGCGTGTTGTGTTTCGCGTGCGGTGTGTATGTGGATCTGTGTCGCATGTGTGTATGTTGTTCTTTGAATGTTCGGGTTGGGTATAAACAGTATGGCTGGGTAGTTGACGAGTATCTTAACTGTACGCAGCTGATCTGATTGGACGAATAAAGATCTGCTTACTTTCATTTACTGGATTTCGTCTCTCTGTTACTCTGCAAAGTTTCCTTCTGACTTCTTAACACTGGCGACGATCGGGAACACGTTTCCATGCGTGTAACAACTGGATTTTTTAAGGATTTTCTACATTTTGCTATAACCTGTTCTCATTGGCCGTTTTCCTCCATAATTTTTGCTTTAGCACTTTCTATTGGATGCCATTTCACTCTTTTCATTGGATAATACAAGAAAAGACTTATAAGAGGCTCTTTTATTGGATGTTGCTCGATATCATCATTTTATAAAAATAAAAAAAATACTTTATTTTTTCAGTTGAGTTGAGGAGTGTGAACAACTCGAACAAATCTACTTTGGGAATAATTACAAGAGGAAAATAAACAGTAAATGACTTCTGTGATTCGCACACACTGTTGTGAGTCACAAACATTTTAAAGGAAGACTGTAAAATAATTTATCTGTTCATATTTATTGTTAGATCATCTGTTTATTAACTATGACAGGGATTCAACCTCCTCCATCATTTTTAGCCACTAAAGGTGATCCTCCAATTGAATGGGATATTTGGGAACCAATGTTTTTAGCATATGTTGAAGTTCTAGAAGAAGAAGATTGTGGAGCAGAAAGAAAATTAGCTTTATTAAAGCACTGTCTTGGAGGGATTACACTTAAAGAATTTAAAAGTTTACCTCCTTTAAGTGATATTTCTAATTTCTGGTGGCAGTGGCCTTCCAGCAAATCACCAAAAATTGGAAAGACTTTACTAAATTGTAATTTCAGGCGTGGTGGTATGCAGTTTGTTACAACCACAGGTTAGATACTTACTTTGTATACCCATTGCACATGGCATCCAAACGTTTACACTTATGGTCCCCTGTCACACTATTTATTGATATTAGTGCTGGTCGCTCCTCACATATGTCTCCCTCACAGCAAGAAGTAGCTAAACCTCCATGACATTGTTCTTCTTGCTTATCACATACGATATCTTATTTTGTATTTTGGTTTCTTCAATATTTTTGTATATTTTTACTTTGTTTTATACGATGACCCTTTATTCTGTATAAATATTGTATAAATATTGTTTTTTCAGAATTTTGAATCATACTTGTTCTCATGGTTACACAGTTACTATATGTATACTATGCATTGATCGCATGCTATTTTTATTGTTGTGTTATGTTTTTCTAATATCTTCAATAAAATTCTTTTGAACTTAAAAGTGATATTTCTAATTTGAATGTATATCAGATTGCAACTAAACAACTAGCTATTAGATATGGAAAAAAAATTAATATGGTCATGGAGATATTTAAATTTTACTCAAGAAAACAACAAACAGATGATAACTACGTATCTGCATTGAGAGCATTAGCGGTTACATGTGATTTTGAACATATTAATTATGATCAAGTACTAAGAGATCAAATTCTCATGTGTACAAATAGCAAAAAGATACAACAAAGGTTATGGACAACTTCTGATATGACTTTGAATACTGCAATTGAAATTGCCAAGTCAATAGAACATTCTGAAAAATTTGTAGATGAAATTCGTTCACAAAACAACAATAAACCAGATGTTTTAATTCTCAACAAAGAAAATGACAAATTTAAGGATTCAGAAAAATATAGGAAAACTATTAATACAAGGAATGATAACCAATATAGAGGTGAAAATAGAAATAGATGGCAAAAACCTGATCAAAGAACAAATACTTGGAAAAATCAGATCAAAGGATGAATATGTGGCAAAGAGCAGACTCAAGAATATACAATATGTATTGTTTTAGATGTGGCAGTGGTTATCATCTAGGGAATTCGAAATTATGCCCGGCGGTGGATAAAATATGTTCTAGATGTGAAAAAAAAGGGCATTTTTCAAAAGTTTGCAGATCTGCACCAAGGAAAGTCAGTTTAGTGCAAGACCAGGAACATGAAGGTTCAAGTGATTGTGAATTTGATGTTAATACTATAATGTGCATAACTAAAGAACCTAAAGTAAAAAAATTTCCCTCATGTGATATCACCATTAATGGAGTATCTACCAAAGTATTTGTTGACTCTTGCTCATGGTACACTATTTTACCCGACACTTTATTTAAGTCTAATTGGCCTGATGTTAATCTGACACAACCAGATATCACACCAAGTGGTTATACAGGCCATAGACTGCAACTTATTGGTTATTTTATAGCTGAACTTAAATTTAAAACTCGTTCTACACATGGGAAAGTGTATATTACTAAATCTGGTGATTCATTGTTAGGTTGGCCACAGCAGGAACAACTGGGAATGAAACTTGATCCTAATGCTGATCCTCCTGTTTATTCTATTGACTCTGAACCAAGCAATTCTGTGCAAAGTAAAAGTGGAGAAGATTTGATCTCTGAAATTAAAGGGAAATTTCCTAAATTATTCTGCAATGATTTAGGAAGATATAAAGGATTTGAACGTCGGATAAAAGTACATGCGAATGCTTTGCCTGTCCGTCATAAAGTTAGGAATGTTCCTCTTTCTTATAGAGAAAAATTAAAAGAAATTCTCAATGATATGTGTCAAAAGAAGATAATAAAGCCCATCGAATCATCCCCTTGGGTTTCACCCATTGTGATTTCGATCAAATCGGGGGTAGATCTTCGTGTATGCATAGATTTACGCAGTTTGAAGAATGCAATTTGCGTGGATTCACATCCTTTACCCAATCTGCATGAAATGGTTTCCACTTTAGATAATGCCAAATTATTTTCTTGTTTAGACTTAGCAAGTGCGTATCATCAAGTGGTTCTACATGAAGACTCAAGAGACTTGACTGCTTTTATTACACCTGAAGGTTTATACAGATTTTGCAGGATGCCTTTTGGGCTAGCAAGTGCAGCTGCGGTATTTCAAAGGTTGATGAAAGAGACCTTAATTGGTTTAACTGGGGCAATTGCATTTCAAGATGACATTTTAGTTTTTGGGAAAGATATAATTGAACATGACAAACATTTATTTAAGGTGTTGAATGCTCTATCAGAGAAAGGTTTAACTCTGCGTGCTTCCAAGTGTAAATTCAGGAAAGAAGAAGTGGAATATCTTGGACATTGTATTAGTGCGAATGGCATTAGACCTAAAACTTCGCATTTGGAAAACATTAGCAAGGCTCCTGTTCCTCAGAACAAAGAACAGTTGGTTGCCTTTTTGAGACTTGTGGAATTTTATGCGAAATTTATCCAGAACTATGCAAGTGTAATTGAACCTTTCAGGATGCTTCTGAAGAAAAATGCAAAATTTGAATAGACAGATTCTATGACAGCAACCTTTAATGATGTAAAGTCAATGATTATTCGAGCACCTTGTCTTAAACGATTTGTGATTGCGAAGAAGTGTATTGTGACAGTTGATGCAAGTAATTGCGGATTGGGTGCTGTGTTGATTCAAGAGGAATGGGGTAAAGAATGGATTGTAGCTTATGCTTCAAGGACGTTGAGGGAGTCAGAGCGACATTATTCTGTAATTGAAAGAGAACTTTTGGCATGTGTTTGGGGGGCAGAACATTTTCGACTTTTTTTGTGGGGAACAAAATGTATTATTAAATCAGATCACAAGCCTTTGGTGCACATATTATCACCAGGTGGAGGACGTACACTTTCTTCTAGATTGGCTAGACTTTCATCTAGGTTACAACATTTTCAGTATTCTTTAGAATACATTCCTGGGAAATCTAATGTTCATGCTGATTGCATGTCAAGACTTCCATTGGCACGCAGAAATTATGATGTGATTGATAAAGATGAATGTGAGGTAGCACATGTTTATAGTGATGTCAATTTAGTGTTTGGAGAAAATTCAATAGTACAAGAGGAGACATGGAATGAGGAAATGGACAAAGATTTAGAACTTAAAGAAGTAAAGGAATATGTACTGAAAGGTTGGCCTGAAGGAAGGAACTTTTGAGTTATCATAAAATTAAGGATGAATTGGCGATAGAAAATGGCATTTTATAAAGGAATGCTAAATTTATTCCACCTTTTGGTCTCAGGAAAAAATTTCTAGATTTAGCTCATGTGGGGCATTTTGGAATATCAATCACTAGAACACGTTTAAAAAACAATTTCTGGTGGCCGGGTATTGATTATTTTGTCGAGCAACAGGTAAAATTGTGTGAATTGTGTGCTAAGAGTGATAAAACAGCTAGGCCTTACCCAGTGAACCACAACCTGTTGAATTACCTGCATCACCCTGGAACAAACTGGGTATTGACATTATTGGACCATTTGGTGTATTGCCACAACAGCATTCATTTGGTATAGTGCTCATAGACTATTTTTCAAAATGGCCAGAAATAAAGATGGTCAGAAAAGTTACCAGTGATGTTATTATACAGTTTATGGATGACATTTTTTGCAGAGAGGATATTCCTCAAGAGGTAGTAACGGATAATGGTCCACAGTTTGTTAGTAAGCAAATGGAGAGGTATTTTGATAGATGTGGTATTTTTCACAGAAGAATAGCGGTATTCCACCCTGAAGCAAATGGTCAGACAGAGAGATTCAATAGAGTAGTTAAGGAGGCTATTCAACTGGCTGTCAAAGGTGGTTTATGCTGGAATAAAGCGTTACAGTCCATGTTGTTGTCATACAGGACTGCTCCCAATGCTATTACATTGCTATCTCCTTTTGAGATTTTGAGAGGGCGTAAACCCAGTACTAATTTGGTTCCTTGGTGGTTAAAGAACAAGGATAGTAGTCGCATTGATTTTGCAGAAGTTGATATTGGAGAAATTCGCAAGAAAGTTGATGTTTATAAAGAGGAAATGAAGAAAGATTTGTCAAAAGTGGGAACAAGAGGTTCTGTGTCCATTCGAGTGGGAGATTTGGTGAGATTAAAAAAAGGTGGTTATGTACATAAAGGGTTAGCAAAGTGGTCTGATCCTGTTGAAGTAATTGAGGTATTTAAGAATGCTGTAAGGGTATTAGATGGAAGTGTTTGGCATTTTAGCAGAGTTTCAAAATTTAACAACAGCAAACCTTTTTCTGAAGATGACTCATCTAATGTGTTTTTGGCTGAAGATGATTCATTTAACGTGTTTTTGGATGTCAACGCAGACAGTTCAAGGTCATCTGAATCACCTACTGTTTCTGTTAATTGTGATTCCAACACGCAAGAGTTGTTGAGAGGTTCAAGGTGTCGCAGAGCTCCGGCACGGTTCAGAGATTTTGTTCTTACTTAAAAAAAAAAAGGAGGGAGGTGTGTAGTATAATGTTATTGTTTGGAATGACGCGCGTGAACGCACGCGCGTCATCCACAAACAATAAGTGTGCTGTGATGGTTTGAATGTGTGTATGTCGCGTGTTGTGTTTTGCGTGCGGTGTGTATGTGGATCTGTGTCGCGTGTGTGTATGTTGTTCTTTGAATGTTCGGGTTGGGTATAAACAGTATGGCTGGGCAGTTGACGAGTATCTTAACTGTACACAGCTGATCTGAGCGGACGAATAAAGATCTGCTTACTTTCATTTACTGGATTTCGTCTCTCTGTTACTCTGCAAAGTTTCCTTCTGACTTCTTAACAGAGTGCAAGACCAGCCTATCAGGCCATTGCCCGCGCTGCTCTCATAAAATGAAAGCAGTAAGGGGATTGCACAGGGAGTCTATGATGTGCCCCAGTGTCTACTGGGGCACTGAAGAAGGGGAACTCTGAGGTGAGAGGCAGACAGCAGCTTTAGGTGAGAGTTTTTATTTTTATTAGTAACTCTGTGCTACCCCCTGTGCTCCGCCCTGCACTTCCCGGTTTCACACTCCCCTCGCACTCTCTCCAACCACCCCACACTTTTAATTTGTGTCGGCTGCTACTGATCGGAAGCACACCTGACTCACTCCTGTTATATTATATTATGTTAACAAGCACTTATAAAGCGTGCGTACACCCTTAGGTTTCATGGCGCTAAATACTGAAGGCCAATGCGACCGAATTACTAGGCATAGGCATTGAGTTATTAGGCGTGGGCTTGCTCAAATAGCCATGTCTTCAGAGACTTTCTGAAGCTGAGGAGGTTGTTACTCCTAGCTTACTCTTGAAATTCGTGAGTGAGTCAGAAGTACTACAAGTGAATGTCACAGTGAAATCTTTGTAACTCTGGACCCGAGCTTTTTGGGTGTAGGCTCTATAACAAACCATATGCATAGATTATTTTTCGCCTGAACACTATTCTTACAAAAGTGAATTTTTTGTTAAAAGGTGTAGAGTTTCACTTTAATAACATTTTTTATAGAAAATGCACGACTAATTCCTAATTTTGTGTAGGTAAAATTTCTGTGACAGATTGAGGAAGGATTTTCTGTGAGTAGAACTGACTTTCTCAGGATGACTCCTGGCTTTCTCTTGAATTCCAGGAGAAAACCAGACATACTACTAATTAATCCTGTGTTCATCCTAGAATTCACAAGTAAGCCAGGAGTATTACAGGAGAAAAACAAAGCAAAGTCTCTGTGAATCAATCCATGTCACTGAAATTATCGTAAACTTTTACTGCTGTGCATACTAAACGATACAACAAAAGAAAATGTATGTTAGCAAATAACACTAGTTTAAGATGTCTACCCACAGGTATAATTTAGGCACAGAGGATGCTACTCCCAGCTTGAGTTTCAGAGAGTGGTTCTAATCCACAAAGTTATTTATATGAGGGTGGAACACAAGTTGCAAATATAAACTTTCAAAACGCATGCATGCAATTGACTCCTTCATCGTTTGGCAATTTTCTGCCCACTTTTGCATTTGGTGCTTGGGCCGTCCTCCACCAGGGCTGTAGAGAAAATTGTTTGGATGCCCTGGTGGCAGCCCTGATGCCTACATTTTGAAATGGGTCAGCAGACACTTCGAGCATTGACAGGAACCACCATCATCACTAATCATTTTAGTAGAACAACGTAAAGGCAAAAAATGCATGTATAGTATATATAACAAAATACAATATAAGCACTTTTTTGCTTTTAAGATATACTAGATAAGCAATTTTTGTCTTTCAGTTGTTCTACAAATGTGGTTTTAAGGAAACACATGTATGAAAATATTTGATGGTGAGCTGAATGCTTTTGTGACTATTGTTTTGTTATTGTCAGATATATTTATAACTGTGTTACAATTGGAAGAATATGTCTGTATGAATAAGAGTAAGAGACAAAGTTGTTTTCTAATAAACCATCCAAGTATATTTTGCAATAAATCTCATTTAACAACATGCTTTTAAAAATATGTAGGAACTGATATGATGGGTTCGAGTGTTATGTCAATTTCCTTTGCAAAAAGAATTCAATATATGTCAATCTGTGTGCCTGTATGAATGCATATCGTCTCAATATGTCAATTGAAAGTATATGTGACTGTTCGTAGGTATGTCTTAATAATATGTATTTAATTGCTCGATTAAGGTATTTATTAGAACTTATAGATATTTTTAACATTGTGACATTGCAGCCGTAGAAAGCTCGAGTGTGAGCAAAACCCATAGGCTGCTCCTATTTGAAGAAATGATGAATAAAGAATTTATTCAAATGCAGTTGGCTAGAAACACTTATACATTTTCATTGCTGGACTGATTGCTCTATAAATATCTTTGGGAGTGGATCTGATATACTTGTTGCCTCTCTGTTTTGTTATATAATTTTTTATGTTAGGTTGTTTGACAGCCAACCTAAGGAGATGGGCAATGATTTGATATGGATAAGGGAATTCACTAGTAGTGTAGTATATTGGCCTTCCACTGCCTAGATTATTTATGTGTTAAACTTAAATTAATCTGGCACTTGAAGTTCAAATATATTACATTGATAGGTTATGCTCCCTCCCAGCAGAAAGAGGCTCCAGTGCAGTGCTTTGGACAGTCATTGTTCCATTCTAAAAAGCAGAAGCATAGGAGAGCTAATGGGCGAGGTCTTAATAATATGTAAACACCTTCAAAATCAGACATGCATAAATGCTGTTTCTGTGAGGTAGCACATTAAAGCCTTACCTCTAGGCTTTGTAAGTCAAGGATCAGTGTGAAATCCATCTTTAGAGAAAAAGTATAAACTGCTAACCATGGCAGTAACTACCGAAATATTTATAGTTGCCAACATGCTAATTTAAAAATGTTTTAGTATTATAGCAGTTATAAAAAAAACATCTAAAGCAAAACAAATCAAAACAGTAATACTGAGTACAAGTGCGTACATTAAAAGACGTTTTCGGCTGGATGTCTCTTCGCTGTGTGATTTCCCTTACCTCACAGATAGTCATTGACCTTGACCTAAAGGGGGCCTCCTTGCAGCTTTGGTTGTGGCTCACTGTCACTCTCAGGTCTGTTAGATCCGTCCTTCTTGAGTCAGCCTGAGCCTGTGACTCACTGCTCTTCTCAACCTGCACTGATGCTATGGAACGCTGGGAAGCACTCTGCTCAGCTGACAGTGACTGGGACTGGCTGCCGGAGAATTGTCACGGCCGTGGCTCACAGTCACTGACACTCTCAGGCCTCATCATCCTTCTTGTGCTGCAGCGCATGGATGATCCCAGGAAGCACTTTCCTTGTCTGTTTGTTTTCTGACAAAGGCACCCTTTCATGAGCAATATACAGGACTGACAATAAGATATGAAAAGATTTATATATCAAGATTCGGACCAACTGGACACGATTGTATGACGTTATAACACATGCTTTTACCCCGCATTCCATTACAATGCATATTTGTACCCCAACTTGGTGCTCTAGGTCCTGGAATAGTTAATTTACTATTTCAACTCCAGTGTGTGCAACAGTGGGGAATGTGTTGGAGTTAAATCCAACACCGTATACCCACTGCAACAAGCCATTGGCGTTGTAACGGCATGCGGGGTAAAAGCATGTGTTGTAATGCATGCATTGTAACCCTGTTTTCCTCTGGAGACTTGCTTAGCATGGCCGTTAAATCTGCAACAGGCGGAAGAGCTAGCCATTTACTAATAAGACTCCACACTGAGCATAATAGTTACATCGGTACGCCTCTGCCCACAACCTCCCCCAACCAAATGACACACAGACAAGCATGTTGGGATGAAGAAGTTGCAGGTTTATTTGTAGTACAAATAACAGAATGGGTTGACTGACAGGCGACCCCCTACACCCCGCAACCCCTTGTTGCAGGGTGCCTGAAGTTGAGCCAAAGAAGCAGACACCAGCGGCCATAGCCCGGTGTGGTACTTGGGAGGAAATCCTCCCACCGGCGGACCTATCGTCCAACCACCCCACCCTCCGGACAAGGGAGAGTCAACTCACACCTTCTCCATCCGGGCGGGGCATTATCAGCAAGCCCCCGGTTGCTCAGGCTTACACCCGCCCTAAGGACTAACGGGGCGCCGTCAAAACCAAGTCCCCAAGAAGGGCCCCAAGGATTATGTATGACTCAGCACAGTGCGTTTCGCACTGGGGCTTCAGGTCCTGTTCCTGCGCCTGTCCTGTATGGGGATCGCCTTGTAACTCCTCCTGCAACCTGGAAAACATAAATACATTGTTAATAACCCCCCTCCCCACTTCCCCCCTTTCAGCGGGTGAGCGGCAGGGAGGGGAGCTGAAAGCGCGGGCCTCGCGTCCGTCGGGGAGGTGAGAGGGGGGGCTGGGAGGCCTAAGGACCCTAAGGCTGGTGAGGAGCAGCCTAAAGCACGACCGACTAGTGAAGGGGGCAGCAGCAAAGAGGGCACGAGGAGGGAGGGGCTCCCACTATATCTGGTCCCAAGGGGGACGGCCTTTCTCTCCGTTGTCCTCGCCCCCACCACCTCCCTCCTCAGGAATGGGTGATCGGCTCCCCACGCCCTACTACGTGGTCTGCCCTCCTATGGGGTCCCCTGCAGGGACCGCGGGCATCCTACATAGTAGTTACATCGGTACGCCTCTGCCCACAACATCCCCCAACCAAATGACACACAGACAAGCATGTTGGGATGAAGAAGTTGCAGGTTTATTTGTAGTACAAATAACAGAATGGGTTAACTGACAGGCGACCCCCTACACCCCACAACCCCTTGTTGCAAGGCGCCTGAAGTTGAGCCAAAGAAGCGGACACCAGCGGCCATAGCCCGGTGTGGTACTTGTGAGGAAATCCTCCCACCGGCGGACCTATCGTCCACCCGCCCCGCCCTCCGGACAAGGGAGAGTCAACTCACACCTTCTCCATCCGGGCGGGGCATTATCGGCAAGCCCCCGGTTGCTCAGGCTTACAACCGCCCTGAGGACTAACGGGGCGCCGTGGAAACCAAGTCCCCAAGATTATGTATGACTCAGCACGGTGCGTTTTGCACTGGGGCTTCAGGTCCTGTTCCTGCGTCTGTCCTGTATGGGGATCGCCTTGTACCTCTTCCACAGCCCTGGGCGTGGCACCCGCTGCGCCTCCGCCGTGCGGATTTGACCCAGCTCTAGTCCTAAACCGGCAATAACCTTTGCACCGCACAAACTCGAAGCCGGTCCCCCCGTTCAGATACGCCGCGAGGATGTGCCCCGTCTCCAATCCTAAACCGGCCATAACCTCCGCTCCGCACAACAATCGGAGCCAGTCCCCCCATTCAGACCCGCCACATGAATGCGGCCGATGTCTTAAAGCCCAGGCTTACCCCGCACCGGCTGCCAATCGACATACTCGGTGGCCCAAACCCGCTACAGCCCCCGCACAACACAATTCAAACGGATCTAAAGACTCCCCCGTGGCATAGCCACGGAGCCCTGTCGACTCGGGTCGTACCCAAGGACGGGGCCCGGGGCGAGGCCTCCAATCCGCTTACCTGAAACCGTGGTTGTTTTTATACTTCTAATGACCTGAGAAGCATGTGGTTTACACGCTCCTATAAGCTCATTGGTTTCTCTACAAGTCTCAGAGAACATATTCTGTCTTTCCAGTTCATGGAAGCACACATATCTAAACTGTCCCAACAGACACCACACTCCGTAAATTGTAAGCCGACGTGTTCTATATCATTTGAGCTATCAGCAGTCACAGGAATCCAAGTCTCCACACCTTGGATGGGCTGCAGTGAGCTTAGTTGTTTGCTGGGTCACAGGTCATGATTTATACTGGCTATTTCCCCTCTCAGGCATCGCTCTTTCCTTGTTTCTGATGGCATGCTTGTGTAAATATCTTTTTTTTACAATAAAAAATTACTGAACTAAAAAAAAAAAAAAGCAGGTGCTCCTGGTCATGTACAGTCAAAGCCCTCTCTCCCTCTCAGCATAGACCCTCAAACCCCCAATTCACTCTCTGTGCAGCTAGAATGCAGGCAGCTGGTCTAGCGATCATATCCAAACAGGAAGTCCTTCATTTGCGAAGGATGCCCTGGGAGGCCGCAGAATCCCGGGAGTAAGCGAATCAGATTACCTCTCTCATAAAACCAGGTACGGTATTTTTACTACTCAGCATAGCTTTTTAGCCAACATCATTTTGCACAAGGGCATTTAAACTGAAATTTGAAAAGTGAAACTACGAGTCCCAAAATGCAACAAGTAGCTTAAAAAGTCAGCATTAGAATAAGATGTCACACATAATAAAGGACTGTTTGAAATCCAAACTTTAACTAACTGAAACCCTTTCAAAATAAAAGTGGAGGAACACTAAATATGCACAGCGGTCACAAACGTGGTGGAGATAGAGAGAAAGGAGAAAATTGGTGTAAGAGAATGGAGGAAGGTGACGAGAGGGCGTGACACGAGGAAGGAGGAAAGGGTGAGAGACAATTTGGATTGTGGGAGAGCTGAGCGAAAGAAAGGGAGTAGGTGGAAAAGTTAGTCGGAAGGAGATAAATAGCAGGGAAGAGTTACAAGAAAGGGAGTAGAGACAACTGTAGGAGTGAGGAGAGAGACAATGAGAGAGCCAAAAGTAGGTTTGAGGGAAGTGAGAGGAGGAAACAGACAAAAGGAGAAGGGAAGATTAGGAAATGGGTTGACAAATGAAGGGGAGAGAAAGGGAGGAGGCGGTCAAGGGAAGTAAAGAATGAGGCTGTGAACATGAGGGAGAGGGGGAGAGAGAAACAAAAAGAGGAATGAAAGAGGTGAGTGGAAAGGAGGGGGAGACTATAAGAGCGAGAGACTGGGTAGCAACAGGTAAGGCTCACAGGTTCAGTTTATGAATAGTCTGAGGTTCACAGGATTAGTTCTTATAGGCCACTATCTACATCACCTGTTTGATGATTTCAGGCTGTTGCAGTTCTTTCAAGTCCCCTTTAAACCATCACCTGTAAAAAAAGGTTGGAATTCACTCGCAATAAAATGTCACTCATAAGCCTTGAAATGCCACACATAAACACACTGCACACATGGAAATGTCATACATAAGCCAACCAAAACATTGGTAGCTAGGAAAGGTGCGTTCGGCTATGAGGATACTTTGGCCTCGCTCTGAGGTCAGAGCGAATCCCTTAATCGCGCCTGCTTCTATGAATGCTAGCAAATGCTTTCTCTTTATTAGAGTATTGATGAAAGGCACACTTTTTGTTGGATCTGGTAATTGTTAATTGGATATTTGCAACACAGGAGCTAGCTATTTGGTTTAATGGGAGTGACACTGCAACATGTGTTTAGGTTTCCTTTTCTTACTAGAGAATGCTCAGTCCATAAATTAGAAGATATTAACAATGGAATTTTCATATATAGATATATAAACTCAGTTTTTCTTGTTCTCATGAAACATAACCATGGGCCAACCCAAGGACGCGATTTACTAAGGCCTTGCATCAGTTCCAAGTGACAGAAAGTGGTGTGATGGATTTACTTTCAAGCACAAAAAGGCATCTTTGCATTCGAAAAGTGATATTTTCTCAGCACAAAAACACTTGCAATGCTTTTCCTTGCTTTGCATCAAATGGGGCTTAATATGGCATTACTGGCAGATCAGTGTGGAGTAGCACAATTTAGACTCAACCCTTTCTTACATGTAATAGAAATGCTGTCATATATCAAAATTTGACACTATAATTTACTAAGGGCCCTCACTTTATTACTGTTTGACCATTTCAACGCATTAATTAAATGTATTTACTTTAGAAACTAGGGTTGTGTGTGTGCACTAATGTTCAGTTTAAATATGTAGGCATGTATTCTAGATTCATGTTTGCATTTATACTTTAAGTCAGAATTGCATATATTCTGAAAGTCATATTTGAAAGTGTAATGATGTATGCTTTTAGATGTGCACAAGTATAACCATGTATTTGAAATGCACGTTTAAATGTTTATATGACGTTAGCCTGACTGAAGGCCTTGTTTTTTTAAATGCATGTTGCTTCTTGGTTAGCATGTTCCTTTCCTTTGCAGGTGCGTTCTTAAGGTTTCATTAGCTTTTGGAAAGGAGTATGATTGTCTGTAGTAGTTTCTTGATAGTAAGGTTTGCGAATAGACATCTTGGCAAGAAACATGAAGCCCCCTCCTATTTATTGCGTATCGTTAATGGAGGATGTTCAAGGTTGCAGTAATTTTCCAAGTTCCGTGGGAAGGGAAAGTCTGTTGATGTTGCTAATGCACAGCACAAGAAGAGAATTGATTGGTTCCTTGTGGTTTGTGAAGAGATATGATTGTTGTTGAAGTTTTACTAGTTTTAATTAGTGCTGACACTGTTAGAAGTTAAGGCAGATTTTCTTAGACGTTGAAGGGTACAGACCTTTCTGCTTCCTTTAATCTTGTAAGTGTGAAGCTTCATGCTAAACACGTATTTAAATCTCGAAGACTTCAACTGAAGTCTTTACCATGCTGACACCTTCTACCCGTTCCAAGTTTCCTTGAAAGCCTATGGATGTACCATGTTACAACGCATACCGTTACAACTACCTACTATTACAACGCGACCATTACAACGCATACCATTACAACGCATAGTGCTTTGAGGTGCTGGATAGTGGTAAGTATAATTTACTATTCTAACTCCAGTCCCCGTGGACCCTAGGGAAGGTGTTGGATAGTAAATTATACTTATTCCCTGTCCTAGAGCGCCCCCAGCGCAATGCGTTGTAATGGTATGCGTTGTAAAAGTCGTGTTGTAATGGTAGTGCGGAGTCAAAGATGCGTTGTAATGGGTGTATACCAAGCCTATTCCATGGCCAATCCTTATTTTAGACTTAGGGCCTGATTACGAGTTTGGCGGAAAGGCATCACCGTCACTTTTCCTGTGGTCTTCCTGCTTGCTGCTGTGGCAGTCTGACTGCCCAAATACGATCATGTTGGGAACTCGGCTACAAGAATGCCGCTGGACCACTGCCACCACCGAGATTCCTGATACCGCGTCAATAGTGGGAAAGCGAGAGGTGGCTCTTGGAAGCTGTTCGACCTAGATCCCCGCACCTGGATTACGATCTGCCCTTCCATCCTGCTGTTCCTGGCAGGGACATAGCCATGTGCAAGTCAACAGAACAGCACAAAAAGAGGTGAAAAACACCTTTTTTTGGGATCCCACTCCAAAATCTGCGTTGGACGCCATTGTCCATGGCCCTCCTGTGCTACTGCACCAGATCACAATGCTATGCAACCCGGTTGTCGACAGATTTGAAAGAAGGCTTCAACGTCACTTCTCCTATGTAGTGCATGGTAACAGTTTGTTATGTTAAACATGCAACAAAACACAGTACACATGACCTAAATGTATATTATAAAACATACACAAAATACATACGTGTTTCAGATATACACACATACTTACCTATCTTTCCAGCAGCACAACGCCACTCCATCGGTTCTCCGCTGCCAAGATACCGCCAGCCCATCGGAACATTGTGATACAGTGGTAGGGAGACCTCTAACACAGCGGTCTACCTGGGACAGCCTCTGCACCGGTATGGCAGTAACCTCCAAACTTATAATCATGTTGTTTGATTAGATAATTCTAGCGCTTATGCATGTTTAGGAGAATCAGAGTTTCTTTAAGAAACACCAATGTCTATTTCTCAGGTTTTGTATTGCTGTGGTTGTGAATATTTCATATCTCATTCTACTGAGATGGAACCTATTGGGATATTTCAGATTGCCAGCTGTAGTCATGTATCTTTTCAATAATCTTTTGATATACATCTATAGTAATAAACCTACTTAACTTCATCCTTTGTTTTCTGGTCCGTATTGTGGGGCCGCATGGGCATCAGGAAAGTTGAACTGTTTTATTATTGCTGGCTCCCTCTGTGGCTCAGTCAAGTTAAAATGACCCATCTGATGAGAGATTGTAAATCATGCACCTGTGTTAAAAGGTAGAGCCGATTTCGACCGATAACCTTTAAGTATTTGCCCGGCATTAGTCGCCTCTCATACCACTCGAAATTATCAAACAAAGAGGCAGGCGCTGGAGACTGGAAGGCCAGAAACAGGAGTTTATTCCGACGGAGCAGAACACGTCAAATCAGACAACAGGGTATCTTCTCGAGGTGCTCTAAACGCATCTCTGAGGCCTGGCCTCTTATACACAGGTTTATGATCTTTATTACAGTTTATTACATGTAGCACATTCCTGCAAACACTTTGATGTACGGAAAGACATCCTCGGAATCCCCGCTTCAAACCCGTTCCCACACACATTTACAGTAGAAGTCCCCACCCTGATCTCAGTAGGTGATGACTGTCGCGCAGCTGGGCATTCCGCCGGTTCCCGGAATGTGTGCGGCTGATCGGATCTCATGGGGTGGGGGCTTTGATCAGTTGTAGATCCTTTGAAGAGAGAAGCTTCCTACTGTATGGGGGCAATAAACTGCATCCGCAGGGCCAGGTGGTGGCCTGGGAATGAGCAGGACAATCGGGCACAGAGGAAAGGGGGTTCATCACAGGATGTATGATCATGAAAGGGATGGAGGGAGGCGTTGGCGGGGTACGGGATGTGGCTCCGAGGCAGGGTCGCGCTGAAAGGGAGGTTTATGGCCCAAGCATGTGAGAGCGGGGGCTGTCAGCGTGCGGGGGATGCTTGCGAGGTTAGAGGGAGAGAGAGAGAGAGAGACGCGCTGGCTATCGGCAGTGGGCAGAGAGGCCATGGCATTCAAAATGGCTGCTACTTACGCGCACATATGAGCCTGAAAAGGGACAAGATGGCGCAGATAATGTTGATGTCGCAAACTAGATTTTAACACCTGCGTGCTTTCAGTGTAAACCTCCATACGTTTTGCTGCAAAGTTGATCTACTAACATAGCCAGAGTGTGCTTTGTGTCAGATGTATATGATTCCAGTACAAACTCTATGCTAGGCAGCACCCACTGGCCTTGCAAGGCTGTCCATCATCTAAGGATGCATTTTAGAGCATCAGTGCAGGGAATGGTAGCAGCAGCAGGCCAATCTTTAAAGATATGGTTCTGTGCTTTGTTTCCCCTCTTGCGTAATGCTGCACATTTGGATGCTGCGCTGCGTTGAGTGGAACATTAGTAAATCTGCTTTCAAGTTTCAGAGCAGGAGAGGTAGTGAATTGTAATGTATGCTGAGTTTTTAAAGCCAGACGTTTTTTATTTTCATTTGAATAGCTGATTACAGCTCTTTCTTTATCTATTTCCTGCTTGTCCTGGAGCATAAACCTTCCATTATTCATACACAGTTCTTGTTTTCTGCTTTGCTGATGGTGAGGGCGGCAAAGAACATCAGCTTGCTGATGTTTTGCATCACACACTTGACTAATTCTCGCTACCTTGCAACAAAATGTGATGCTCTTGCTTATAGCTCTGCCCTGTCACCATTTGACTAAACCTTGGACTGCTTTACTCCCTCCTGACGAGGCCTTGACATCCCTCCCTCAATTCAGTTGTCTCTGATATTGGCCGCCTCTCTCCTCAACCCGGTGTTCACATTCTGCCCCTTCCCTCCTAACACTCGCTCTTATCCTTATTGACATTGGTCAAAGGGCAACAGTACACTCACCTGATTGCATTTGTTCGCAATATTCCGATACAAACTCTTTAAGTGCATTTTTGTTCACTGACTCATTGCAGATTCATGCTTGTTATAACGGAAGTACCAACCGAATGACCAAACGATTTGTTTGGGGAAGAAAACACTCAAACACATGATATTAAAAAAGAGATTAAAAAAACTTGCAAGCCATGAATTTTCAGTAGAAGGTAGCTTGATCGAAGTGCAATTTGGTTACCGAAATTATCAAATTTAAATGTGCCCCAAATGCCTCCAAATTCAACTGAAAGCCTAATAATTGGTTCAGGCCAGGGCCGGCTTTAGTACCCCTACATCCCATGAACTGTGACTCTGTGATTCTGTGACTACCACCTGCAAAAGTGCCCCTCATCTCTCTTATCATAAGATATTGCCAAGCACAACGGCTCCCCACCCTGAGGTCACATTGCCTCCACCTCCACAGGTCAGCGCCCGGTGTGGCTGCACCAGTCGCACTGCCCTAAAGCCGGCCCTGAATTGGTTTATTAATCTCTAACGCACTAAGGGCCAGATGTAGGTGGCTGTTTCAGGCCATTTACCGACCGGTAACGGCCGATTTTTGCCGTTACCGATTGGTAAATGGGTGACAGGTATGTAGGGGGCATTTTTTTACCGATTCGGTAATTTTACCGAATCGGTAAAATAAAAATTCGGTAAATATACCGAATCTGAGGCACCCAGATGTAGGTGGGACTCTTCTGAGTCCCAGAGGCCTTACCGAATCGGTATTTTACCATAAAATCCAATTTGATGGTAAAATACCGATTCCGGTGTGCATGCAGATGTGTGCATGCACACCTATGCCATGTGACAGGCAGACCTGCCCTTAGGGCATGTATGCCTGCCACATGGCACCCAAGCCTGTTTTGGGGGTGCCAGAGGGTGTCGAAGTGACACCCCCTGCACCCTTGTGAAAATCGGTATTTACCGATTCGGTAAATACCGAATCAGTAATGCCCATTCATTCCTATGGGCTTCAAAGCCCATAGGAATGAATGGGCATTACCGATTCGGTATTTACCGAATCGGTAAATACCGAATGTTTCCGATTCGTTATTCCCGCACATCTGGAATACCTACATATCCACCCCTCAGATTTACAGATTCTTAATTACCGAATCGGTAAAATTCAGTAATTTTCGGTAATTAAGAATCGGTAAATCTATTTAACCTACATCTGGCCCTAAGATACTCCACCTTTATATGCTCCATTCGAAATTTCTGCAAGCTTGAATTCAAAATTATAACGATACTTGGATCACACCTGCCAACATACTTGCTATAGCATAGTGACCATAATGAAACCGTGTGTGTAATTTCAAAATGAGCAAGTGCCAAAGTTTATAAGCTTATCACAAAATATATGTACGCCTGACCGGTAGACCTCTTTATGATCTCTACTAACAATAAGTATGAACGCATCCTAACATTTTAGAGTATTCTAATCAAAATACTTGAGTTTGCATTCACACTTATACCAAAAGGACCATTATTTTAAAAAGGTTTCAGCTTTGGATAGTGGAACTATAATTTCACAGTTGCAAACGTTGTCATTTTGAAAAGCATCCTCTGCAGCTAAAATAAACCATAAGAAAAGTTTGTGTGGGAAGTTTTCCTGAAAAAGCTAAATTTGCTAAATATTTATTTTTCAAAAACTCACTTTTGCAGATCTTTCCACCGAAAAAAACGTATTTCTTGAGAGTTTTTTATTTACAGAGTGGAAATATCTAGAAGGTACCTAGTAGGACTATTATCCTTGAAAAAGGGTCTGAAGTACCTTCCCTATGCCAAACAGGAGTTCCCAAAACCTCACTGGTGCTAAGTAATACAGGAACCTGGCTGAGAGTAGGAGACTTGCTTCGGGGTCATGTGAGCTAGTATCGTATGGAGTGGCATTGAGTTGGGGAACAAGAAAAAGATCAACACAGATGGGGAAGATAAGATGTGCATCTCAGTTTTTGGATGAATGGAAATCTGTGATAGTAGTTAATTCAAAGCAGAAAAATGTACTGTTCTACGGAAGTACTGTTAGTGTAAGGTGGGAAACGTGAAAATGTTATTTGGATTGGGTATGTCTCATCAATAATAGCTGGCTATTTTACATTGGAACATACCCTGATTACCCACTTCCAAAAGTAGATCAAAATTGAAACTGGGGAGCGAAAAATATTTCCCAGTCTGCTGCTGCACCAAGTTTCCCTGCCTTACTGTTTGTGAAGCGCACAAATGAACCACCAGATGTGTCTTTCGCTTCTGCTTCAGCATTTTAGTTCAGCACTGGTTACACCAATTTTCTGTTATTGCCCAGAGCTGCTAATAAAGCCTGCTTGCCTTGTGGAAACTCACTCCTATAGATATTGTACCCTGAAGGTACTGAGACAGGGTATATAGACTACCTAGAGGAATTACAACGATTCCGTTGAAACTAGCCATTAGCTTGGCAATGTGACATATCGGGAAACAACCTTCACCACGCAACCTTTACAATGTATGCCATTACATCGCATGTCGTTGCAATGCAAAAGGTGTGCAGCAGTGGGTAGAAGGTGTTGGATTTAACTCCAGCACCTTCCCTACTGTTGCACACACTGGAGTTGAAAAGACAATTAATCTATTTAACTTCCATGGTCCCCAAACAGAAAGTCGGAGTAAAGGTTTGCGTTCCAACGGCATGCGATGTAAAGACATGCGTTGTTTGTAACGTCACATATCCTGAAATATCCCTCCTGAAGCTGAAGAATGAACAAACCCCCACATGCATCAATCTAGGATTTTGCATTTCTTAAATAGCGAAAATTAAGGAATCGCTATTTAGGAAATGCAAAATGCTATGCATCAAGAAATCCTAAAAGTTTTTAGGATTTCTTAATTTTGGACCCCCCCTGCACCCCTGAAATGCAATTGAAAGTGCATGTTTCACACACACATGTCCTAAGGACATGTGTGTCTGTAACTGGACAGTTTAAAAAATGCATTTTCAAGCATTTTTAAACAATTTCGCAAATTACCACGAGGTTGAACCTCGTGGTAATTTGCACTTCCAATTTGAATAATCGCAATTTTTTTAATGATGCATTGCTTTTAAGGAATCGCAAATTTGCAATTCCTTAAAAGCAATCGCATTTTTGGAATTCGGTAAAAATACAGAATTACTCAAAAATGCTTCATGCATCCCAAAAAGCACTTTTGCATTCGCAAACGGCCGATTTTAAGGAATCGCACCGTTTGCGAATGCAAAAGTGCTTGATGCATGTGGGCCAAAGTCCTGAGAGCCATGGAGCTGTTATCTGCTTCCAAAAATTGCATGAGACCAGTTAACAATGGACATTTTCCTCTGAACCTCGAAGCAGAGTTTTGGGAAGCTTCCTGCAATTAGAAAATGTGGACTAAGGTTTGTGAAGCCATTTGTGAAGATATTCGAAGTTCACTTCAAGGAAATAGTGTGGCTAAGACTTTTGCAAAAGAAAATGGCTCTCAGAAAATGTTCACTCCGGAAGACCATCACAGGTTGTTCTGCCTTGTAAGAAAATAGTTAAACATACCAATGTGTGTGGAGCCTTTGTAGGCTACAGCTCCCAGACATACCCTGCTGAAGATTTTTGAACTCCTTTAAGTTTGTAAGTCCAAGAGTAATGTTCATGCTATATAAAACTTTCAAAATAAATAAATCTAGGTAAAAACCTTAGTAGTACAAACCACATGCTTTTACCTAGCTGATCACAAGATCAGCTATAAAGGTACCTTCATGCTTTCCAAGCATAAACTGCTTGGAAAAATCGTTGATATTGTTTCTCAAGTTTTGTATTACTTTTAAGGTAACACGGAATTCATAGGTGAATAATGTTTACTTCGGAAATTTTATTTCATAAAACATACAATATAACATTGGCCAGTTTAACAAAACAACAAGTGTTCAGCATACGCTTTTTGAATCTAACAGCAAAGTAGAAAGACCTGGTGGAAAAGTAACAAGGTTAACAGTATCATAAGCGTAGACTGTCAGTCATCCAAAGACTAATATACTAAATAAAGTGCAGGTGCAAGTACTATATTTAATTTATGCTAAAACATTATTTGAACTTTTTAATGATCAAAATACATTGATAAATATGGCAGCTGCCTAGCTCTTCTAGCGAAAACTGAGGTGCTGTTGCAAATAAAATGAGTCCTTGATACATACACTTAAATAAAATTCTTAAAAACAGCTAAGAAAATAACAAAAATTCAGATGGTTAGAAAGGAGATAAACACCTAGAGGCTCATTAGGATGGCGGGCGGAGTGCCCCGCCAGGCTTGCTGTAGCCACCGCTGGCCTGGCGGGGGTAATCCGCCCACCATCCGCACCTAAATTAGTATGGCGGGGGGACCGCGGCGGACGAAAAGACCCAACCGACGCTTTTCCCCCCCCGGTCGCTTTGCGGCCGGGGCAGAAAAGGATTAATATGGTGGCGGTGTCTATTAGACACCACCAGCCATATTACAATGGGCTTGGTTAGATGCCTTTCCGTGGTGGCAATGCAGCCACGGAAAGGCATGCGGTCTTCACTCTGGGGGCCCCTGCAGGCCCCCAGAGTGAAGGAGAGGTAGGGGGGTGCACATGGGGGTACCTGTGGTACCCCCAGCATTTGCATACACGAAGCAGCAGGCACCGCGTGGTGCCTGCCGCTTCGTGTATGCAAATGCATCCATGCATTTTTAGCATTGTGGAGGGCGGTGCAGAGAACGCCGCCCGCCACAATGTCAAAAATGAGGGATGCACCCACCACTGTGGCAGGCACATCATAATCCCCACCACGGGACCTCTGCCCTTATGGCAGGCGGTCCCAATCCCTATGAGGATGGCGGGCGGGCCAAGTTTGCCCGCCATCCTAATGACCTCCTTAGTAATGTCAGCTATATAGCTACGAGGTAGGGGGTTCTTTCTCTGGACATAACAAGGAGCTGCTAGGCTTAATATAATCAACTTTAAGAGCCAGCTAGATGCTGCTAAGCTTAGTATAAACACCTTTAAGAGCCAGCAAGACAGATCAACATGGCTTAAAATTGTGACCATTTTCTTTCCTCAACATCCCTACCTCAAATAAATATTTGCCCAGGGTAGCCACAGTATAAGTAGTTGTATCTCTCTTCAACACCCTTAAAGCTTCAAGATGACGGCTGACATCTAGCTGGTTGCATGGATGATACCACTTTCTTCTGGGTTTAGTGTAGGCAGGGCAGAAGAACAAAACATGGCTTATATTTTTCTTGGAGGATAAATTATACAATAGGCAAATGCCACTCAGGTCAGAGATCCTAACGGTACTTCACATGGACGTAAATGACCTGATTTGAAGTGTTCTAGTGTAGCAGACCTATTACGCCATAGGTCTCTCAATTAAGTATGTTTATTTGCAAATTTCAGATTTTCCCTGATGAAGGTGCTTGGGGCACCGAAATGCAGAAAAGAATAAAGTAAACTTTGTTTAAAAAAATGTGAAGTTTGGAGCAAAATTAATCGACAAACAGTTTTTGAAACAAATTTTCCAGCTGAATATAGTTCAGCCCCCATATCAGTGCCAAGGGTGAGAGACCTATGGCGTAATAGGTCTGCTACATTAGAATTATTCGTTCACACTCCTGGAGGGGAGCGTTACCCTTGAGCACGACAAAAGATTCGATAGAACACGAGGCGGTGCACAACCCAAAACTTTGAGCTGATTTGAAGTGTGTCATATAAAAATTTTAGAAACAGGGATTTGACAATTGCCATTGGGGGATGTGTAGGAAGGTCTAGTATTGGGGAGTGTTTTTAATACTCTACCAATAAGGAGCTGTAGAGGGAAAAATGAACAGGTCGCCCTACTCTCAATTTATATCAAACACACAAAAGACCTGCTCACCAAGTGCTCTATATTCATATACGTGGAACTTTTCATCATTTTTCTTCACCTATAACTCTTCACTTCCTTAAGAGGTAGTATCCTTCCACTTTATTTGCCCAATTTATAAAACAGTGTTTTTTATCAAGTGACAGTCATATATCTCGTATATACTTATATTTGGGAAAAGAACAAAATGGTGTATCTACCAAAAAACACACCTGGAGGTATGTTTATATTACAAAAATTGTGAAAAAGCAAAATGGCACCTCACGTGCGCACCACCAGTCGAGCTTGCTGATTGGTACTCACCAGCTATGCTCACTTTTATCATTATCGGTAAACATTTTACTTAAAAAAATATATATAGTGTCCCAAAATAGTGCTAAAAAAATCAAATATAATAACACAGTGACGTGTGCTTTGTGACTACGACACAGACAAGACCCAGTGAAAATAAAACTGAAATAAGGCGCACAGTTTACCAATTTTATTCATTTCTTGTGCGCTCATTAAGAGATTTAAAACCGACTGTATTTATGCAGACCACTTTCTTTCTTAGCTGACATTGCCAATCCCTCTTTAAGGCAATTTCGTCAGGGTAGTGTAATTCATCACAAATATTGGACACTGGTGCAATTTCTAAAAATGATTGTCAAATGACAAAACAACACATAATGGCCTGGTTACTATAACACATCTTCCTTATCAACGTTAAAAACACATACATCAAAGTGGGGCTTTTCATTAATAATCTTTACCATGTGGGAGCTCAAGTCAATCGTACTAGCTCTCTACTCATTGTAAGAGAAGATCTCCAAACATAAGTTCCTCTTTTCGTAGGCGTATCCTAAAATGGTTTCTAAATATAAAGAAAACAAATTATTGCTAGTGTTTTTTCACCATTTGTCCCCTCTTCTTATCCCCATTGGAATCCCTACGAGCTTGTACGCCCGCCATCTAGTATTGTTATATCATTATATGTTGTAGCCTCGACACAAGCCGCATGTATGTCTATCTGTATGTGTTCGCGGCGATTCAAATTATCACCTAGTGCCTCACCTGTGTTTAACTTCTGTGAAGTGCTTCATAACTTCACCAGTCCTTATTACCCTACATTTCTCAGTCTAGCCCGTAATCGCGTATCTATCTTTCTCAACGTACTCATGGCATTATTGATTACTGCATCGTTGCCTCACCATTATTTAACTTAACTCCTACACAGCACTTCCTATGCATACTTTGTTGTATGCTGCTGGACCAGCTTGTCTTGACACAGGGCGCGTCTTCTCATCCCTTGGTACCGGCAGGCCGGCACTGAATGTTTAAAAAGGCTACGTCCATATCGCCTCGCGCTACCTTATTCCAATCATGTGATTTTCTTCAGGACAGTGGCAGCCATCTTAGACTTCGCTATTCTCTTCTATTAACACTACAAATCTGTCACCACAGACTACCTGGAGCCCGTTTTTTATGTTTTTACATTGTATTCTCTCTTTTAGTCTTTTATCTTGCTGCGCCAAGGTGAACCCCACCCATTTCCGTGATTCAAGATTTCAAAAGAATCAACATATCAAAATATTGGTCAACATTAAATTATGCTTTCCCAATGCCCTCCAAGCCTACCTGCACCCCCCCCCCCACATTCTCAGGGATGACCACACAGCGACCTGGAGTAAAATTATGCTGACCCATTAAGGCTCCTTTATACCACTAGTTATTCATAGCAGCCATTTAATGGTACACTATCTCAATCAACTTTAGTATTCCCCTGTTTCCCTGCACTCTAACATCAAGAGCTACATTTTGCTATCAATACGATTTCCAAAACAAATGGGGGGAAGAGGGAGGGTCTACCTGCGGACACCAACAGAACCAGATTCTTATGAAACTTTAGCCACATGTAGTGATTTATTGCCTTGTCTGTTAATTTATAGAGTGCTCCAAATCCTGGTGTGGTCTTATTGGGGATTTAGAGATGCATAGTAGTTTCAAGCAGTGAGATCATCTTGTAAGGAGAGCTCTATGTTGCTACTGCAATGGAAAATGCATAAAGTATGGCAGTGAGTTATGGGGGCATAAAGCGGTGAAGGACTTATCAACAGTTGAAAATAGCTTTCTAAGGCGCCTATTAGCTCTCCCACGTGCTACGCCACTTCAGCCTCTGAGAATGGACATGGGTCTCACCTCTATTGCAGAGGAGCTTGTGTCAAAGCCAGTGAAGTTCTGGCACAGGCTCTGGTCTACGAATGAACTTCACCACTATAGGGAGGATCTTACCCACGTCATGAGCTTGAACTATAGTGGCAAAATCCCCTGGCTCACCTTTGTGAAAAACGAACTGTTTGCCATGAATCTCCGCGACCTCTGGGAGGACCCAGCGCGAGGCTGTCAAACAATCTCACGCAAAGCCCTGTCACTAATCTACAAAGACAGGTCCCTTGCACACTTGATGGACGCTCAAAACAGCGGCACCCTAACTTTGCGATTTTTAGAATCCAAAAATTCATATGTCTTTGAACCTTTTATGGATTTTATTTTCCCCATCCTGGCGAGGAAACTGTTTGTTCAATGGAGGCTTGGCACACTCCCCATTAACTCATACACCTGCAAGTGGACCAATGGGGGCGACAAAACATGTCCCTGCTGTAACAACCATGTGGAAGATGACCTCCACATCTTGTTTGTGTGCCCCGTATATCAAAGGCCCAGGAAACATTGGATAGCGCCGCTATGTAAGAACCTAGGGTTCAGAGAGTATGCACAGGCATACAGGATCTTGAAAACCAGCACCCTGGGCCACATTGTGTTCGCGGTTTCCAAATTCCTTATGGCTATATGGTTGATTAGAAAGAAAAAATCCTCTGAAGCCCCCTGAACTTTCTAGTGTTATTATAATTCCTTCCTCGCTGGGAGAGTGAATTTTATTCAATGTATCTTAAAAAACTGTATTTTAATGTATGTAATGTTGCACTGCATCTTTTATGGTCTATATGGCCGAAATAAAGAATTTTTGGATTGGATTGGATTGGCATAAAGTGTTACTCTCAAGAACCTAACTGATGCATAACTTTCTGCCTCCTCTGTGAATTTTTACAATGTAAAAAAACCGATCCTTCCTTTAAAGATAAAAAATAATGAAGCCCCAATTGACAACTGGAATTGATAGGGGTACATGATAGAAACATGTGCTCCAAACTTGCATTCTTTCCTCTACTGAAAATTATTGAATTTAAGAGCGCAACACTGTTTTGTGAATCACACTTGATATCTGGGAGAAATGGACCTGCACTGGCTGAAATGGAGGACTAGCCAAATACAAATATTAAGATATAAAGCATTTCACTTTGCTAAAAAAGTCAACCTCTTAGGAATGACAAATTGTAGTAATTTGTCACATATGCTTTTTATAATTACCATAGTCCATTTACTTTAGTTAACATGAACTACTGATCATTTGAGGATTTAAAATCAGTAGTCCAAGCTTTAATCATGGAACAGCTGGCTTCCACTCTCTCAAATATGTAATTACAAACCATCATAGACAACCTTGGTTACAAAACACTGCTTACAAATTTAACAACATGGTCAAATTGCCTTGATTTTTCTGTTGTACAAAGCTTTGTACCACTAATATAGCAAGATGGATCAAACACATTCCACTTAGAAATAATAAGGGACATTTGAGTCTTGCATGAAAAGGAATGCTACAAATAATCTAAAGCAGCTGGATACCAAGGGGGCTATAAAATGTGCATTACCACTTCCCGAAGGTTGCACCAGTTTTGAGCAATGTAAAATGCGATTTGAACCAACCCATTGGGGGCGACATATTATTTTACGAGGGTTGGTCAGTGTGAAAGCACTACGGGGCATATCAGCAAGGGCCTGCGATAATTATTGCTCAGCGCTTTTAGTGCGAGGATAATTATTGCAGGCTAACGCTGGATTCTACTGCGGAGATAGCGTGCTATCAGCAACGCTTATCTCCCAAGCGATAGGAATCCATGCGTTAGCTGGAAAACAGTGTGCTCATCGCTGGAAATCCAGCGATAATCGTACTGCGACCAGCGATACCTTGCTTATAGGGCAGGGTGGTTTTAGCCATGTAATCCACCTCCCGTTGGATTACATGGCTAAATCAGATTACAAGCAGGCGTAAGGAAAGTAGCGGTAACTGTGGTTAGCACTACTTTTCTTATCGCTCTGCTTGTTTGCTTGCAGCTTGATAACTGGAGAAATGTCGGTTAGCGGCATTGCTCGAGTTATTTTTGGCACGGAACGCCCACTTTGCATCTCATTAGAGATGCAAAGCTGGGCATTGTTGTAAGGGGCGCTAAATCAGCAAAACACGCAATAGCGTGTCTTTGCGGATAAGGCGATGAAACTATCGCCACTTTTCGCCCGAAAACAGACGCAAAAGCCGCGATAATTTCATAGCGCCGCCTTGCTGATATGCCCCGTGTTGGTTGACTGAAATCACTGTACACATTTGTAATGGATATCAGAGTAATCCTGAACTACGCACAGAGGTGTCCGGTGGAAATAATAAAATATAATGTTGCTGAAAAATTGTGTAAAATGTAGAAGGCATCATCATTTCGTGTAATAATATGTATTTTATATGTAATTTTGGGACATTTAGTGTAACCTCTACAAAAGAAATTAAGCGAATTTAGCCCAGGCCTAGGAGGTTTTAAACTTGTTAACATGCACACACCACAAATGGTGATTCCGAAAGTAGTGCCATGGTGCATATTTTATATATTCAGAACTCAGTTTACTGATCCTCGCAACAGTGAGAATGTAAGACCCCTCCCCGCGCACCTCAGAGGGAGGGCGCTTAGCTTACACAAAGCAGGCAAACTCGCATTTAAATTGAGTGGTTAGGGATTTTTATGAACTTCTTGGATCAAAGGAAATATTTTTGTTTTCACCCGAGGTGTGTTGTTGGTCGAAAGAGGCTTTAGGTCAGAAATTCAGTGATTTCGATACGTTTTTAAAATAATGTTTGTTTAATACTCATAGATCATTTTGTGACAAATAACTAGACAAGTGCCATCCTGTAACTGTAGTCATTAATGCAAAAACAGAGCTGCCATTAATGTTTGATTCACAGGTTTGACAATCACAACGTGCAGCAGTATGTAAATGTTTCTTAAGTACAACGAGTTTTTTCAAAGGGACTGGAACAGCGTGTGCCATCGATATAAATAAGCTATTAATATTCAAAGAATAAAGTTTTTGAAGTAGAGGAACAGATTTGCACTTTTTCGGGAACTAAACAGCTGCCCTGCTCTACTGTCAAGCCCGGCAGTGCGCATCAGGCTCCTGGCACGCCAAGATTTATCCTGCAGAGCGTCCCCAAATCAAAACCAGCAAGCCACCAACAAATAATTCACGGAAACGTTTCTTTCTCTCTGCTCAACACATAAAGAGCCTGATTAAGAGTTTGGCGGTCTTGGGACCACCAGTGGTTTTATCTTCGAAATTGACTACCACATCACTGGCAGTCCGACCCCCGTATTGAGAAACATGCGGTTATATAGACGAAAGACCACTGAAATCCCGCTGCCACTGCCAGGGAATCCCGACTGCAGCAGCATTGGAATAGGCCAATGAGTCTGTCGGAAGGCAGACCACCAGTGTAACCACCGGCCCAGTCGGCGTGAACATGGCGGTGCAAGCACCACATCTCAGTTGGCACAAGGGGAGGGATATAAGGCTGAATGAAACTCACCTGTAATCAGTTCTACACGTTCTGTGTTGCCATGGAGCCAATCGTGCATGCACTTTCACTGCTGTACCTGCTTGATCATTTTCAAAACAAACACCCTTGCGGACGCTTCCAATGGTAAGTCATACTCCTACCAGTTTCCATAGACTCCTCAGCAAATTATTGACCTGCCATGGACCTGGCAAGGGGGTTGGGGTCCCTTGGTTGAACATATTTTGTGGGACTCTGTTTGATATTGTTTTAAATATATAACTCAAATAAATCTGTATGATGACCTCCTTGGCCAAGTTATTGACACTGCACAGGCATACTGTACACAAATGGACATGTGTTTGCATCTCACAATCAGTGATAGTGATGTGTGCATTAAATTGTGTCAAACAACAGCAACTCCTCATCAATATAACAACTATTAATCCCTCTGACACCCTCACATTGCACACATCCTAAATCCAGTTGTAATATCAAATATACATCTGCATGGGTGAGTCATTAAAATGAAACACAATTTTTCTGCTATAACTCTGTATTGGACTCTCACCGTCACCTACATTAGAAGGTAATGTCAATAAATGGGATTACAAATAATCAGTGTGAGAAGAATTCAAAGAGCACCATGTAAACACACTCTGCAGAATAGGTATGCGTCTACCAGGGGAACCCTGAAAGGCTGGGGCCCGTGGGCCCAGCCCATTTGCTACATTCCTAAAAATATCAATGTGCACAAGACCTGTGTATTGAATTATATCAGGGACAACCAACAGCATAACCAGGTGCCATGCATGAGTAGGTAATGTGTAAGTGCAAGTACTTAAAGCAAACAAATCTCTTACTGCTTTTGTCACACATGTAGACAAAGTAGGTATAAGATACACACAGGAGAATGGACGTTTGTCCATATAAATGTTGACAAAAGGTATGACAGTTTAACTCCCTCCATGTGTTGGATAAACAAATATCTAACTTGAACACATCAAACATATATCCAACCCATATCGTAGGGAGAAGTGCAACCTAAATAATGTTGACTGGGGTCAGCCCAAGAGGAAATACTTACCATATGATATAACACACAATAGTGAGGTCCGGATCAGGTTTCTCTGGTGTGGATTCGGATCTGAAAGGGATGGGTTGCTCTATGAGAGGGGTTTTCTTGGTCTTTTTGGTGGTAGATTTGGGTTTAGTGGAGTAGGGATCAGGTTTCTCAGGGGTGGATTGGTATGTGGAAGGGATGGGTTGGGTTTTGGGAGAGGGTTTTGTTACTTTGGAGGGGCATCTGTTTCCACAGTGGTAAGGGCAAGGGCAAACAAGACATCTTCATGGGGGAAAGGGGTAGAATGTTTCAGATGGAATTGGGTTTGGCAGGTAGAGGAAGTGGAAGTTGGAGCTGTGTGTGCTGTATCAACTGTTTATTGTGTTGGTGTCTGTATTGTGGGTAAGTGTGAGCGTTTGCATTTCTTTGTTGTATGTGATGTAGACATGCTGGATTTTGCGGAGGGGTCTGTCGGTGTTGGTGTGTAGTCTGGGGGAATGGCTATGGTTGTGGAGAGGTCAGCGGGAGTTGGTGTGGTGTCTGTCGGTATAGGGGTGGTTGTGAAGAGGTCTGTTGGTATTGGTGTGGTGTCTGGGTGAGATTGTGGAGAGGTCTGTGGGTATGGTGTCTGGAGGTATGGGTGTGATTGTGGAGGGGTCTGTTGGTATTGGTGTGGTGTCTGGGGGTATGGGTGTGGTTGTGGAGGGTCTGTGGGTGTTGGTGTGGTGTATGGGTGTGGTGGGGTGGTGAGGGTGTGTGTGTCTGGTGAGTGGTTGTATGCCTGTGTTTTTTGTGTGTTTTCTTGCTTGTTTGTGGTGCTTGTGTTAGATAAAGGGTGTGTGTGTGTGTGTGTATGTGTGCCTGTGATTGGTATTGGCATGGACATAGGGAACTTGGATATAGAAGTGGCAGGAGGTGGGGAGGATGGTTGGAATGGTTGGAGGGCTGCCATGAGGGAGGAAACCAGAGCCTGAAAAGACCACTGTAGGACTGGCATTGCACTGTGAATGCCTTCTAGGTAGGCCACCATCTGTATTAGCTATTTGCCTTGCTTCTGGATGACACTCAGTAGTGCAATCAGACTCACAGAGATGTTAATCAGGAGTCAAAAACCTTGTCACTCAGGGCAGCAGGGATACTAGAGGCTGGGCCTGAGGTGCCTGGGGTGAAGAAGACAGCTCCCCTCTTGGGGGATAGGGCCTGGACAATTGGGGGGCAATAGGGAGGGTGGCGATGGAACTGGGGGAGGTGGACAAGGATGAAGGTGGTACTAATCCTGTGGGGTCTGCCTTCACTCAGGAGTGTCCACTGGGGGATTACTCTGATGAAGATGATGATGAACTGCTGTCCTCTGTGGCACACTCCACACCCTCCTGGTCACTGGGTCCCTCTGTGTCTGGGGTGGCATGTCCGGAACCTCTGTGACCAGCTGAGTCCCCAACAATGTTGGCCCCTTCACCTGCCCTAGATGAATCTGAAATGACATGTAAAAGGGGTTAATTGCAACTGCTTTTCCAAACCTGACCATCAGAAATCAGCAGGAAACATTTGTTAAGTGCACATATCACACCAGCGTCATAGTTTATTTTATAGGCTTCAAATTTAGCAGGAGCACATGCATGCTACATAACCCGCAAATGGTTGCTTTTCCAGACAGCTCCAAATGCATTGATGGACTTGTGATCACTTCATCCTTATTTCCATCTTACGATAGTTGTTCACCTTGTGTATTTTGGTTCTTGTATATATGTAGTACAATTATGTAACCAAATAGGATGGATAAAATGTTTTTATTTACACATTGTTCACACAAGGCCCAGATTTCAACAGATCTTCCTTTGCCTCACAACACATCAGGATGCCATGAAGGTCAAGTTAAAGACCAATGTACCATCAATATGTGTTGTGGAAGAAATCATGTTGCATGCAAATGCACATTGCACACTGATGAGACTTTTGACTCCAGAGTTCATCATATGTTCACTACCTGAAAAGTGTAATGAAATGTGTACTGAAATAGTTTAGCTATGTATCACAGGTACCTTAGAACATTGCTTTGAAACATGAGGTCCAATTTTTGGGAGATATATACTCCAAAATCACACAGCACAAGACTTCATATAGTCATATGAACATCCCCAATCCTGCTTGGTAGAGGAGATAACGCCATTCATAGATTGTATTCTGACAAGCCAACAAGGTTGCGAGTGTCTGTGACATGAAGATGTGGGATGGCACATCACAGCACTCTTTGGTATTGCAAACTCTGATTGCCTTGTAAGGATGAGTGAAGACACTTACATATGATCTCTGCTCTTCTACATCTCACTCCCTGATGCATGTCACCAGTCAGTGAATTAATTTTGAAACACTATTGCAGATTAACTAACAACAGGCAAATGCACATTTGGTAACATGTATGCACTAATGCTGATGGCACCAGCTATGATTGTATACTCATTGCACTGTTGAAGCACTACTTACCAATGGCAGGTGTTGGCAAGTCACTGCATAGACTGTGCACTTTATACCATGTCACATGTAATAGGGTCACCATCACATGAGAGACAGTAGTGAGGGAACATCCCTCCTTACACAAGGAAGGCAAGTGACCTGTGTGGTAAAATTGTCACCCAGAACAACTAAGAACATGACATTATTCATCACTTTGCTCAGCCCGTTGTCTGCTAAAAAAATGAAAATTTGTAGTGGGCTGGACTCAACTGTTCCTGGTCATACAGACAATAGGCACAGCATTGCAGCATGCACCTGCTACCATACCTACACAAACAATGACTCAACTTGTGTGTTGCACATGGGCCACTCCCAATATTGATGGCAAAATGCCTACCTGTAACACATAAAGTTGAAATGTAATGTGAGAAGTTAGCCTGGCATATGATGTCCACAGGTTCTAGTGGGCACCTGCACCAGTCTAATCGACCCTTATTAATGGTCCTTGTAAAGTCAACCTTATAGAGAGCTATCCTAGTGGTAGCATGGACCAGCAGTCATCAGGCTGAGACGTCAGAGAGCATATTAAGCAAGTTGTTTTACCAATTATAATCCCTTGAGTACCAAATGAAAGCACACTACACAAGGTATATATCAAATATATATGTATTTGTTCTAAACACAACCCCTCTGCACTCTTTATGAGGTTAGAGGTAAAAGTACAATACAAGATACTCAATTAACATACAATAAGTTGCACAGTATACGTTATGCCCTAGGGGCCTCACAAAATATATACTAAAATAGTGGTATAAGAACAACATGAGAATTAGAAAGCAGGCCTGGGGCCTGTGGAATCGCTGGGGCTACTCTAAACAACCAAACGTTAGGAAATAGAAGGCCCATGGGAGACGGGTGCCGTGGGTTACCATTAACATTCTATGGAAAACGAACAAGTTACAAATTTACAATTTAAGGACACTTCCGGATGAACTACGATGGAACCCTTTTAAACTAGGACACTTCGAGAGTCAAGACCCATGGGAGTACCAGAGTACTCGTGTTACCTCATCCAGGGAAGCCGGGTGCATAGGTGTTTTTTGTGTCGGGTTTGTCGTTGTTTTCAATGGAGAGCTGCAAAGAAGTGGTGCATGCGACCAGTGGAAAAGTGTCCGGGTGGATCCAAGGGTGGATTGAAGATCTGAGCAACCTGAAAGCAGAAGGGACAGAGTCTGGACACTTGCCAGTGACCAGGGCGGTGATAGGAAGATGCCACCAGATGTCGGGTGATTTCAGGTGAGAAGGTGAAGTTTGTCTCTTCAGCCACGAGGACCAGGAGGCGTCGACGACAACCATCAGCTGGATTCCAGTTGTCCCATAAAGGATCTAGCTGACTGCAGTGTTGGTATCCGGACTGGACCCTACAAGCCTTGGCAAATGCAAGCCATGCAGGATGTCAAGATTGGCTTTGGTGCAGACCAGCAAGGTCTGAGGAACTTTTCCTTTGTAGGGAAGTTGTACCAAACCTGGAGCAAACAGAAAAGTAAGTTAGATTCAAAAGTAAGTGTTCAGGGGGCTCACTAGCCAATAGACTAGGAACCTCAAAGACGCATCAAGCTGAAATGCAAAAGCAGGGTCCACAAGACACTCATGGAGTGGGGGCCTCGGAGCTTCGGTGCAAATTGTGCTCGGGGCTGGGGCTTCAAGCACTCCAATGCACAACTTCGAGATACCTCGTGAAGTAGGTGCAGCTTGCAAAATGAGTTCCAGTCCCACATCTCTAGTGTCCGCCACAGGTCTCAGCTTTGCTGTGAGCGAAGGTCGGGTCAGAGATGTCTGGAAGTCTGTGTCCTATGTCACAGATTCTTGGGATCTGGCAGGAGCAGACAGGCAAAGTTGCTGTTGGTGCTTGTTTGAACCGGTTGGTCACTCCTTGACCTCATGGGAGCTGTCTTCTGTCTTCCAGTCGAAATGGAATGTCGAAGGTCCAGGATTTATGTTTTAGAGTTTCTTCCAGGGTAATCTAAAGTCCTAGGGACTGGGTTCCTATACTTATACTAAGTTTAGGGGCTGGACTACCTTTAAGGTCCCTCCTATGGGTGGACCTGGGAAGGGGGTGGTTACACCCCTTTCCCTTTGTCCAGTTTCATGCCATAGATGGGGCAGAGTGCCCCAGCAACCGGTTTGAACTGGGAAATGCATGGAGCACCTTGTGTGCCCCAGGCAGTGTCTGGAAAGCATTCACTGAATGCAGCCCTCCCTGCCCAAATACACTAAAGCCTGCCCGGGGAGGTACTGGCACCTCCCTGGACAGGAAACCTATTGTTCAGGCCTCCCCTGCCGGAGTTTCATCTAGCAGCAGGAGGGCAGACTTGTTTCTGTGGCAGCAGCATCCATTTGTGATGCTGAGTTTCTGTTTAACTTTAACCTGGTTTACCAGTAACTACCTGTCTTCTCCCTCCAAAAGGGTGGAATGCTACCCCCGCTGCCAGAATTGGCGGGGGTGGGTAGTATTCCAAAGTGTTTGACACCTTACACAACATGTTTTGTTAAAGCCAAACCAAAGTTAGCATTAACCGCTAGGATTATAATGCACCTAAGAGTGTATGGTAGGGCTATATCATAGATCAGCTATAAGGAGATGGTTCCGAAAGCTGCAGAGGGGCTCAGCTCATGCTAGTGCACCCTCTCACATAAAACCAAGCACTCTACCTCCAGTATTATCGAGGTCTGCCTTAGGAGTGTCTATATAGGTACATAGATATAGGTATACTACATCTAAGTAAGGGGTGATTACACCACCTTACCCAGGCTGTGTGAACAGACCTGTGGTGTCAGTTTGGAAGGCAAACAAGGGGTGGCACAATACATGCTGCAGCCCCTGGTAGGCCTAGGGTGCACCTATGCCCTAGGTGTCTCGGGTACACTATACAGGGGCTCACAAGGGTGACCCAGTAACCATTCTGGTATGTACATGGTATCAATTTAGAGAGCGAACAGCTGGGCTGTGGGCCTGATTAGCAGGTCCACAACCACACTAAAGTCGAAAAACCAGAGAATCACAGCAAAAAGTGGGGGTAACCATAGGAAGCAGACCCTACTCTCCTACATGTAACATGTAACATGTATGATTCTGGCCGGGACTCACCTCCTTGTAGCTGCTGTTGTGCCCTAAACTTCCCATCAAGCTCCAGGTAGGCCACCACCAGTATGCGGGGATCTGGGTCCCGGTCCATGTTGGAAGGACTTCCCAGGCTGGATGTCCACAATCTTCCTGGTCCAGCACTTTGGCACTCCCACCTCTTCCTGCAATGGATGCTACATCGGATAAAGACCCCCCCAGTGTAAGCACCTTCCGGGTGATGGTTCTGCAAAAGGCTTTCTTCTGATGGGCGTTGACCTGAATGGATGCATTAAATGAAGAAACAGACTGTAAAATTCCAAGTTATTGGACATCTGTTTGTTTGATACAACTTTTGTATACAACTAGCACAAGCATTCATCAATAGTCAACACAATACATGTGTAAATGGCGTCTGCTAAGCACTACAAAAGCATGAATGCACACTTTTGTGGTTACCAGCTGAATATCCTCAACACTGACTGAGCCAGCCCACTAACATCATGTAGCCCTGGGCCATCTTACATGTACTGTGATGTGAGGTTCTATGACACACAACACACCTTTGAGACCTCCTGTAGTGTGAACTACTTGTGCATGACTGTACAGACACCTTTACAGCCAGGCCCAGCGACTTCATGGGCAATGCCATAGGACATAGTATAGACTACATGCTGAGATGTAGGTCACAAAAAATTAAGGGTCAACATGTATGTCACTGAGATCTGCGTCTCCGGGGATGTATGGACATGTGGACCACTTAATCAGATATGTTACTATGTCAGATTGAGTTTGTGTGGCATGTACTGCAATCACAGGACACACCTATAGCCATATGTGGCATTGTAACAGAGATGACATTTAACATTCCATTGCATGTGTTGTTTAATTGGATTTAATGTAACAAAACTGGTGAATGACATTTCAAACTCTCTTCAGAATTAATCAACTATCTGCACTAGTAATGTGTCAGATGTGCAATAGGCCTATACAAGGGAAGCAGGACTTATAGGAAAGTGAGAACAGACCAGTGGGAGTAAGGGGACTGTCATAAGCAAAAGGCACGCATTGACATTGTGGGTCAATGGAAAGAAGTATCAGGTCAGGGGTTACCTCAGTCACCATTCCAAAGAAAGTCCACGTAAAAGCAATCAGGACTACCATTGCTCAATAAAACTCATTTTGGGAACATCCATGAAGCTGCAGGTCTACAGGGATATTACTCTGTGCATCGGTTGTCTTGCCACAGGCCTATGGCAAAAGAACACTGACTGCCTATGAAAACTGCCCGCCAGCCCCATGGCAACAAGAAGCCGGTGGCCTGGAAAACAATGAACACATGCAGGCCTATGGACACTGACTATACAAAATGGACACTGCCCAAATGGCATGCAGAGAAAATGGGGAACCATGGCAAACACACATCGGAGGCATAGTTAGACAGGAAGACCACAGCATTGATTAATTTAGCAATAAAAAACAAAAATCAACAGGCCAACAAATTTACTACAATACACATACTCCAAAGGCATTACCCAACCTATACACTGTTTGCAGTAAAAAAAGAGAAATACCACAAAAAATATTTCTTGTATTTTAATCCAATGGCATCCATAGCCTACATGATGTTTCACTTTAACAGACATCACAGAAACAGTTGTCTTTTATGCACCCATGGCTAGCACTGGGCCTACTGGCTGGAAGGGCCATTCCACTGGCAGACTAGGCCACATAGTGCATTAAAAGAATACAGCGTATTTACTAAAAAAACATGGAGAAAATATACTAAGCTGTGCTACATTTTTCCTTTACAAAAGAAGAAAAATCACATGCAAAAAAACAACAACAACCAGCAAGAAGGCATGGCTACAAACAAAGAACACACGTAGGCCAATGGCAGAAGCACACTCACAGCCTATGCAAAATGGCCGTCAGACACATGGTCAGAACAACAACAACAAGCAAGGAGGCATGGCCAAAACAAAGAAAACACGCAGGCCTATGGCAAAATCACACTGACTGGCAACACAAAATAGCCACCAGCCACGTGGTCATACAAGCAACAAGCAGGAGGCCTGGAAAACAAAGAACACATGCAGGCCTATGACAAAAGAACACTGGCTGCCTACACAAAATGTCCACTGACCACATGATGAAACAGCAAGCAAGGATGCATTATCAAGGCTTACCTGAAGTTTCCATGGGAGGGAGAGGCAGGAGACTGAAGAGTAGGCCCCAACTTCCCGCTACCATGTAGCCTGCCCAACAGGGTTAAAGCAAGGCCAGTGTACAGGGGGAAAAGGGGAAACAAGGGAAGGAGAAAGGTAGTGAGGATCCCTCAGCACATCTTGGCAGCAAGGATTCGTCACTGGAAATGTCTGCGTTCCTGTGTGAGACGTTGGCCTGGTATATGCTGTCCACTAATTAAAGTGGGCGCCTTGTACCAGTCCAAACAACCCTTATGGTGATTTAAGAAGTCAAAGATAACCTTAGAAAGCTATCCAAATGGTAGCTGAGGAGAGCAGCCTTCAGGCTTAGTCTTGAAGGAATGTTAAGCAGCTAGTTATACCAGAATGCAATCTTATAGTATTGGTTAAATGAAAGGAGAACCACACGGTTGTTATTAAAATATGTTTATTATTACTATAACACTCTCTAGTAAGACACAGTATCTTCTACACGAAGATGATCACAAATCACACAATACTTTAGCACAGAAACAATAGTAAATAGCACTAATACATAGTGGGCTCCAGGGGTAGGCCAAACCATATACTAAAATAGTGGTATAAGAACCATGATTTGAGCCAAGACAGTGTCTAGAGGCTGTATAATCGCTTGGACCCCAAAGAACCACCCAAAGTGAGTAAGTTGGGACCCCACGGAGGATGGGTACAGTGTGGAAACACGACTGCGTGCTCCGTACAATTCTATGGGGGAGTTGCAATTGGAGTTTTAATGTTTAAAGACTCTTCCCAGTGGACTTCAAAGATACCCTGTGGAACTTATGAGTTTGGAGAGCCACCCCACCCGTGGATACCGTAGTACCAGATTTACCTATCCCAGGGTAGCCGGGTGCATAGGTCTGAAGTGGCGTCGGAAACAACAGTCAAACCCAATTGAGGACTTTGAAGAAGAGCCGCTGCTGGAAGGAAGGAAAGTGTCCATTGGAATCCAAAGGTGGATTCTTGTTGAAGAGTACCTGAAAGCAGAGAGGACAGTCTGGGTCACTCAGGAGTGACCAGGGGCTCAGTAGACAAATGCCCACCGATGTCCGGTGCTTCAGGTGCATTGAGGGGGTTCTTTACTCTGCAGCCACAGGGACCAGGATATGTCGAGGACAACCAGGAGCCAGATACGAGTTGTTCCACAAAAGATGTTGAGTGCTGATGGGTTGGTGTCTGGTGGGAGCATCAACAAGCCTTGGCAATGGCAACCCATGCAGAATGTCAAGGAAGGTTACGCCTCAGACCAGCAAGATCCAGGGGACTCACCAAACACAGAGGAGTCGGGGCAAATCTGGAGCAACCAGGGGACCCCAGGAAAAGCAGAGCTGACCCTCAAGGGGACCCACAGGCCAGAGGCACAGGAGTCACAAGGGGACCTCAAGTGATTTCACAAAGCAGCAGCCCACAGAGCACTCTGTGAAAGGAGGCCAGAGTTCTTTATACAAAATGATGCCAGAGATTGGGGCTACTTAAAGCCTAGTGCACTTTTGGAAATGCCAAAAATCATATGCACTTGCAAATTAACTAGGAGAAACAAGGGTACAGGTATTGCAGCCCCCACAAGAGATTCTGGCCTCAAACTTGGTGAGAGGGCAGCTCGGACCTCAAGGGATGTAGAAACTCACCTCCTGTGTTGCTGGAGCCTTCAGAGTCTGTAGGAGCTCAGGAGCAGCAGACCAGTCAGTCAAGATGTGGTGCCTACAGTTGCAGGGGAGTGACTACTTCACTCCAAGGGAGATATCTTTGGTTGTACTTGATACTCCACAGGTCCTGCATGAAGCCTGTATGGTGCATGGGCACTGACGATGCTTCATACTGAGAGGGAGATGAAGTCAGGCCCAAACAAAGTCCAGCAGAGTCCAAAGTGTCCAGTCGGTCGAAGTTCAGTGGTTTCTGGTTTAGAATCTTGTCCACATTGACTCTAGGGTCCTACATCCAGGTAAGCCCTTATGTACCCACAGGGGAGGGCTGGACAGATTCAGGGGACCTTTCCAGGGGAGGATCTTGACAGTGGGAAGGTTATTCCCATGGCCTTTGTCCAGTTATGTGCCAGAGCAGGAGCCAACATCTCCCAGGACTGGTTTGAACTGGACTATGAACAGGACGCCAAAGGTGGCCCAAATGCAGACTTTCGTTCGCTGGCAAGCACACCCACCCAGCCCTAATACACTAAATCCTGTCTGGGAGGCTGGGAGGTGGTCATACCTCCCTGTCACAGGATGCCTATTGTTCCAACTTCCTCTGCTCGAGCATGGTTCAGCAGCAGGAGGGCAGAAACTTGTCTCTGGTCGGCAGCAACCCTTTTGTACTGCTGGGAGTAGAAGGCTGGTACCGGGAACACCACACACCCAACAAAGCTCGCTTCTGAGGGGTGTAATCATACCTCCCACACTAGTTACCAGTGTGGGGTATGATACTACAATGTTTGACACCAAACATGATAGGGTTACTTTCAGCCATTTTAGAGTTGATCATCACACGGTCGCATAATGCCACTCTATATGTTGTAAATGGATACTCCACTAACAACCCGGGAGAATGGACTCCGTAGCCTGCAGGGGTGTTCTGCTCATGCAGTGGCACCCTCTAACTTAGAACCAAGCACCCTGCCTTCAGTATTCTCAAGGCCTGCTATGGGGGTGACTTATAGGTTTTAAGTGTAGTGACCCTTAGATATAGTAAACCTATATCTTATGTAAGTGGTGAATGCACCAACTTACACAGGCTGCAATGGCAGGCCTGTAGTTCCATTTTGAATGGCCTCTCATGAGTGGCATAATACATGTTTTAGCTCATGGGAGGCCTCTGGGGTACCTATGCCCTGGGTACATGGGTATCATATACTAGGGACTGACAAGGGTACCCCAGTATTCAATCTGGAGTGTACCTAACTAAGTACATAACATTACAGTTTAGGGGTATAGCAGATAGACTGGGGTCCTGATTAGCATGATCCCAGTCAGACAAAAAGTGGAGGGGGTTACCATAAGAAGCAGATCCTACGTTCCTACATCCTGTAAGTAAAGATTCGGAAATAAACTACTCCCAGGGTAACTTGGAGCAATTGTATAAACTTTAACTATACATATCTCATTGGTAACTGCCTGGTTCATTCCCCTCTTCCTGCTTTGTATCCAAAAGAAGTGCTTCAGGAACCAACAATTACTTCTGTATAAAGAGTGATGAAAAGAGGACAGATAGAGAGAATTACTAAGTGTGCTCTGTTCCTTTATGTAATGTAGATGTACTAAATCAGGTGCTTACCATTGTAACGAACACAAAATGGAAATATAGCCCACAAGAAAATAGTGGCCTAATCAGTGAAACCAAGGAAAGGACTGAGTAAGGAGTAACCAAAATATGCAAGGCTAATGCAAGGATAATGAAATCTTTATGCCCTTAATTCATGGGTCAATAACACTGATTGTTTAGACTTCAATACCGTCAGAACTATATCACAAAAGAAATGTAGATGCCCATAGAAGCCAAAGAAAATCACTCTGATAATTATTATTGTAGGTAAACTTTAAAGTAGCTTGATAAGTGCAGATTCATGGAAGCGCATGCGCATTACCGCCTTTGTTTAATACAGGAATTTCTGGATAGTTAGACACAGGCAGGAGCCCCCACCGAGAATGTTGAGCGAAAGCCCAGTGAATGTCCAACAAGCTCGGCCAAGAATGTTTTGCAGAGAGATGAGAGTGGCCTGGAATCCCCGCCGAGAACACCAGGAGGAGATGGGGAGCTCTACTGAAGATCCTCACAGGAGGAGTCGGGTGACAACAAGACCGGAGTCGAGTGACCCGGAAGCAGAGGCGGGACCTGGATGTGAAGGAGCGCCAGCTTGGAATTAGAACACAAAGTGCTCCTTCTGTCTGGGTGGGGGCTTTTGAACCCGCGTGGCTCAGCTCCTGCTGCAGACTATAGCAGGGACAGAGCATTCCCGACAAGCATAGTCATAACAAGAACACATGCATGCCTATGGCAAAAGCAGACTGTCTGCCTACAAAAAATGGCTACTGACCAAATGGCCAAATATCAAGCAAAGAAGCATGGCCACAACAAGAACACATGAAGGCCTATGTCAGAAGAACACTGGCTGCCAACACAAAATGGCCATCAGCCACATGGTCACGACAACAAGTAGGAGGACTGGAAAGCAAAGAACAGATGCAGGGCTATGGCCACTGGCTATGGCCACTGACTATGGAAAATGGCTCCTAGTCATATGGGATCCAAAGCCGAATGGAGGCCTATGGCAAACACATACACACACACCGGCTAAACAAAGGAGGCATTGGTAACACAGGGAATACAGGATTAATTCATCAATGCCAAAAACGAAAACTAACAGGGTTAAAAATGTTTACAACATCACACATCCTCCAAAGGCATTACCCTACCTGAACACTGTTTGCAGGAAGACAAAAAACATGAAGTACCACAAAAAACTTTTTGTATTTTAATCCAAATGTATCTATGATCTAAATGATGCTTCAATTCATCAGACACCTCGGAAACACTTGTTTCATGCACCCATGCTTAGTACCTGGCCTACTGACTGGAAGGCCCATTGGCAGACTAGGCCACATAGTGATTTAAATCAATATTGCAAATGTATTTTTAAAAATGGAGAAAACATAGTGAACTGTGCAACATGTTTCCTTTATAAAAGAAGAAAAATGACTTACAAATAAATAACTAGGCCCCTACTGAAACTAGAGGCCACCCAACACAATACATTAAAAAAATGTATTAAAAGTACAAATAAATTCAGGTTCATTGCCCAAATCAAGCAAACAACACCAGTTTTTTTTCAGGATACTTGCGAAATCTCAAATACAAAATCCTTAAATCCAATTGTATATGCAGCAGGCACAAAAAGTGATCCTTTCAGCTCCAAATCCAAGTTAAGTGACCAGAAGATGGACAAAGCACTGGGAAAAGCATGCTGGACAGGAACAGGAAGTTGGAGACTGGGGCATTTCCCTCCACGTAGAAATGGACTCCTTGTGCAAAAAAGCAACACCAAGGGGCCATTCACAGAGGTTTTTTACTCCAAATCATCATTTTGGGAAGATTTTGATGCTTCTTGAGGAGAGAATCATTCCCAGGTTGCAACCACGGAAAATCCTGCATGTTTGGGATCTCATGCGACAGAAAACATACGCCGGAAGCCGCTGGTGCACCCGAATTAAATGTTGGTGACCCAAAAATCTTGTGGCACCATGCAGCTGGCTAGGAAATCTTGTGGGGCATGCAAATGGCTCTGTAAATCTCATGGGCGATAGTGAGTGCCTGGCAAGCTGCTCCTGAGTGGAGTTTTACACCTTAACACCTAGACCATATCTATATATCCTCCGAGGATCATGCAGGTACCCTTACGAGCATGAGCTGCATGCTAGTTGGCTGTCAACTGTCTGTCAACACTCCAAACCAGGAAGTGTTGGCAGCCATCTTGTGTCTCTGCAGAACAGAGACACAAGAAAACTGAAAAACAAGTGCACAAAAGACCCAAAGGGGGGATAGGGTAGAAACACCCTGACCCCCTAGGCCTGCTCAAAAAAAACAAAAATCATGGGATATGCATAGGTTACGTGTATCCCCTGAAAAAAAAACCCAGAAGCCCGCTTAAGTGCTAATTAGCCCCCGGGGGGGGCCAAGTCCTGGGGGCTTTGTAAAAATAAAGTGTGGCGGGGCAATCCCCCCTCACACTGCCCCGGGGACAGCCACACCCTGTGGCAAAGTATGCACCCAGCCCCTCCGCAGCCCCGGGGACCGCCACCCCTGGGGCTTAAAAGTATAATGATGGGGGACCTCTAAGGCCCCCCGAGCCCCGGGAACTGCCGACCCCTGGGGATCTACTAAATTGAAATTGCGGGGGGCACATTCCCCCCACAGCCCCGGGGACCGCCACATCCGGGGCTTGTTTTTTATTTTTAAAAAAATCCTGTGTGGGGGGGCTTGAACCCCCCACACTCCACGGGACCGCCACCTCCCCGGGGCTCTAAAAATGTAAATTGGGGGATCCGTAAAGGACCCTCCAGCCCCGGGGACCACCACTCCCAGGACTTTAAAAAAGGTGTGAGGGGTGCCACCCGGCCCCCTTCCTGGAGCCCTCAAGGGCCCTGGGGACCACCACCCCGCAGGAGTCCCAGGGTGCGCACCCCTGGGACACTGTAGTTTTCTATGGTAAGGCGGGATAGAAAACTGCTTTGGTTTTTGGAAGAGAGAGCAGGAAACCTGCTCTCTCTTCCAAAAACCAAAGACTTTTGCTTTTCTACATGGGAGGCAGCATGTCAGCTGCTCCCCATGTAGAAAAGCAATGCCGGTTCCCACAGGACGCGGGGAGCCGGCAGGGACCATGGGGATATTGGGGACCCCCCACGGTCCCCAACGGAGAGGGCCAGCCCCGGGGGATGGTTCCCCGGGGCTACAAGTGGCCCGGGAGGGGGGCCACATGGCCATAAATGGCCTATGGAGGGGGGCAAGGCAGCCCCCTCCTATAAAAATATATGTTTTAAAAAAGGCCATGCCCCGGGGGGTGGGGTCCCAGGGCCGATAATGGTCTCTGGATCGGGGTTACGTGGCCCGCTTCCTTAATTTTTTATTAAAAAAAATGAATTAGGGGGCAGGCCCTGGGGGATGGGGTCCCCAAGGCCCAAAAAATTGAAAAATTAGGGGGCTACCCTTCTTAAAAAAAAATAAAAAAAAGACCGGCATCGCGCCGGAGGCCACTCCCCCTCATTGAGCCACTCTGCAAACACGCCCCCTGGCGTGTTTGCAGAGGGAGAAAGAATTCCCCTTGAATACTGGGGGTCCCTGGGGGCCAACAAGCCCACCAGGAACCTCCAGTATGGGCCACGGGACTGCATTGCAGAGAGGTGTTCTTAGGTCATCGGTGATGTAATTTGAGATGTCATCAGTGATGTCACTGACCATGTCATGAATTTTGTAATATGTGACATCATCAGCAGTGGATTGCATGCGCACAAGATATAGTGAGTACAACTAACTATATCGGAGGAATTTCAATGGTTTTGTATGAGTGAAATTCCAGCTTACTATAACACCCCCAAAACCTACAGTTTTTTCAGTGAATTTCTAAGGTTTTTTAAATGCTAATTCCTAACTATATCTGGCCTGAAGCCTATGGTTTTTTCAGTGAATATATATATATATTCATATATATATGAAAGACGCACCACCCTACTAAGGTTGGTTCCATGGAAACTGTAGTTCACAGAGCCACTATGTGGGACATCTGCTTGGGATATTGAACGGCACCCACATGCGGAGGCCCATCTGTGGGCTCGGAACTTTTTGGCAACAGCAATATTTACGTGCACCCATTAAGGTAGAGTTCGCTAATCGAGACTACAACACCCACAAGTCAATACGCTCAACAGAGCAGCCCATCGAAGGGTGAAATTTTTCCTTGTGTGTGTATGGGTCAGAACAGCACGAAAGACTGTCGAAGCCTCTGATGAAGTGCGGCAGCACAGAAACGCGTCAGGCATGTATAACTCGACACAAAAGCTGTTTTTTGCATCGGCATGCCAGTTCCCTTCTTACCCTTTAAAAGCCTGGTGCTAGCGGATGTCTGAGTGCGTCTTTTTTCCCGTGGGGAACTTTGGAACTTTCATTTTTTACGCGGCGTCCCCGGCCACGAAAGACGCACCACCCTACTAAGGTTGGGGGCCACGGGCTCTGTAGTTCACAAAGCCACTATGTGGGACATCTGCTTGGGATATTGAACGGCACCCACATGCGGAGGCCCATCTGTGCGCTCGGAACTTTTTGGCAACAGCAATATTTACGTGCACCCATTAGGGTAGAGATCGCTGATCCAGACTACAACACCCACAAGTCAATACGCTCAACAGAGCAGCCCATCGAAGGGTGACATTTTTCCTTGTGTGTGTATGGGTCAGAACAGCAAGAAAGACTGTAGAAGCCTCTGATGAAGTGCGGCAGCACAGAAACGCGTCAGGCGTGCATAACTCAACACGAAATCTGTTATTTGCATCGGCATGGCGGTTCCCTTCTTACCCTTTAAAAGCCTGGTGCTAGTGAATGTCTAAGTGCATCTTTGTTCCGGTGGGGAACTTTGGAGCTTTCACTTTTTTCTGCAGCGTCCCCGGCCGCGAAAGACGCACCACCCTACTAAGGTTGGGGGCCACGGGCTCTGTGGTTCACAGAGCCACTATTGGGACATCTGCTTGGGATATTGAACGGCACCCACATGCGGAGGCCCATCTGTGGGCTCAGAACTTTTTGGCAACAGCAATATTTATGTGCACCCATTAGGGTAGAGTTTGCTGATCCAGACTACATCACCCACAAGTCAATACGCTCAACAGAGCAGCCCATCGAAGGGTGAAATTTTTCCCTGTGTGTATATGGGTCAGAACAGCATGAAAGACTGTAGAAGCCTCTGATGGAGTGCGGCAGCACAGAAATGCGTCAGGCATGCATAACTCGACACGAAAGCTATTATTTGCATCGGCATGCCGTTTCCCTTCTTACCCTTTAAAAGCCTGGTGCTAGCGGATGTCTGAGTGCGTCTTTGTTCCGGTGGGGAACTTTGGAGCTTTCATATATATATATATATATATATATATATATATATATATATATATATATATATATATATAATCTACTGGCGGTTATAGTAGTTATAGTTAGGACCCACTTTCCATAGGAAATCCACAACATTCTATTTGGAATAACTTTGGCGTCGGTGGACGAGTATTCGATAATTTCTCCAAGAAAATGGCCTGCTTGGTCCCGCTTTTTCCCTGAAGTTTAGGGGTGATTCGTCAAGTGGGGGCTGAGAAAAAAGGGGGTCTCAAAACGTGTTTTCCCCATGCAATTTTCCATAGGGACCTTTACCCAGGGCTACAGCCCAAACGGCTGAACGGACTTAAACCAAATTAGAGGTAGAGTTCGGTTCGCAGATTGTGCTTTTTGTGAAATGGTGTAAATCCGTTCAGTAGTTCCTTAGAAAATTACAAGTAAAATCATAGTGATATCTAGAGCCAGAGTACAGCACACGTACGGAAATCCGTACAATTACGAGCAAGAGCTGCATGCTGATTGGCTGTCAACTGCGCGTCAACACTCCAAACCAGGAAGTGTTGGCAGCCATCTTGTTCGTCGCTAGAAGCGACTCACAAGAAAACAGTAAAACAAAGTTGAGAAATAAGGAAAGGGGGCAGGGTAGAAATATCATGACCCTCTAGGCTTGCTCAGGGGGTCGTACATGGATCTTTAGGCTCAATTTTTATTTTTTTAAGAAATAAAAAATCGGGGGGTACGCGTTTGGTATACGTACGTGGTGGAAAAGGGAAATAAAAAATAGAAGCCCGTTTTATTGATTAGGTCCCAGGGAGGGCAAATTTCAGGGGCAATTTTTTTCATAGTGGGGGGCTTGTAAGGTGCCCCTCTGTGGTTTTATTTTGAAGAATGCTGGGGTTACGGTCCTCTTCCCCTCAGTCTAGGGGACCGTCACCCCGATGAGGCTTTTCTTTAAAATATTTTTTTTTAAAGCATGCTTGCAGCTATCCCTCTTTCTCCCCGTACACGTCGTGGGGACCGCCACCTTCCTGGGGCAGTAATATGTAAAATGACCTTCCAGCCCCGGGTACCTGCAATCCCCGGGGTTTTCTAATGTTTGAAGGGGGTCGCACTGCCCCCTCCTGGAACCATTGGTGGCCCTGTGGTCCACCATCTCCCAGGATCTGTTCTTGCAGTGTCTCGGGGTGCGTACTTCGGGGACACTGCTGTTTGGTATGTTAGGGCAGTACCGTCGCCGCTTTCACTTTACCACAGGAAACCGCTTTCCTATTTGAAAAAGAGAGCAAGTTAATCTGTTGTCTCTTTTAAGAAAGCTGATTGTTTTTCAAAAGAGAGAGCAGCATATAAGGTGATGTCTCTGATAAAGCAGTGTGGGCTGACGAAGGATGCGGGGAGCCATCTGCGATCGTGGGGGCATTGGGGCTAAAAAAAGGAAAAAGTTCTTTTTAAGAACTAACTTTACTGGTCAAAAAAAGAGCTATATTTCTATGATAGTATGTAAAACTTTCCGGTTATTTTTTCGTGCACCAGTTGTACTCTCTACGCATGCGCGGCCTCGTTTCCAAGCCCACAATTTTTTCTTTTTCTTCAAGTTCGCCAAGCAAATCTCTCCTCATTTCATGTATTAAATTTGCTGCTTTCTTTTCCCGGGCCGTGTGTGTCATCCGCTGCTATACTTTTGTCATATATTAATAAACATTTTGTATCTATGTTTATTTGAAATGTAGTGTTGAGGTGCCAAACGTTGATTACATACTCCGTCCACTGCCATTTTAGTAGTTTTTCTCCGTTATTTTTATTATACCTGTTACTTTAATTTTACTCTCCGCTTATCTTCTCTAAGATCCATGAGATTTCCTGGCACAGACACCAAGGTGTTTGTCCTTGGCCTCCGATCTTATGGCTTGGTCACACGTATACCTAAAAACTGATTTGAAGGACGTAAGCCAGAGCCATTACAATGCGTGTTCGTCAACACAAAGATATTATTAAGATTATACGTTTATCATACGTGGTAAATGTTTACTAGTTGTAAAAGCATGCGTGGTAAAGGCATGCGTGGGAAAGCCATATGCGTGCTAATGGCTTTCTGGTGACGATCACGCGTGGTTATGACCGCGTTGTAAGGGCTGTTTCCCCCCAGGACACTGCAGGAACCAGGCCTGGGCGTGGTGGATTCCAGGGCACCAGGCGGAGGGCACGCAGCCCCTTTCATACAATATAGAATTTTTTGTCGGTGAGTGTTTCCATGGTTTGAGGGGCGTCATTGAGGCCCACACTTAATTTTGTAGGGTGGTAGGTTTGCATGGGAAAATGTCGCAAGAGGTTTATAAATGTGGTACACATTGTTTCGTATTAGTTTGATTTCTTTACCATGTTGAGAAAATATAAGTCAGTACTTTTCAATCTTACTCTTGAACATCTTACTACAGTACTTCAACATTATAAATATTATTTTTATTGTGGACCGTCAACCCCCCCACAAAAAAAGAAGTGTGTAGTTTTTTTTATTAACTTTTATTAAAAGAATAACTGTAAACAAAACTTAATGATAACTATATTATAAAGAACTAGAAAAATAATTTCAAAAAATATATATATTATTAACAAATTGTGACTCCAAAGGACGTTGGATTGGTAATATGCAAAATAAAAAAGAAAATTAGAGTTTAGAATTATCTAGATGTGAGTAAATGAAATGAAGTATTACAAGTCAAGGTAACAGTACGATTTTACGTGTACAGTATGCCTGGTACATTTTACTCCTGTTATAGTGCCGCGTTTAAGTGGTGTCTATATGGAAGTGCCTACTGCGTCAGTGACACAAAAGTGGCACAACGGGATTGTAAATACTCCGACTTATTTCTAATATATTGTAATGAAGGCATTATATATCTAGGCCTCTGTGTTTACCGTTGTTTAAACACTGCGGCCAGTGGAATTCAAAACTTACAGACTTCTTTGCTTTTACTTGTGAAAGCAGACAGCATTTTCTGTAACTTTGTAACCTATCTGTTGGCAGTGTTCGGAGGAAATTATAAATTTATAAATAAGCTGCCGCACACTACCCACTGTCTCCTTTCACAAATAAAGGTAACACTACAGTTTTACGTGTGCAGTGTGCCTAGTACATTTCAGTTCTGTTATAGTGCCACAATCAAGTGGTGTCTTTATGGAAGTGCCTACTGTGTTACTGACAAAAAAGTGGTAGAACGAGATTGTAAATATGCCAACTTATTTCTAATGCATTGTAAGGAAGGCATTGTATATCTAGGCCTCTGTGCTTACCGTTGTATAAATACCGAGGCCACCGGAGTTCACAGCTTGAGTTCAACTGTTGTTCTAGATGTCAAAGCAGACAGCAGTGTCTATAAGTTTAAAAGAGAAAGAGAAATGATGTCACAGAGAGTGAGAGAGAGAAAGAAAGAGAGAGAAAACAACATTAAAACTGTCTCACAGAGTCTGGAGTTGGGATTTTTTCCTGAAAAGTAAGACGTAGATTTACAAGCTGCTTGCGTCACTTTTCCCATTTTAAAAGTGACACAAAAGTGGCGTAATAAGCTTGTAGATCTGTTTGTCAGACTGTTGTAACCTATCTGTTGTCACTGCTCAGAGGTATTTATTCATTTTAGACAGTGAAGCTGGTGCACACTACCCACTCACTCCTTTCACAGATAATTTGTTGTTGTTTCTGAAACAAAATTGGTTGTCACCTAGTGCCATTGGCGTGATTGAAACATGGTGCCTTGTGTGTGGAAGAAGCCTTCACTGTAATCAAGAGAGTTAATAATTTCAATTCAGATAAGGTTGTATACAGCAGAGTGGAGATAGCAGCGTCCAAATCTTTTAAAAAGAAATAGAAATGATGTGAGAGAGTAAGAAAGAGAAAGGGAAAAAAGGACATTAAAACGTGGGAGAGACACACACGACAGGGGAGGGGTATGTGAAGCCAGAGGCGCAACCAGTCAAAAATAATGGGGGTGGGGGAGCTAGAAAAAATTTGGGGTGGGGCTTTAGTTCAAGCAAAAAGAAGAGTGGAGCTGCAGGGGCTGTAAGCAGGGGGATTATCAAAGCCTCATTAACAAGCAAAATGTCTTTAAAAGACCTGCGACGTACTCGGGTGTGAGAGTGTGTGGGCCTGGGAAGCTATTTCATCCTTGCTGAAGCCCCGTTAGCCCAATGTTTTTTTTGCACCTGCTGCATACTACATATTATCTCCTTTGACAGATAACTTGTCGTTGTTTCAGAAACAAGCTTGTTTGCTCTCCTTGTACTATTGCCGTTGTCCGTGTTACATAATCCATCCTGAAGCTGTACATCTAAAAGATATTAAAATAAAGATGTTATGATTGGTAATTCTTGCTATATTAATTTGGAATTAGGTAATATCGCGCTTTTATAGATGTTTGATTGTCAGATTTCTACGAACTGTTTGTATTGTGAATATATTCCAGACATTTCAGCGATTAAAAAAACGTTACTGCTATTATGGAAAAGAATTAAACATGTAAATTATTACATTATGTAGGAGTGTGTTCGTCTAAAATACTAAGTCGCATTTTTGTATGTAGTCAGCTACAACCCTTTGACTCCTTCCAATGCATACTCAAGCCTCACTGCTCACCTTTTCGTGGAAAAGACACCTTCTTCGTGAGGTAGTTCCGATCTCCAACAAAGAAGTCTCATATATGTTGCCAAGTCTTGATATCTCTATGGCTAACAACATATTCATGCTCCCATCATCATCATCGCAGGTTCTTCACCCGCTCAGTGCTTCGGGCACCACTAACTCAGTGACCAAAGAGGCCACGCATGTGGTAGTGGGCCCCTTGTTCGGTGCTTTGGGAACAACTCTAAAATGGCGTAGAACATGTGCGCCCCGTCTTTTTTTATACATAGGGACATGTGTGTAGTGACGGATGTGCTGGATAGGTGTGGTGTGGGTGTTTACCAGCCATGAGAGTGTGTGTCGATCTGACAACTAGACCTGCAACTAAGAAATCACTACAATAGAAATCTGGGCTTTGTACTGTTGTGTTTTTTTGGTAGAGTGAGCACAGTAGGCTGTACTAACGTATTCAGTCTCAATTAATTCATCACCTCCCCCAAGGGCTTTCAAATGTTGGGAGAGGGGTCAATAATTGTGTTGACTTTTCTTCTTTAGTGTGCAGTGCTATAGTGTTTTATAAAATGTATAAGTCTTCAAACTATCTTTACTCTTACGATGTACGTGCGATATTTCCGTAATTGACTTTAAAAGTAATATACGCTTTTTTACAGTTTTAAAAAACTATTTTTATGATTATCCCAGATAATGTCTTCTCTTAATATGTACATTAAATACATAAATATATGTTTTTAAATAATTAGAATGTTACGTGGAGTACGTGTACGGGGCGCCGTATATGACATCACGCAGGATATTTTTTTTCAATTAAAAAAACGCAGGGTACGCGTTTTGGGTAAAAAAGAAAAAAAGAAAGTGAAGCCCGCTTTATTGTTAATTAGCCTACGGGGGGTCAAATCTCTGGGGTTATTTGTTTTTCATAATGGGGGGCCTAGAGGGTCTCCCATGCGCGGGGATCGCTACCCACCGGATGTTTAATTATATGTATGCGGGGGGCTCATGGCCCCCCAGAGTTCCGGATACCGCTTTCTCTTCCACTCGATTCCCTCCCCCCTCCCCCACCTCCAGGGCCTCTTTTTATTAAAAAAAACTTTGCAAAGGGGTTGCAAATGTGGTATTTTGGTTTCGTTTCTGTCTTGTAGAGGATCCATGGGAAATATAACATTTTTTTTGTACAGCCACTACTTTTCTGCCTGTTACCATAGTAACAGTTCATGGATCAGTTGTGTGAGTAAAGAGGTTAGAAGTTCACCACAATATGTTGCTAATTGAAATACTTACTGTGCTGGAGATTTTATTTTATTTTTTTATAGGAACCGTTAGTCATAGAAGAAGTTTGTGGAAAAGTTTTTTTAAGGATTCCTTCTTGTTCGGGGAGTATTAGGGTAACGTGCTCCAAGTAGGACTTTACGAAGTTTAATGTTCATTGGCTGTAAAGTATTAAAAGTAGAAGGCTTAGCTCGTCTTTGGAGAACATGGACATTTTATTAGCTAAAGTGTTTTCCGAACACAAGTTTGCTACTTATTGAGTGGGAATGGTTCACTGTCGTCAGTGACATTGTGATGCATTTTCCAAAGGAGTATGGGGCAAGAAAGTAGTGGAGGGCAGGTTAAGAAAACTATTAACTGTGTACAGTGCCCATAAGGTGGTGGAGAGGAATTATGAGGTAAACAATTTTTTATATATGTTTCAAGGGCCATTTATATAATTGCTGTGTGGTGTATAAATCACAGCAGAAAAATGATAGTGTTTTGCGCTATTTTCTTTTATCAAATTTGTAGGTGACATACTTCTTAGTACTACTATTTACTTATAATGTGGTGTTGACTTTCATGATGGGGAGATGTGGTTGCGCAGCAAAAAATTCAGGCTAGGTTTGAAACAGTTTTTATTAAGCAAATATAAATAAACTTTCTTCAGAAACTGTCGCAGTATATATGAAAGGGGTGACAATTAAAAATGGAATTTCATAAAATATCAGTTAAGCGTGGCTATATAGTTCATTTTTGTGCTACAGGTTGTAAAAGTGTAGCCCCACATTCTTGTTGATGTAAGAGGGCATCAGTTGCTTTTGGATAAAGTAGAATAGAAGTGCTACAACAAACACTCCTGCACTACATTATCGCAGATCAAGAGAACAAGTAAAACAGTAAAAGCTAAATTGTTTCATATTACATAGAAATGCATGCATTAGTATTTATAAAATGTGTATTCTGTACAATTCAGAAACATGCTGTCGTAGTGTTTACAAGTTGCAGACTGTTCCGCTAATAAATCACATACTCACCAAAGAATATATAGAATGTTACTCTTATAATATATAGTACAGGTCCTATATATTCTTTAGGGAGAAGGTAAATAGGAATCGCAAATAAGAATAGAAATTAGAAAATAACATTCAGAAATGTAGGGTTTATTAAATATTTAAAGTAACACAGTATGCATGATAGCTATATTTTAATATATATAAAAATATCTGATAAACTTTTTATAAATATTTGATAATTATATTACAGATGGCACTGAAAAATCTCCCATTCTTCTTCTGTAGAAGAAGGACAATCTATTATAATATAACGATTGATACCATTGTTACAGTGAAAAGAAAAGGAAAATAAAGTTATGTATTTAACAGAACATCCATAATGAAATAGTTTCGAGCGGTAATTATTTACTGAACTTCTTTTCTCTGGGAGGTGAAAAAATTAGATCTTCGTTGCGACGGGTCATAAACTCCTCTGAGACCATGACGTTGAGAATAATAATATGTATATATTCTCACACCATATGATCACAAGGGGAAAATAGACTGAAAGCAGCAAGTCGGTAACGTTGCTTACTTATCGTTACTGTTTGTGATGACGGATAGTGAATTCCGCTAGGATCATGGAAAGGGGCGACCATTCGGTCCCCCCGAACGTATGGCGGAGTACCACGATCCCCCCGGGAAGATATCTTGGGCGGGAGGCGAGTCTCGGCTGGTATGCCCGAAGCGGCGTAGCCGGGGCGCGCCTTTTTCCCGCCCGGGAGTGGGCTGGCCTAGACACTGACGCGGCCGGGCCACGCCCTCGGGGCAGGCCGGGGCGGGTTTACGCCCGCCCTGAAGACGGATAAAAGGAGCAACAAGCCAAGGAAGCATCCTCTTGTTCCTGTGCTCTGAAGCTGCACCACCTCGCTGCACGTGAGCTCGAGACGGAACGAAGAGCCAGATACTCTGTCGGAGAATGCCTAAGAAGGCGGGAAAGCGAATGACTACCGACCAGATGCTGCGTGTTCTCATGAAGGAGGTGACCGACCTAAAGAAGCGAATGGCGGATAAAGACGAGGAAGGGGGGCCGAAACGTCCTCTGGCAGGAGCAGCTCCAGGAGGAAAAGGCAAGAGGCCCAGAAGGGGAGCAGCTGGGGGAGACGTCCCAGTTCCCTGTACCCCACTCGAAGCACCCACTCCTGTGCTGGAGGAAGGGAATCCGATTCCCGTGGTGGTCACCGCCGTGTCCGGGGAGGATATGCCGCCCGAGCTGGCAGCACAATTAGCAGCGTGGTTGGGTAAAGGTAGCAAGGGCGCCACGGCTGACGACGCGCAGGTGTTGATGAAGCAGCTGCGGGAAACAAGGGAAGCGACGAAGGCACCATTGCCGGCTGCGGCAGTAGAGAAACCACCTGGGACAGGTCCAGTCGCAGATACAGCTTCCGGTTCAGGTAAGCGGCCATTGCCGATTGCGAGGGATGAGTCGGCACGCTCTCGAAGGGAAAAGTTGGGTCAACATGTCCCTCTGGCTATCAAAGAGAAGATATGGGCAGGGGAGTATATAAACATCTTCTCGTTGCTTACCGATCATTATGAGATGGAGCATGTTAAGAGCCAGAAGGAGCTCATGCATCCGAGTGTTTGGCGCGCAAAGATGGCCGCCTTTAAGGTAAATGAAAACATTGGCAATTGGGGCAAAGCATGGGGGGTTTTTACATCCATCTTGGGTGAACGTAGGCCCGAATTGCTGCCCGAATTGCCGATTTATCAGTCACGGATCATGGGGTATTCTGTATCACACGAGGGCAATCATTGGTTCTGTTACGATAATATTTACAGAAAAGCGAAAGAGCATGATAAAAACTTAACTTGGGATTGTTATGATTCTGTGTCCTGGTCCAAAATGGAGGATTCTGGTATGTTGAAGGTGCCATTGGTAGGGAGTAACGTTGGTGAATCCTCCCGCCAATATACGGGGACGCCCTTTCGATCAGGTACGAGTAACGACAATCACTCGAGGCCAATCGGCAACACAGGTAAAAGGGGGGTATGTTGGAACTTTAACAGGGGAAAATGTACTAGGCCCCAGGGGTCATGCAAATTTAGGCACGAATGTGGTGGGTGTGGGCAATCATCCCATCCTGAGTCCATGTGCAGAGCCAAAACGGGTGATAACGGGGGTAGAGGAGGCGCCAAGCAGGTCTGACATAGTCCGAGGGGCGCCTTTACCTACTCCGATTGATACCATGGCAATGATTCCCTGGCTCAGCGAATACCCGGATCACGTTTCCGCTGGGGTGTTGCGGAACGGGTTTTCATATGGTTTCCGCATCCCAGTGGGGGAGTTTCAGGGTATAGCAAAATGTAAAAACCAGATATCGGTCTTACAGCATACGACCGTGGTACAAGAAAAGATCGGGAAAGAGGTGGCTCGAGGTCGAGTCGCCGGTCCATTTAAGGTGCCACCAGTTGCTAACCTTGTTTGTTCCCCTTTAGGGGTGGTCCCCAAGAAGGACCCGGGTGAGTTTCGGCTGATACATAATTTATCAGCCCCACGTGGTCTTTCCGTAAACGATGCGATAGACCCGGAAGTGTGTTCGGTGCGGTACGCATCCTTCGATGAGGCCGTAGCCATATTGAATCGCCTGGGGCCCGGTGCGCTGATGGCAAAATCTGATATCGAGTCAGCGTTCCGGTTGCTCCCGGTACACCCAGACGATCAGCGTCTCCTTGGTTTCATGTTTCAGGGTCACTATTACATGGATAGGTGTATGCCGATGGGGTGCTCTATATCTTGTGCCTATTTCGAAAAGTTCAGTTGCTTCCTGCAATGGGTCTTCACAAAGAAGACGGGGTTTCAACATGTTATGCATTATCTCGATGACTTTTTGTTTCTGGGGGCAGCCGGGGATCCGGAATGTGGACAGGCTTTGACTGCATTTTGTGTCTTGATGAATCAGTTTGGCGTGCCATTGGCACCAGGTAAGACTGTGGGTCCCTCGACTTGCCTCGAGTTTCTGGGGATCGAGCTCGATTCCGAAGAAGGTTGTTTTCGTTTACCAGGTGACAAAGTGTTAAGATTCAGGGCATCCCTGCAAATGTGTATAAGTGAGTCTAAGGTTAAGCTACATCAATTACAGCAATTGGTGGGACAGTTGAATTTTGCCCTAAGAGTTATACCGATGGCCCGCCCCTTTTCTCGCTCGATCGCTCAAGCCATGGTCGGCCTGAAGGAGGGTCATCATCGCACAAGGCTCTCGGCAGAGGTTCGCCAGGACATGCGCATTTGGTTGGCATTTCTGGCGGATTTCAATGGTCGAATTGTCTGGAACAAACCGGCCGTGTCCTCTGAGGAGCTGGGGCTGTGGACAGATTCGGCAGGGAGCATTGGTTTTGGTGCCATATTCGGCACTCAGTGGTCGGCACAGAAATGGCCGTCATGGTGGCATGATAGTGGACTGACAAGTAACATTGCTTTCCTAGAACTTTTTCCCATTCTGGTGGCCCTGAGAACTTGGCCCGAGGGGTTCAGAGATCACTCTGTGGTATTCTGGTCTGATAACATGACCGTTGTTGAGTGTATCAATAGCCAGGCAGCACGATGCAAATGGATTCTGAGATTGCTCAAGGAAATCGTATTACTGTGTATGCAATTGAATGTACTATTTAAGGCAAGACATGTCCCGGGGGTAATGAACCAGGCGGCTGATGCGCTTTCTCGTTTTCGTATGCAGGCCTTCTGGGGTTTTCTGCCCACAGCGGACCCGGTGGCGGCACCCTTTCCCGAAGCTCTCTGGTCTCTCGGTGCCCCGAACTTCGTAACCTCGTGGGAGAGAGTTTAGCACCCAGGACGAGGAAGGCATATGAAGGGGCGTTCCGTTCCTATTGGGCCTTTTTGGGGGCGGCTAGAGGGGAGCTTTGGGGCCAGGAGGAGTTGGTAGTGAAATTTCTGCTGTCTTTACATCAGGCAGGCAAATCAGTGGCTACGGCCCAGAGGCATCGGGCCGCCATTTCCTTTGTGGCTAGGGCTTATGGGATCCAGGACCCGACAGCGTCTTTCGTTGTGCAAAAAGCGCTACGTGGGTGGCAACGCCTTGAGGGTCGCAAAGTAGATGAAAGGCGCCCGATAGGTTTGGATAGGTTGGCCCTGTTATTATCCAGACTCCCTGCAACGTGTTCATCCCAGTATGAAACAGTGTTATTCCGAGCCGCTTTTACGCTGGCATTCCATGGGGCTATGCGGGTAAGCGAACTAGTGGCGAGGAACAAGCAGGACGTGTTGGGGGGACTGTGCCAAGAGCACGTTCAGATCAGAGGGGAGACAATGACTGTCTCGTTTGTCAGGTCCAAGACCGATCAGGGTGCGATGGGTGATTGCATAATCATACAAAGGATTCCCGGGTCCTCCATGTGCCCGGTGAGTTGTGTAGAGGAATATTTAGCACAAAGGGTGGCATCATGGGGGGGGACCTTGTTGAGACACGCTGACGCCACCCCACTGACGAGGTTTCAGTTTCAGCGGGTGCTTGCGATGTCGATTACTGCTGCGGGCTTGAACCCGGGCGAGTTTGGGACCCATTCCTTTCGGATAGGGGCTGCTACAGAGGCTACAGCAAGGGGTCTGAATGTTGAACAAGTTAAACGTGTGGGGCGTTGGTCCTCCAATTGTTATAAAAGGTATGTGCGGTTGCACATGTTGTGAAGCTGTAATGATGTACTCACGCTTCTTGTTTTTGTTTGGTTTCAGTTGCGCAAGCCTACGAGGCGGGGCGGACTATGCAGTCGACCCAACACCGGGCCAGCGGTCAGACTTCACCGGCTGTGAAAAAGGAGGTGTGGGTCGTGGCCCACTCATACGTGAGGCGTGCCGCGGACGTATTCAAAGCAGGTGACATGATTCACGTGGCTGGGGAATACGGGTACAGTGTGTCCTTCTACGGTAAGGGCGGACTCTGTATTGACCAGTTTCAATCATTTTTTGAGGGTTTGCTAGGGCGGACGAGGTCACCGCCGTCTATAGTCATAGTACATCTTGGGGGCAATGATTTGGTCACCACTGGTAGACGACTTCTTCTTGAGGCGATGCTTTCCACTGTAAGTTGGTTGGCGAGGAGAGTTCCAGGGTGCACGATTGCATGGTCCCATATGATCCCACGAAAAGTATGGCGGGGGGCTATTTCTGTTTCTGCTCTGAATCATTCAGTAAGAAAAATTAATAGCAAAGTGAGTAGATTGTTCCGTGCCAATACACTGCATTCTATTTCGCATGGTTGTATTACTGGTGACAGTATGTATTTGGGGGATGGTGTTCATTTGTCCCGGGTAGGGAACGAGTTACTCATAGGAGACTGTATAGCTTGGCTAAAGACTTTGAGACATGACCTTTAGGTAGGAGTGTTGTGGGGGGTCCGGATAGCCGGTCAACTATCCGGCCTGTGGCGGTAAGGTCATGATCGGTGAGCACTAATTGGAAGATCCCTATGAGTGGGCGTCACCCATTACGGATGGGAGCGCTCGAGGGAGGTGGCCATTGGCCCCTCAACGGGGAAGGCGGTCCCTTCTAAGGATGGGCCGCCGAAAGGAAAGGAAAGGCGGTCAAGGCCCCTTCCTGGGTAGGAGGGGCTACAGCCCCCTCCTGGAGAATTTCCCGGGGCCAGGACATCTGCGACGGCAGATGTGGTAAGTTGTGTGGGGTTTGGGGGGGGGTCTACGCTACCTTCTAGATTCCTCACACGAGTCCTCGGACGACCTTTAAGTGGCGTCGAGTTTATTGGGGCCCCCGTCAAGTCAAGGGAAATTGGTAGTTGCACTCGAGGTACACCTCTGTGCGGTCGCCCCTCACAAGTGAGGGGGATATGTCTGGTTAGGGATCTTGACACCGGTTACGACCTTGCCGTTGGCCCTTAAACGTTAGGATGTACAATTTCAAAATTTCAAGTTAAATGTTTTGTAGGATGTTAGTTCGGCTAGGAGAACCTTTGTATTAGAGAATATGTTAAGGTTAGCCAAACATCGCAATGTGGTAATGAAATTGTACATAATATGAAACTGTTATTTTAATGTTTTAATTTTGTTTCATATTTTAATAAATACGGCCGGGAGGGTCACTCCCTCCCGTCTTCCAAAAGTTCAGAACTGTTTCCGGTTTCCCATCCTTGGGGATTGTGTTGAGAGGGGGTGGCGGGTATCTCAGCCATATGGAAAGGGGCGACCATTCGGTCCCCCCGAACGTATGGCGGAGTACCACGATCCCCCCGGGAAGACATCTTGGGCGGGAGGCGAGTCTCGGCTGGTATGCCCGAAGCGGCGTAGCCGGGGCGCGCCTTTTTCCCGCCCGGGAGTGGGCTGGCCTGGACACTGACGCGGCCGGGCCACGCCCTCGGGGCAGGCCGGGGCGGGTTTACGCCCGCCCTGAAGACGGATAAAAGGAGCAACAAGCCAAGGAAGCATCCTCTTGTTCCTGTGCTCTGAAGCTGCACCACCTCGCTGCACGTGAGCTCGAGACGGAACGAAGAGCCAATTTTGACCCACCCACCAGCCCCTGAGGATAGCAAGTGGTTTTGAATAAAGTTTGATGTGGTAACTCTTTTTGTTTGCAGGTCCGGATTATTATCGTGATAACTTTGAATATGCAATAAAGAAATGGTCAATTTGTGGTATGTTTTGCAAATAAAGTAATCCTGCTCTAGTGTTGATCAGTAGCATGCTTTTAATAAAGTTGTTGCTTTTAACTGTCTTTTAAGTAAATTAGTCATTTAGTTTAGAACTGTCGTATTTATTTTGGTCGGGCGGTAAGGTCATGATCGGTGAGCACTAATTGGAAGATCCCTATGAGTGGGCGTCACCCATTACGGATGGGAGCGCTCGAGGGAGGTGGCCATTGGCCCCTCAACGGGGAAGGCGGTCCCTTCTAAGGATGGGCCGCCGAAAGGAAAGGAAAGGCGGTCAAGGCCCCTTCCTGGGTAGGAGGGGCTACAGCCCCCTCCTGGAGAATTTCCCGGGGCCAGGACATCTGCGACGGCAGATGTGGTAAGTTGTGTGGGGTTTGGGGGGGGGTCTACGCTACCTTCTAGATTCCTCACACGAGTCCTCGGACGACCTTTAAGTGGCGTCGAGTTTATTGGGGCCCCCGTCAAGTCAAGGGAAATTGGTAGTTGCACTTGAGGTACACCTCTGTGCGGTCGCCCCTCACAAGTGAGGGGGATATGTCTGGTTAGGGATCTTGACACCGGTTACGACCTTGCCGTTGGCCCTTAAACGTTAGGATGTACAATTTCAAAATGTCAAGTTAAATGTTTTGTAGGATGTTAGTTCGGCTAGGAGAACCTTTGTATTAGAGAATATGTTAAGGTTAGCCAAACATCGCAATGTGGTAATGAAATTGTACATAATATGAAACTGTTATTTTAATGTTTTAATTTTGTTTCATATTTTTATAAATACGGCCGGGAGGGTCACTCCCTCCCGTCTTCCAAAAGTTCAGAACTGTTTCCGGTTTCCCATCCTTGGGGATTGTGTTGAGAGGGGGTGGCGGGTATCTCAGCCATACTAAGACTGTTAATGTTATAATATACATATTAATAGTATGTGATCTCTAGGGGAAAACATAATAACAAGTGTACAATTGTCACGTTTATTGTAAATGTTTAGGGTTTGCATCGACGGGTTAGCAACACTTCTCGAGCGAAGTACAGTATCAATATTATAATATAAAAAGTCACTATATATAAGGTAAAAGGAGCCAGAAAAGGAGTAATATTTGTTATAATATATCTGTTTCTAAGAACAAGCTGCTGATGTTACAGAGAAAAAGGGAAAAACATTTTGTTCTACATATATATGTTTAAATATTGACAAATAGTCACAATTTATAACTAAGTACTATGCCTATGCCATCTTGAAACAGCTTACAACTCCAGAATATGTTTGTTGACACAAGAAGAGAATCCGATGCTGGAGAACGGAACCTGCAACAGAGATTCTCGAATCAGAAATAACTCGGGAAAACGAAACTAATTGCACAATAGGTGTGGTTTATATATTTTTTTGTTGTTTAGTAGTCTATGGAAGGAATATGTGGCTCCACCTATGGAGATGGCAAGTTTTGCAGTTTACACGTGCTCACGTTTTAACTGTTTTTCCTCTGCACGTGTTCGGAAAAGTTTCAAACTGTGAAGCTGTAAAGGTTTCGATTTTGATAGTAACACGCATAAGGTATTATTATCTACATACGTTGGAGAGTTTAAAAAGTGTTATTCTGTAAAATGTGTTCTTTGCATTTTCATGATTAAAAGCATTTAAATAGAAGACGTATAACAAAATATCGTTATCATTAGAAGAAAAAAAAGGTTTTATATTTGTTATTTTTATGGTTCTTAACATTAGCATTTGTAGATCGTAATCCTATCCTCGGAAAGGTGTGCTGACTCTTGGGGCTTTGGGAAGGTTATTAAATAATAAATGCCCTTTTCTATGCACCTGTAGACTTGGCTTTTAAACTTTCAATTGCCTAGTCTGTATGTTTACACTTCCTCCAAACATTTTGGTACTGCTATTTTAGTACTGCAGTGAGCCATTCAGCATTATGTGTTTATGTATACACTGTTCTAAAAGTGAAGCTGCTGTACATTTTGCCAGACACTCTCCTTGCAGAATTGTAATAATTCAGCCAGTACCCAAGTAGTCATAGTGCAAAGTGGGCCTTAGGGCATGGACTGCTTCAAAGTCCTTTACACTATGCATGCAGTCTTGTATGCATGGGAAACTTGTCTTTTATAGCTTTTATTATCCAGTCTATGTTCTTACACTTTCAGCAAACTCTTTGTGATTGCTGATTCAGTATTGTAGTGAAGTATTCAGCAGAATGCCCTTATGTATGCACTGTGCTAAAAATGAAGCTCTTCCAAATTCAGATAGACACTCTCGTTGCAGAACTGTGATTATCCAGTCAGTACTCAAGTAATCATGGTGCAAAGTAGGCCCTAGGCCATATACTGCTTTAAACCTGTATAGAGTATGCATGCACTCTTCAATGGAAGTGCACATTTGTTTTTTATACATTCAATTGTCCAGTCCGTATCATTAGACTTTCACAATCACTCTCACTCTACTGTTTCAATATTGTAGTGAGCCATTCAGCAGTATTTCCTTGTATATGTACTGTGGTAAAACTGAAGCGCTTATAACTATAATCATGCAGTCAGTACCCAAGTAATTATGGAGCAAAGTAGGCCTTAGTATATGGACTGCTTCAAACTCCTATTTACTATGCATGTACTGTTCTATGCACCTGTAAATTTACTTTTTATATTTTGAATTCCCCAGTCTCTATACTTACACTTCCAGCAAACACTCTGTCATTCCTGTTATAGTTTTGTAGTGACTCATTGATCAGTGTGTAGTAATCCATTCACTACATTGAAACAGTAATCAGGAGATGTACAATAAGTGGTACATTCCTTGCGATATAGCAGTTATTGTGCACTGTGATATCAGCACAATGGATGCACTGTATTTACAATGTAGTGTATTATGGAGCAAAAACGGCACAGATATGTGATGTATTTGTGTTGTGAAAGTGGTGCATTGCTTGACTTGCGTTCCAAGTGCAACGCAGCTCCAGCAATGCTCTTGGGGTTCTATGCTCACAAAGCTGTGTCAATCCTTACACCTGTTTCAATCCGGTGCAGGGTTTTGATGTAGCATAGGACTAGAAGTGACTGAATGAAATATTATAGATTTCACCTAGTCACTTTTAGGAGGTGTTCCTATGCTAGAACACTTGCGCGCCCTCCCCCCCTCTCTTACGCAGGAAAGTTTCTTTCTGGTGCAGGACTTTAGAATATAATGCAGCTTCCATATACATCGCATCGTAAATATCAGGTACTATGGTACATCTTTTGCAACACTGCTGCATCACAAAAGTGACGGAAAAGATGTGTAAAAGAGGTACAAGGGGGTTGTAAATTCGCTCCTAACACATACAAATTCACCCAGGCAAGTCAAGTAAGCTTTATTTCGACAATCGTCATAAAAGCATGTTCCACATATAAAAGTACATGTATAAACTTCTAGTAATAAAACCCTTTTAAAAACAGAAAATGATTTTCATGAATAAATAGTTAAAAAAGAAAAAAGATCATTTAAAAACTGTACAAATGAGCAAAATATTGTTCTTACAAAAGGTATCCGGCCGACAGCATTAAGTACTGTATTATTCCTTCAGAAGACGGGCTCTAATCGTCCATGTCCAACCTAGGTATTTTGCCACCGCAATATACACAGACATATTAGGACTGGTACGGATGAGTCTAACTGCAGTCATTCCTTCCCTTGTTCCCAATAACCTACACATCGGCTTTAGCCACTTCCGCCTTGGTGCTACATACATTGGGCACTCAAAGAGAAAATGGACTACGGTTTCAGGAACACTTTTGTTGGACAGTCCACCATGCCACCACTAGACCATCTATTTGATAACAACCTTACAGGTAGGCTTCCCACTCTTAACTGAAAATAGAGCTTGCGGTCAAGAGGCTTTGTAATGATATCCCAGAATTCCTCAAGTTTGGGACAATCTTTGATTTTCCAAAAATGAACCAGCAAGGGATTGTGAAGGTGTGTTCACTAGCAGTGCAAATCAAAGTATAGACTTCTAACATATTTATATGGATGTGTTACATTGAAGTGATTCGGAGGTACTACAGTATAGTATAGGTAAACACCTTATAAATTTATGCTGTAGCACTCTCTTATAATTTTGCACTTTCACATTCACATACACTACTAATTAATTCGTTCATTTATGCACTACACATTCATTCTGACAAAGTTTTACACACTAATATAGAAATATATTACTTTTTTAAGCCAGTGGAGGTAGTTCTCAAAAGAAGTGCTTTTTTTCTTTTTAGTTTTCTATTTTGTTTTGTATTTTTTCAGGAAGTTTTTAGTTGTTTTTTTTTTTTACCAAAATAAAATGAAACTGGAAACAAAAAAACCGTGGAACAGGAAGAAAAAAGAAAAAAATATTATTGTTTTGGGCAACGGTGCTCTTCTTTGCTCTTCACAATGAGGTGAATAGATTGCTCACCGAACAAAGGAGTTTTCTGCAAAATTTACAATGAATTGTAAGATTTGCAAACTCAGGCACAACAATAGGATGCAGACTGTTCGGAGGAGGTGGTGTTGCTTTTGAGGTAGAAGGAACTGCAGGTTGAGGGCTTTCCTGGAACCTTTGTGTTGTCATCCTTCCATAATTATTTGGATGCAAATTTTTGACATGGTGAACCATTGAGGGTGTCCCGAAAGAGCACTTTTTAGTGGGGTCAGCCCTGGGAAGTGTAACCTCACAGAGCCTGCATGTTACTTTTGGTACATTCACCTTTTTCTGTCCCTCCGGATGAAGAAAACTTCCAAATGAAAGCTTCTTTTCTCTATTTCTGAGGTGGCTAACTAACAAAATGTTTCTTAGAGGAATGTACTGAGGAAGTCTCTAAAAGAGCAGCCATTGTAAAGATTGGTTGTAAAAGACTACAGCTCCACAGAATAGATGTTTTTTCCTGGGTCGAAGTAGGATAATCAAAATGAGAGGGGTCTTTCAACAGTTGGAATAGGAAGTATTATGAACTAATCAAAACTCTCCTTTTATGGTCAGATGACTTTGCGTATGCTTACAGTGCTCTTATGGTGCTCTTAAGATGCGAGTATGTACGACGTACCTTTGCGATTTGCGTAAATGCTTTTAAAAGTAATAATCGCTTATTAAAAGTTTTAAAAAAGTATTTTCATGATTATCCTAGATACTGTCTTCCCTTAATATGTACATTAAATACATAAAAATATGTTTTTGAACAATTAGAAACTTTTGCGCTGTACGCTTACGGGGCGCCGTATATGACATCACGCAGAAGCGTTGATGCGATGCGCAAGGTCAAAGCGTATCTGTAACGAGTGCGTGGCTAAGCGCAGAGAACCATTTGCCGTACAAAGTGCGGTGGGACCACTGTATGCGTACGGTGCGATTACCCAAAAAAATATGAAAAAGGAATTATACAGATTCTAATTGTAAAAACTGAGAACATTTTTTTATATCAAAAAAGTTGGGATTCAGTTTTGTTATTATTTTACATTAAGAATAAGGAATATAATTTAAAAAATAAAATAAATATAAATATTTTTCATAAAAATGTAAGAAATTAGTATAAAAAGAGAGAAATGTAATAATTTATACATTTAAAATGAATCAATTACTAAACTTTTGAAATTCACTGAAAAAAAACCATAGGTTTCAGCCACGTTATAGTTAGGAATTAGCATTTAAAAAACCTTGCAAATTCACAGAAAAAACCATAGGTTTCACATGTTATAGTTACCATTGAAATTTCCCCCTTATAGTTAGTTCAGCTAACTATAACTAGCGAGCCCACAATGCACTAATGATGACATCACATACTACATCACTCATGACATGGTCAGTGACATCACTCATGACATCACTGATGACATCTCAAATGACATCACTGATGTTGTGAAAGAGTGGCAGACCTTCTCTCACCCTAGTATAACCTTTGATACACACATTCAAAAATAAAACGTAAAATTTTCTAAAGAATGGAGATACCAATACCAGTTAGAACAACCTATTCAGTAATTCCTAAATCTATATACACATCCACTCATTCACCAATAGTTCTATATAGTTACACACCTACACTTATACATAGAGTTATTCACACATAAATCACACATGGAAATGAACTATCAAACATCCATTTACTTGCATATACAGCTCTACACACCCCACTGCACTTATTTCTACAGAAATGTACACAAACTTACTCTCTTAAACAATCATTTATAGAAATATATATTTATTCATACAGGAACTCTTCCAATCTGTCACTGTCAAATATCCTTACTTACATACATCAATACTCACATATACTAGTTTAAAACATATGTACTTACTCATAAAGACACTATTGAGGCAGTCATTCACTCATGAACACACCCATACACACAATCATCCACCCATACAGTCCTGCACACATGTTGTCTTCAAAACACATACAGACAGTGAGTCAGTCATTCATGGATCTGTGCAATAAGTAATACCCCCCACCAAACCATACAGACACTCATTCTGATACTCAAAAAACCAACTAATAACCCATATAGACACTCATGTAGCTACTCACTAACCCATGTAGTCACTTATACACAAAGTGAGACACTGATACAGATATTTACATATTTAAACATTACTCGCTAATACATGTATTCACTAAAGTATACTTAATAAATCAGTTATACAACCAATTTTACAAAAAAAACATTTAGACACTTATTTACCCATTTATTCTTCCATCAAACTTTAGATATACATATATAAAAAATATTTATTTTTCAGAAAGACACACATTCACTGGATGATGTCATCCGTGATGCCATCAGTGATAAGTACAAAAAAGAAGGGTCTGAGGGAGGTTTTAAGTCTTGTAGGAATTCAATCCCCCAAATTCATATAATTCCAACCCCAATAAAGAACCTACATGACTACAAAAAATCCCCTCTGGATAATAATCTCAAGAGGATCACAGCTCAAACAGATGCTGTATATACGATAATTGTTTTGAACGCAAAGGAAAAAGATGAAAGAAGGTGTCAAAAGAACTCAGAATCACCTCCGGATCAGAGATATCCCATCAATACACAAATCTTGTGCCCAGTGTCATCATCTGGGTACCCAGACAACCTTCTGAAGCCTCTCTTAGAAAATCAGAGAGAGAAACAAAAAAAGTTGCATCCTTCAATATGATTCTCATTGAAGGGAAAAAAAACGAATAAGATTGTGTAGTAAGAAGTAGCTGATATGGATACCTTAAAGGTGCAGTGCAAAAGGAAATAGTGAAACGTGAATTTAAAAAGGATCAACCATAGAGACGGTCAATGGTGCCCTTCTATTCAATTCTCATGTGTTTTCCTACTAAAAAATTTGAAAAAAATACAAAAAAGAGACTGGAGCAGTTACAAGTTGGTCACTGCTCTCCTGGTTGATATGTTTCAGCCATACGGAGTAAAAGATCTTCCAGGCTTTCTTCAGGACCTAATTAACTAAATCACTGCAACTACTACAGTACATTTTATATATACAGTATCATAACTCTTCTCTTGTGAGTGACATAATCATTGTGCTGCATCTACAAAGAGAATAAATAAACATCATCAATACCAACAATCCCATGCTTTCAACAATTATGCTAGACAGTTTTTACTAGGACGAAAAAATAGGGGAAAGATCTTACCATTGCTCAACAAGAGGTTAACCTCACCTCACTCGGCACCAGCTAGAGTAAATAGAGGCCCCGCTCTAAAAGAAGGGAGAAATACCATAATCAAACAATCTAAGTTTTTGTGGATAATCAAAAAATCAGTGTCAAACGTACATCTGACTTTATGTATTGAGGTTAAAATTTCTAGAAAAAAGGCAGACAGTGGCTATCATTCTGCATCACGTCACCAAAAGGCGGAAGTGGCTTCTCAGTGGGAAAATCGAGTGATATTCTCAGTGCCACGACGGATTTTAGCAAATAGCTGTCAAAAAGCTTTAGCTCACGAGCCTGCAAAGTCAGACACGCGTCCCGGTCTAGAATTACATTATAAATCCTCATATTAGCCAAACGCTCACCTCTCCGTCGGTACCTCCCGGTATGACGCTCAACTGGGATGGAGGTGCTGAGTAAGCGACTGGGTAGTTTTTAAAAAGGAGAACTCAAAGCACTTCCGTGCATAGAGTGCCGGTCTCATTTCAATGACGCAATCGTGTCAGAAACAAATTTCCTACAGGTCGGGTAGTTGAAACCGGGGACATAGGCGATTGGGCCAACACCCATTGAATGCTTTATCATCATGGGCTACAGAAACCACTGAGGAGCTCTGGGAGTGGTAGTTTTGTATAATTATACTTCAGATACCGTTTGATAATATCGGGCTGAGCCTGATCCTTGAACATATTTGATCTAAGTTGTATGGAATCCCAAATCAGACCATTTCCTAGATTATTCATTATCATGTTGTTAAACAGATTCATTGAATCTTAAAATGTTAATATTTATAGACTTGTCGTATATAGGGTGGAGACTGATGGACAGTTTTTATATAGGGTCTAAAAACAATACTAAGTTACCAAAGTAAATGTACTCTTATATTTAATGGCCTGAGATAGCATTGGTACATAATGTAACTTAACTGCATCAAGAAAAAATCTTCTGAAAGTCTACTCTTGCAAATTTCGTAGTCAGGTTCCCTACGTGTTATTTTCTTGTAAGTGTCATCCAAGGGATGGTATCGTTCAATCCCCTGATGTCAGTTTTGAGTTTAAAAATTCATCTTTGTTCTTTCTGAAATAAAAACCTCACCACATCATTACAAAATAGTGGGACAACATGTTTCTATAGCACAGTCCATTAAAAATACTCTGGTTTGTGATATTGATCAACAAAGTGTCTGGTCAGTTTCGTCATTGTTTTAAGACACCTGAAAGTACTCTTGTGCTCCATCATGTGTAACTTGACTTTCCTTGTGGTCATACCAACGTAATTGCTGTTGCACGGGCATGTATTGAGATAAATAGGATTATCGCTATTACAATTTATGAGCCCACGTTGGGAGAAAGACTTAAGCTTTCCATATATAGATTTGCTACCAAACCGTTGGTTAAGGATAGAAGTTCTTAAGTTAAGAATAGGTATTAACCCGATATTTTTAAATAGTGCAATTAAATCAGCTTTAACGCATCCTGATGGCAAATGTGTGTGTAAGCTAGGAATGAAATGTAATATTTTGCACATTTTATTGGATTGTGATATGTTTTTAAATTTACGTAAACAGTTCCTTCGTCCGATATTTTTAAAATACGAGGTTGAGGTGCGTTCTCAAGCACGGGAGCTTCTAGTTGTTATGGAAAATTTAGACATTGCAATAGCCATCGGGAAATTTATGCTGGGTGTTTATAAGTTCCCGGTTTGGCAGGAGGCTCAAAAACAGCAAGTAGCTTTATAATCCAAATGAATCCTTGTTTTAAACTGTATAAAGGTAGTTTTTAGGATAATTTGACTTTTTATTGATATGAATATGAAATTGTGATACGTTGATTTTATATGACAAAGTAGGATCTCTGGTTTATAGATCAAATGGTCTAAATAAACTTTATTTTTGACTTGACTTGACTTGGCTATTACAATTGCTGAAAAACCTTTGTTCCCAGGTTTTCTCGTACCCTATGTTAATGGATTTGGACTGCTTAGTTTGAGCACACACCCCACAGGAACCGCAGGGAAAATGTCCTTGTTCGCATTGTGTGGTGATACCCACATTGCAAATGCTGTTTCCCAGCTGAATAAGACTTACCTAACATGCTCACGTCTGGAAAAAAGTTATAATATATTAACCCACAGTCCAAAGGCAAAAAAATAATGAAACCATATAGAATTCTAGGTGAAAATTTATAAAAAGTGTGAAATGTATGTGGAAAAACCTAAAGTAAATGATTGCCAGAGCATTACGATAAGGGGTTTGAACCAATCTGATGTAAAGAATCCAAGTTGAGTAAGGATCCCGAGCAGTCCAAGGTGCCTTCGCATGCTACAATCAATAATTATCCAATTTCATCTTAGAGTGCAATTAAACACTGAAACATTGTTGAATTTAAAACATCATTTAAAACCCATAAGGTCTGAGAAAAATAAGAATAAAAAACGCTAAGTTCAGACTTAGTAAAATAAATGATGAGGTTGGACATTGGATGTCAGGACATACCGACAGAAAGAGGAGAGGTCTTGTGAGGATCTGAGTGGCTGGGATGACTCGCTGCAGCCATTTAAATAGGAATTAGTTGTGACAAAACCTCACACAAAAGTAGAATAACATGGGAGTAGCAAGAGGGCCATGAACGCATACACCATGTTTGGAGCATAACATAAAAGGAAACTTTCTGTTAAGTAGAGCTGTAACTCTACTAAGTGCCGGAAGAGTGGGTAGAGCCATGTTGGGAATGCAAATTAAATGGACTTGGTAATCTATGCCACAACAGGACCACTGAAACAATATCGATGTCAAAAATCTCGAGATACCAAAATAGCGAGTAAAAAATATAGAATGCCAAAATATCGACTTCCTAACTCCAAACAGGTAAGTACAAAAATATCGAATCAAAAATATCGATGTTAAAAAATATAGACAGTCAAAATATCGACTTTTTTAAATAGTTAAAAGTAATTTAAAATTAATAAAATTATAAATATAACTAACTTAAAAATACTTAAAATACTTAAATAACATCAAAACTAATAGATATTTAATGTAATTAAAAATATTTTTTTAAACATCTATATATATATATATATATATATATATATATATATATATATATATATATATATATATATATATATATATATGCATATATATATATATATATATATAAACATAGTATTAATTAAAAAAAAATACAATATATTTACCATAGGATAGCGAGGGGGTTAAATTTACTATTACCACTCTAGTGAGTGCAACAGTAGAAAAAACATTGGATAGTGTAGCAGTAAACATTACTATCCCCACTCCAGTGAGTGCAACAGTAGGTAAAACGTTGGATAGCGGGAGGGTAAGAATTACTATTCCCACTCCAGTTAGTGCAACAGTAGGGAAAGCGTTGGATAGCATTGGGGTAAAAATGACTATTCCCACTCCGGAAAGTGCAACAGTAGGGAAAGCGTTGGAAAGCGTTGGATAGCGTAGGGGTAAAAATTACTATTCCCACTCCAGTGAGTACAACAGTAGGGAAAACATTGGATAGCGTAGGGGTAAAAATTACTATTCCCACTCCAGTGAGTACAACAGTAGGGAAAGTGTTGGATAGCATAGGGTTAAAATTACTATTCTAACTCCAGATAGTGCAACAGTAGGGAAAGCGTTGGATAGTGGGAGGGTAAAAATTACTATTCCCACTCCAGAGAGTGCAACAGTAGGGAAAGCGTTGGATAGCGTAGGGGTAAAAATTACTATTCCCACTCCAGACAGTGCAACAGTAGGGAAATCGTTGGATAGTGAGAGGTTACAAATTAACATTCCCGCTCCAGAGAGTGCAACAGTAGGGAAAGCATTGGATAGCGAAGGGGTAAAAATTACTATTCCCACTCCAGAGAGTGCAACAGTAGGGAAAGCGTTGGATAGTGGGAGGATAAAAATTACTATTCCCACTCCAGAGAGTGCAACAGTAGGGAAAGCGTGGGATAGCGTAGGGGTAAAAATTACTTTTCCCACTCCAGAGAGTGCAACAGTAGGGAAAACGTTGGATAGCATAGGGGTAAAAATTACTATTCCCACTCCAGTGAGTACAACACTAGGGAAAATGTGGAAAGGGGCGACCATTCGGTCCCCCCGAACGTATGGCGGAGTACCACGATCCCCCCGGGAAGCCATCTTGGGCGGGAGGCGAGTCTCGGCTGGTATGCCCGAAGCGGCGTAGCCGGGGCGCGCCTTTTCCCGCCCTGGAGTGGGCTGGCCTAGACACTGACGTGGCCGGCCACGCCCTTGGGGCAGGCAGGGGCGGGTTTACGCCCGCCCTGAAGATCGATAAAAGGAGCAACAAGCCAAGAAAGCATCCTCTTGTTCCTGTGCTCTGAAGCTGCACCTCCTCGCTGCACGAGAGCTCGAGAGCCAATTTTGAGCGTTGTAATCTTTCTTGTTTGTTTTACAGATACTCTGTTGGAGAATGCCCAAGAAAGCGGGAAAGCGAATGACTACCGACCAGATGCTGCGTGTTCTTATGAAAGAGGTGACCGACCTAAAGAGGCGAATGGCGGATAAAGACGAGGAAGGGGGACCGAAACGTCCTTTGGCAGGAGCAGCTCCGGGAGGAAAAGGCAAGAGGCCCAGAAGGGGAGCAGCTGGGGGAGACATCCCGGTTCCCTGTACCCCACTCGAAGAACCAACTCCCGTGCCGGAAGAGGGGAATCCGATTCCCGTGGTGGTCACCCCCATGTCCGGGGAGGATATGCCGCCCGAGCTGGCAGCACAATTAGCAGCGTGGTTGGGTAAAGGTAGCAAGGGCGCCACGGCTGACGACGCGCAGGTGTTGATGAAGCAACTGCGTGAAACAAGGGAAGCGGCGAAGGCACTAGAGAAGCCACCTGGGACAGGTCCAGTCGCAGATACAGCTTCCGGTTCAGGTAAGCGGCCATTGCCGATTGCGAGGGATGAGTCTGCACCCTCACGAAGGGAAAAGTTGGGTCAACATGTCCCTCTGGCTATTAAAGAGAAGATATGGGCAGAGGAGTATATAAACATCTTCTCGTTGCTTACCGATCATTATGAGATGGAGCATGTTAAGAGCCAGAAGGAGCTCATGCATCTGAGTGTTTGGCGCGCAAAGATGGCCGCCTTTAAGGTAAATGAAAACATTGGCACTTGGGGCAGAGCGTGGGGGATTTTTACATCCATCATGGGTGAACGTAGGCCCGAATTGCTGTCCGAATTGCCGATTTATCAGTCACGAATCATGGGGTATTCTGTATCACACGAGGGCAATCAATGGTTCTGTTACGACAATATTTTCAGAAAAGCAAAAGAACATGATAAAAACTTAACTTGGGATTGTTATGATTCTGTGTCTTGGTCCAAAATGGAAGATACTGGTATGTTGAAGTTGCCATTGGTAGGGAGTAGCGTGGGTGAATCCTCCCGCCAATATGCTGGGACTCCCTTTCGATCAGGTACGAGTAACGACAACCACTCGAGGCCGATCGGCAATGCAGGTAAAAGGGGGATTTGTTGGAACTTTAACAGGGGTAAATGTACGAGGCCCCAGGGGTCATGCAAATTTAGGCACGAATGTGGTGGGTGTGGGCAATCATCCCATCCTGAGTCCATGTGCAGAGCCAAAACGGGTGATAACGGGGGTAGAGGAGGCGCCAAACAGGTCTGATATAGTCCGAGGGGCGCCTTTACCTACTCCGATTGATACCATGGCAATGATTCCCTGGCTCAGCGAATACCCGGATCACGCTTCCGCTGGGGTGTTGCGGAACGGGTTTTCATATGGTTTCCGCATCCCAGTGGGGGAGTTTCAGGGTATAGCGAAATGTAAAAACCAAATATCGGTCTTGCAACATACGACCGTGGTACAGGAAAAGATCGGGAAAGAGGTTACTCGAGGTCGAGTCGCCGGTCCATTTAATGTGCCACCAGTTGCTAACTTTGTTTGTTCCCCTCTAGGGGTGGTCCCCAAGAAGGACCCGGGTGAGTTTCGGCTGATACATAATTTATCAGCCCCACGTGGTCTTTCCGTAAACGATGCGATAGACCCGGAAGTGTGTTCGGTGCGGTACGCATCCTTCGATGAGGCCGTAGCCATATTGAATCGCCTGGGGCCCGGTGCGCTGATGGCAAAATCTGATATCGAGTCAGCGTTCCGGTTGCTCCCGGTACATCCAGACGATCAGCGTCTCCTTGGTTTCATGTTTCAGGGTCACTATTACATGGATAGGTGTATGCCAATGGGGTGCTCTATATCTTGTGCCTATTTTGAAAAGTTCAGTTGTTTCCTGCAATGGGTCTTCACAAAGAAGACGGGGTTTCAACATGTTATGCATTATCTCGATGACTTTTTGTTTCTGGGGGCAGCCGGGGATCCGGAATGTGGACAGGCTTTGACTGAATTTTGTGTCTTGATGAATCAGTTTGGCGTGCCATTGGCACCAGGTAAGACTGTGGGTCCCTCGACTTGCCTCGAGTTTCTGGGGATCGAGCTCGACTCTGAAGAAGGTTGTTTTCGTTTACCAGGAGACAAAGTGTTAAGATTCAGGGCATGCCTGCAAACGTGTATAAGTGAGTCTAAGGTTAAGCTACATCAATTACAACAATTGGTGGGACAGTTGAATTTTGCCCTAAGAGTAATACCGATGGCCCGCCCCTTTTCCCGCTCGATCGCTCAAGCCATGGTCGGCCTGAAGGAGGGTCATCATCGCACAAGGCTCTCGGCAGAGGTTCGCCAGGACATGCGCATTTGGTTGGCATTTCTGGCGGATTTCAATGGTCGAATTGTCTGGAACAAACCGGCGGTGTCCTCTGAGGAGCTGGGGCTGTGGACAGATTCGGCAGGGAGCATTGGTTTTGGTGCCATATTCGGCACTCAGTGGTCGGCACAAAAATGGCCGTCATGGTGGCATGATAGTGGATTGACAAGTAACATTGCTTTTCTGGAACTTTTCCCCATTCTGGTGGCCCTGAGAACTTGGCCCGAGGGGTTCAGAGATCACTCTGTGGTATTCTGGTCTGATAACATGACCGTGGTTGAGTGTATCAATAGCCAGGCAGCACGATGCAAATGGATTCTGCGATTGCTCAAGGAAATTGTATTACTATGTATGCAATTGAATGTACTATTTAAGGCAAGACATGTGCCGGGAGTGATGAACCAGGCGGCTGATGCGCTTTCTCGTTTTCGTATGCAGGCCTTCTGGGGTTTTCTGCCCACAGCGGACCCGGTGGCGGCACCCTTTCCCGAAGCTCTCTGGTCTCTCGGTGCCCCGAACTTCGTAACCTCGTGGGAGAGAGTTTAGCACCCAGGACGAGGAAGGCATATGAAGGGGCGTTCCGTTCCTATTGGGCCTTTTTGGGGGCTGCTAGAGGGGAGCTTTGGGGCCAGGAGGAGTTGGTAGTGAAATTCCTGCTGTCTTTACATCAGGCAGGCAAATCAGTGGCTACGGCCCAGAGGCATCGGGCCGCCATTTCCTTTGTGGCTAGGGCTCATGGGATCCAGGACCCGACAGCGTCTTTCGTTGTGCAAAAAGCGCTACGTGGGTGGCAACGCCTAGAGGGTCGCAGAGTAGATGAAAGGCGCACGATAGGTTTGGATAGGTTGGCCCTGTTATTATCCATACTCCCTGCAACGTGTTCATCCCAGTATAAAGCAGTGTTATTCCGAGCCGCTTTTACGCTGGCATTCCATGGGGCTATGCGGGTAAGCGAACTAGTGGCAAGGAACAAGCAGGATGTGATGGGGGGACTGTGCCGAGAGCACGTTCAGGTCAGAGGGGGGACAATGACTGTCTCGTTTGTCAGGTCCAAGACCGATCAGGGTACGATGGGTGATTGCATAATCATACAAAGGATTCCCGGGTCCTCCATGTGCCCGGTGAGTTGTGTAGAGGAGTATTTAGCACAAAGGGTGGCATCATGGGGGGGGACTTTGTTGAGACACGCTGACGCCACCCCACTGACGAGGTTTCAGTTTCAGCGGGTGCTTGCGATGTCGATTGCCGCTGCGGGCTTGAACCCGGGCGAGTTTGGGACCCATTCCTTTTGGATAGGGGCTGCTACAGAGGCTACAGCCAGGGGTCTGAATGTCGAACAAGTTAAACGTGTGGGGCGTTGGTCCTCCAATTGTTATAAAAGGTATGTGCGGTTGCACATGTTATGAAGCTGTAATGATGTACTCACGCTTCTTGTTTTTGTTTGGTTTCAGTTGCGCAAGCCTACGAGGCGGGGCGGACTATGCAGTCGACCCAACACCGGGCCAGCGGTCAGACATCACCGGCTGTGAAAAAGGAGGTGTGGGTCGTGGGCCACTCATACGTGAGGCGTGCCGCGGACGTATTCAAAGCAGGTGACATGATTCACGTGGCTGGGAAATACGGGTACAGTGTGTCCTTCTACGGAAGGGGCGGACTCTGTATTGACCAGTTTCAATCATTTTTCGAGGGTTTGCTAGGGCGGACGAGGTCACCGCCGTCTATAGTCATAGTACATCTCGGGGGCAATGATTTGGTCACCACTGGTAGACGACTTCTTCTTGAGGCGATGCTTTCCACTGTAAGTTGGTTAGCGAGGAGAGTTCCAGGGTGCACAATTGCATGGTCCCATATGATCCCACGAAAAGTATGGCGGGGGGCTATTTCTGTTTCTGCTCTGAATCATTCAGTAAGGAAAATTAATAACAAAGTGAGTAGATTGTTCCGTTCCAATACACTGCATTCTATTTCGCATGGTTGTATTACTGGTGACAGTATGTATTTGGGGGATGGTGTTCATTTGTCCCGGGTGGGGAACGAGTTACTCATAGGAGACTTGATAGCTTGGCTAAAGACTTTAAGACATGACCTTTAGGTAGGAGTGTTGTGGGGGGTCCGGATAGCCGGTCAACTATCCGGCCTGTGGCGGTAAGGTCATGATCGGTGAGCACTAATTGGAAGATCCCTATGAGTGGGCGTCACCCATTACGGATGGGAGCGCTCGAGGGAGGTGGCCATTGGCCCCTCAACGGGGAGGCGGTCCCTTCTAAGGATGGGCCGCCGAAAGGAAAGGAAAGGAAAGGCGGTCAAGGCCCCTTCCTGGGTAGGAGGGGCTACAGCCCCCTCCTGGGGAATTTCCCGGGGCCAGGACATCTGCGACGGCAGATGTGGTAAGTTGTGTGGGGTTTGGGGGGGGTCTACGCTACCTTCTAGATACCTCACACGAGTCCTCGGACGACCTTTAAGTGGCATCGAGTTTATTGGGGCCCCCGTCAAGTCAAGGGAAATTGGTAGTTGCACTTGAGGTACACCTCTGTGCGGTCGCCCCTCACAAGTGAGGGGGATATTTCTGGTTTAGGGATCTTGCCACCGGTTACGACCTTGCCGTTGGCCCTTAAACGTTAGGATGTACAATTTCAAAATTTCAAGTTAATGTTTTGTAGGATGTTAGTTCGGCTAGGAGAACCTTTGTATTAGAGAATATGTTAAGGTTAGCCAAACATCGCAATGTGGTAATGAAATTGTACATAATATGAAACTGTTATTTTAATGTTTTAATTTTGTTTCATATTTTAATAAATACGGCCGGGAGGGTCACTCCCTCCCGTCTTCCAAAAGTTCATAACTGTTTCCGGTTTCCCATCCTTGGGGATTGTGTTGAGAGGGGGTGGCGGGTATCTCAGCCATATGGAAAGGGGCGACCATTCGGTCCCCCCGAACGTATGGCGGAGTACCACGATCCCCCCGGGAAGCCATCTTGGGCGGGAGGCGAGTCTCGGCTGGTATGCCCGAAGCGGCGTAGCCGGGGCGCGCCTTTTCCCGCCCTGGAGTGGGCTGGCCTAGACAATGACGCGGCTGGCCACGCCCTTGGGGCAGGCAGGGGCGGGTTTACGCCCGCCCTGAAGACGGATAAAAGGAGCAACAAGCCAAGAAAGCATCCTCTTGTTCCTGTGCTCTGAAGCTGCACCTCCTCGCTGCACGTGAGCTCGAGACGGAACGAAGAGCCAATTTTGACCCACCCACCAGCCCCTGAGGACAGCAAGTGGTTTTGAATAAAGTTTGATGTGGTAACTCTAATTTTGTTTGCAGGTTGGGATTATTATCGTGATAACTTTGAATATGCAATAAAGAATGGTCAATGTGTGGTATGTTTTTGTAAATAAAGTAATCCTGCTCTAGTGTTTGATCAGTAAGCATGCTTTTAATAAAGTGGTTTTGTTACTATCTTTTAAGTAATTTAGGCATTTAGTTTAGAATTGTCGTATTTATTTTGGTCGGGCGGTAAGGTCATGATCGGTGAGCACTAATTGGAAGATCCCTATGAGTGGGCGTCACCCATTACGGATGGGAGCGCTCGAGGGAGGTGGCCATTGGCCCCTCAACGGGGAGGCGGTCCCTTCTAAGGATGGGCCGCCGAAAGGAAAGGAAAGGCGGTCAAGGCCCCTTCCTGGGTAGGAGGGGCTACAGCCCCCTCCTGGGGAATTTCCCGGGGCCAGGACATCTGCGACGGCAGATGTGGTAAGTTGTGTAGGGTTTGGGGGGGGGGTCTACGCTACCTTCTAGATACCTCACACGAGTCCTCGGACGACCTTTAAGTGGCGTCGAGTTTATTGGGGCCCCCGTCAAGTCAAGGGAAATTGGTAGTTGCACTTGAGGTACACCTCTGTGCGGTCGCCCCTCACAAGTGAGGGGGATATTTCTGGTTTAGGGATCTTGACACCGGTTACGACCTTGCCGTTGGCCCTTAAACGTTAGGATGTACAATTTCAAAATTTCAAGTTAATGTTTTGTAGGATGTTAGTTCGGCTAGGAGAACCTTTGTATTAGAGAATATGTTAAGGTTAGCCAAACATCGCAATGTGGTAATGAAATTGTACATAATATGAAACTGTTATTTTAATGTTTTAATTTTGTTTCATATTTTAATAAATACGGCCGGGAGGGTCACTCCCTCCCGTCTTCCAAAATTTCATAACTGTTTCCGGTTTCCCATCCTTGGGGATTGTGTTGAGAGGGGGTGGCGGGTATCTCAGCCATATTGGATAGCGTAGGGGTAAAAATTACTATTCCCACTCCAGAGAGCCCAACAGTAGGGAAGGAGTTGGATAGTGTTGGGGTAAAAATTACTATTCCCACTCCAGAGAGCGCAACAGTAGGGAAAGCGTTGGATAGCGTAGGGGTAAAAATTAATATTCCCACTCCAGTGAGTGCAACAGTAGGGAAAGCGTTGGATAGTGGGAGGATAAAAATTACTATTCCCACTCCAGAGAGTGCAACAGTAGGAAAAGCGTGGGATAGCGTAGGGGTAAAAATTACTTTTCCCACTCCAGAGAGGGCAACAGTAGGGAAAACGTTGGATAGCGTAGGGGTAAAAATTACTATTCCCACTCCAGAGAGTGCAACAGTAGGGAAAGCATTGGATAGCGAAGGGTAAAAATTACTATTCCCACTCCAGAGAGTGCAACAGTAGGGAAAGCGTTGAATAGTGGGAGGGTAAAATTACTATTCCCACTCCAGAGAATGCAACAGTAGGGAAAGCGTGGGATAGCGTAGGGGTGAAAATTACTATTCCCACTCCAGAGAGTGCAACAGTAGGGAAAACATTGGATAGCGTAGGGTAAAAATTATTATTCCCACTCCAGTGAGTACAACCGTAGGGAAAGTGTTGGATAGCGTAGGGGTAAACATCACTATTCCAACTCCAGAGAGTGCAACAGTAGGGAAAGTGTTGGATAATAGGAGGGTAAAAATTACTATTCCCACTCAGGGAGCGCAACAGTAGGGAAAGGGTTGGATAGTGTAGGGGTAAAAATTACTATTCCCACTCCAGAGAGTACAACAGTAGGGAAACCGTTTGATAGCGTAGGGGTAAAAATGACTATTCCCACTCCAGTGAGTGCAACAGTAGGTAAAACGTTGGATAGCGTATGGGTAAAAATTACTATTCCCACTCCAGTGAGTGCAACAGTAGAGAAAGTGTTGGATAGCGTAGGGGTAAAAATTACTATTACCACTCCAGAGACTTCAACAGTAGAGAAAGCGTTGGATAGCGTAGGGGTAAAAATGACTATTCCCACTCCAGTCAGTGCAACAGTAGGGAAAGCGTTGGATAGCGGGAGGGTAAAAATTACTATTCTCACTCCACTGAGTGCAACAGTAGGGAAAGCTTTGGATAGCGTAGGGGTAGAAATTACTATTCCCACTCCAGAGAGTGCAACAGTAGGTAAAGTGTTGGATAGTGTAAGGGTAAAAATTACTATTCCCACTCCAAAGAGTGTAATAGTAGGGAATGTGTTGGACAGCGTAGGGGTAAAAATTACTATTCTCACTCCAGTAAGTGCAACAGTAGGGAAAGGATTGGATAGTGGGGGGGGTAAAACTTACTATTCCCACTCCAGTGAGTGCAACAGTAGGGAAACTAAATACTTCATATATACATAAAAATAACATAAATATTAATACCAATTACAAATTAATTTAAATAATCAACAATTTTATATCATATATTAATTAATCAATTATAAGAACAAATAAAAAATAATTATTATTAATAATTACCTACGAATACAAATTATTTACCAATTAACAATAAATAATGAACGATATAAAATTAATAAAAAATTAGATCAAAAAATAAAAATTTAAAAAATGTAATTACTTACAATGAAATGACTTCCCACCCTATTCCCCTATAAACCCACAACCCACTATAGAAAATAAATTAATAAAAGTAACATAATTATTAATTCATCAATTATTTAAAATTAATGAACAATTATATTTTAATTAATTACCAATTAATAATTAATTAGCAATGAATTCCAAATAAATACCAATATATAAATTAAAATATTTAACTAATTATAATTAAATTACTTCCCACCCATTTCCCCTCTCAACCCACAACCCGCTACAGAAAATAAATGACTACAATTAACATATTCATCAAATAATCAATTAAAATAAATTACCAATTCTATTTTAAGTAATTACCAAATAATAATTAATTAACAATTAATTCAAAATGAATACCAATAAATAAATTAACATATTTAATTAATTATATTAAATTACTTCCCACCCTATTCCCCTATAATCCCACAACCCGCTACAGAAAATAAATTACTAAAATTAACATATTGATCAATTAATCAATTAAAAATAATTACCAATTATTAATTAATTACCAATTAATTCAAAATAAATACCAATAAATAAAATAACATATTTAATTAATTATAATTAAATTACTTCCCACCCTATTCCCCTATAAACCCACAACCCGCTACAGAATTATATTACGCAAATATTAAAAATAATATTAACTTACTTACCTCAAATTCTATATTTTTGTTGTCTATATTCTGTCCATTCGATATTTTTGTATTCTATATTCTGTCCATTCGATATTTTGTCCATTCTATATTTTTGATTCGATGTTAATGATATTCTATTCGTTATTAATACTATTCTATTCGATATTTTGGTAGTCTATATTCTGTCTATTCGATATTATGTCTATTCTATATTTTTTACTCAATATTATTGCTACTCGATATTAAAAACTCGATATTTTTTGACTGTACACTTCCACAACTATGTGGAGAAACAGAAGGTGGGCAGAAGGGTATTGGTATGGTGCAGGTTCATCTTCTTTATGAATAAATTGAAGATGATAAGTCATTCAATACATGTGATAGAGTTGACTACAATTTATACGTGTATGTAAAGTAAAAATTGCAATAAAGGAACAGGAAATTATCTTCCAATTACAATGTAGGAGAGAATGGATTTGAACCCATGCTCAATGGGTAGAAGTCACAGTGTATACTTCCCTGCACCAGCCAATGGATCATAAAATACATCCTGCAAAGGATGATAGAGATCTATCTTGCTTGGGAATATAAGAAAGGTGATAAATGTGTCAAGCCATCAGATAGATTTGACTAACAAATATATATATAAAAAATATAATTGGAATAATGCAGAGATCAAAGAAAATGGGGAAAAAACAAAGAACTTTGAAACAATTGTGTGGTAGAAGAGTGGATTTTAAACCATGGTCTGTGGATAGGAGTTACAGTGTATACCCCTTTTTGTTATCACTGCAAAATGATACAATGGTCAACACATGAGAAAAACTGAGATACAGTTTCAGACTGTAAATCCCTACACCAAAGAGTCACATGTATCTTAAAGATAATCCATTTAAACAGATAGTTATATATTGTAAAGACTGAGAATAAGGATAGGAAGTGTATCAGAGGCAACGATTGGGTAAATCTCATAATGCGATGATTGTGATTTGCACCATGATGTCCCTAATCATTTGACAGGATCGTTGTTTTGTACTTATTACTCGTCTCCAGCTAAAGTGACATCAAATCATCAATAGGTTTTGACTATCATATCCTATTACGAAATCTGCCAGAGAATCTCTTTAATATGTGTAATGGGGAGTACAACACAAATATACTTGTTCACCCATGTTAGCAGGTGCAACCTGTTTTGTATGTGACAGCATTGAAACATATTTTTAATCACACTGTTTAACTACTTATATTTGAATGCATTGTGCACATATTCCTTTGCAATACAGTATCTGAATAATACATTTCAGGAGTAAAACAAGGAAATGTCTTCTGGACGTTAACAGCTACTGTATGAGGGGCCTCTTACACGTGTTTGCTTACATATATGTGTGTAGGCCATATAGGGGTTCCTTTCATCCTTTGTTTAGTACATTAATTAAAACCCTTTCTGTGGAAAATTAATTCGGTTTGGTGAACATTATCTGCGCCATCTTCCCTTTGCCCCGATGCCACACTCTTTGTCGCACACACCCTCCACTTTAGCTGCCTTGATCAGAACCACCCTCTGCACACCCCTGACCCCCAGCACGGCTCTTCACCCTCACAAGCACCCCCACGCACTGATCACTCCCGCTCTCACATGCCTTGCGCGTAAGCGGCAGCCATTTTGAGCACCATGGCCCCTCTGCCCCTCGCTGATAGCCAGCGTGTCTCTCACTCTCTCTTAGCCCCGCAGGCATCCCCCGCATGCTGACAACCCCCTCGCTCTCATATGCCTCGGGTCATAAACCCCTCTTCAGCGCAGCTCTGCCTCGGAATCCCATCCTGTTCCCAGCGCGACACCTCCCTTCATCCCTTTCATGGTCCCAAGTCCTTTGATACAAACCCCCTTTTTTCCTGTGTGCCCGTTTTTCTCCCTTGTTCCCAGGCCGCCACCTGGCCCTGCGGATACTGCTTATCACACCCCTGTACAGTAGGAAGCCTCCCCCATTAAAGGACCCTCGATTTGATCAAAGCCCCCACCCTATGAGATCCGGTCAAACTCCACGCATTCCGTGAATCGGCGGAATGCCCAGCTGCGCGATAATCATCACCTGTTGTGACCGGGGCGGGGAATTCAACTGTAAATGTGTGGGAACGGGCTTGAAGCTGGGATTCCTAGGATGCCTTTCCGCACATCAAAGTACTGACAAGTATATGTTTCATGTAATAAAGCAATAAACCTGTGTATAAGAGGCCAGGCCTCAGAGATGCGGTTAGAGCACCTTGTGACGATACTTGCTGTCCGAATTGATGTGTTCTCCTCCGGAGAGAATAAACCCTCGTTTCCTGCCTTTCAGTCTCCAGCGCCTGCTTCTTCATTGATTAATATTTTGCGGGTAATAGAGGCGACACCGCCGGGCAACACAAAAGGGTCTTTGGTCACTGGTTGTCTAGCTACCCTTTTACAATTGGCGTCCCAAGCGTGGGGCCCATCAGCGACTCGTGGATCCAGTGGGAGAGGTCCTGACGACAGAGTGAACGACTGCAACCATCGGGAGGTACCCTGTCCGATAGACCCTCGTCTGACAGCCGATCATCCGAACTTCACTGGTTCCGAACAGACCTCTCTCGAGTGATCTACGGTCCTGACTGGGAACCATCAGGAGTGCCGCGAGGATTACGAAGAAAAGAGGACGATCAGGCGCTGGATTCGGAAGACAAGAAACTGTCCATACGGTCCGGGTAAGGTCATGTAGACACGACAAATTAAGAAATTGTTTGATTGATTGAAAAAAAAAATACTAGTATTACTCTTTGTTAATTTATTTGGAGTTTCGCTGTCGGCAAACGGAGAAACAACCGGCTCTCCCTTTGCAAACAGTGAAGGATAGGTAACGCACCCGTCATACCTATCTTTCTCCCCCACTGATTAATTGCCCCCCCCCCCCATTGATTAATTGTTACGGATTATTTTCTGGAGATTCTCTGTCTGCAAACAGGAAAGAATAGGTTCCCTCTTTGCAGATAGTGAAAGGGTAGGTGACGCAGACCTTTTTGCGGGCCTACTTATTCTCCCCATTGACCATTTTTTTGATTGATATTGGTTCTTGAGGTATTCACTGCCTGCAAATAACGTAGAATAGAAATATTCTGTCTATTCTTTGCACACAGTGATAAGATAGGTAGTGCTGACTATTGTCCCCATTGTGACCCGTCATGCCTGTCTTCTCCCCACTGATTGATAGCTGGTTCAGCCCGGACCGTTTATTAGAGGTGGACCATCTAGCTCCGCTGGAAGGCACCCCTAATAAAGAAATGTTCACAAAGTATGGATTAATTACTATAGCCTATAGTAAGCTATGGCACAAGTATACCAAAGCAAATCAAGAGAAACAGTGGCCACTGGTAGGATCCTTCAATCTTGACAAAATAGAAACGTTAGAAATAGCCCTTCGCAGTAGCAAGACCAAGCCTATTATGCTCGACAGTCTCGGTTTGTGGCGCAAAGAAGCAATGCAACGAAAGGAAAGAGAAGAAGTCAGAGTAGGTAAAGAAACGCGACAGGCAACCTTCCAAGCGTCTGGTAGGCAAAAGGAAGGGGCAGCGACGACACAGTTCCAAGGATTAGACACAAAAAGGGAACAGTGTAAAGGGACGTACCGACAGGTCAACCCCGAGACACAACGACCCGAAAGTAACCCCCCGACACTACACGCAGGACGAACAGACTTAAGGCAAAACCAATGTGCTTTTTCTAAAAGACTCGGGCACTGGAAAGCCCAATGCCCGACTCTACGGAACATAGGTAAGAGCGGAGGGCCGACAGAAATAACAGGCCGGCAGAATGGGAAAAGACTAAGACAAAGACGAATCAGACTAACACGGACAGGACAGATAGAACTACAACGTTTGATTATGCCCGACGGCACAGATTTCGTCAGACCAATTTCAACGACATGATTGAGTTCTGGGACTGATTACTCTCTGCCCCCCCACTCTGAAAAACAAAAGCAATTACAGGCCTGCATAGACGACCCCCCATGCAGGAAATCTGTGCATGTGGATACCCCGCCCCCATTACCCAGGCATAAATACCTACCCCCACTGTAATGAGGTTCTCGTAGTAAAAGGATTCAAGGAAGCCAAGTTTCTGTTATATAATTTAAGATTTAATTACAATAAAGATAACACACAACCAACGATAAATAGGGAAACTAGTAAAACATTCTGTAAAGTAAAACCGTACTAATAAGAGCAATACAATACGTATTTCACCCACTCCGGAAGTTCCCAAAATGCAACAGGTCACCAGTCACGCCCATCCGGAAGTGAAACACTCAGCATGTGTGGGGCGGGGTCCTGCCGACAGCCAGCAATCACGGAGGTCGCCGGTGGGATGCCCAGAAGGCACCATGGGCCTCTCCTCTAACGCCAACGAAGCCGCCTCTAACCTCACCCTTTGGCTATCCAACACCGCCGACACCTTAGCACCACTGAAAAAACGTCAACACAAACTTGGCATCAAGAAGGCCTCATGGTTCAACGATGACCTCAAGAAGTCCAAGAAACTGTGCCGCTCCCTTGAAAAGGCCTGGAAAAAAGACCCATCCACCAGCAACAAGGACGCCTTCAAAAGCGCCATCCGTACTCACCACCAACTGATCCGAAAAGCCAAGAAAACAGCATTCAAGGATCGACTTGACAACAACGCCCACAACAGCAAGGAACTTTTCAACATCGTCAAGGAATTTTCCAACCCCACAGCCAACTCCAACGACATCACCCCCTCTCAAACCCTCTGCGATTCCCTAGCCTCTTTTTTCCACAACAAGATTGCTGACATCCACAACAGCTTTGACAACCAACCCGGAAGCCAACCCACCCTACCACCAGCTGACCATCTTCCCCCCGTTAACACCCTTAACGCCTGGAACCCAATCTCCACTGAGGACACCATCCGCCTGATGAATTCCATCCATTCTGGATCCCCCACAGACCCATGCCCTCACCACATCTTCAACAAAGCAGACTCCATCATAGCTCCGCACCTCCGAGACGTCATCAACTGCTCCTTCAACTCCGCTACCTTCCCAGAAGATTGGAAACACGCTGAACTCACCGCCCTTCTGAAAAAACCAACAGCAGACCCCACCGAACTCAAAAACTACCACCCCATCTCGCTTCTTCCATTCCCGGCCAAAGTCATCGAGAAAGCTGTCAACAACCAGCTCGCCGCCTTCCTCGAAGCCAACAATTCACTCGACCCCTCACAATCTGGCTTCCGAGCCAAACACAGCACTGAGACCGCTCTCATCGCAGCAACAGACGACATTCGAACTCTACTGGACAATGGAGACACAGTCGCCCTCATCCTCCTCGACCTTTCTGCAGCCTTCGACACAGTCTGCCACAGCACCCTTTTACAACGCCTCAGAAACATCGGAATCCAAGGAAAGGCACTGGAATGGATCACCTCGTTCCTCACCGGAAGAACACAGAGAGTCCGCCTCCCACCATTCAAGTCCGAGGCCTCTGAAATCATCTGCGGCGTACCACAAGGATCCTCACTCAGTCCCACCCTCTTCAACGTATACATGAGCCCCCTCGCGGCCATCGCCCGCCAACACAACCTCAACATCATCTCTTACGCGGATGACACTCAACTGATCCTATCTCTCACCAAGGACCCCAGCACCGCCAAAACTAACCTTCACGAAGGAATGAAAGAAGTCGCCGAATGGATGAAACAAAGCCGACTGAAACTGAACTCAGACAAAACAGAAGTCCTCATTTTAGGTAAATCCCCCTCTGCATGGGACAACTCCTGGTGGCCGGAAGCCCTCGGAAATGCACCCATCCCGACAGACCACGCACGGAACCTTGGCGTCATCCTGGATTCTTCACTCTCTATGAACAGACAAGTCAGCGCCGTATCCTCTTCCTGCTTTAACATTCTTCGCATGCTCAGAAAAACATTTCGCTGGATCCCCACCGAAACAAGGAAAACAGTCACCCATGCTCTGGTCACGAGCCGACTGGACTACGGAAACACCCTCTACGCAGGTACCACCGCTAAACTCCAGAAGAAACTACAACGAATCCAAAACGCCTCAGCCAGGCTCATATTAGACATCCCACGCAACGAACACATCTCTGGTCACCTTAAAGATCTCCACTGGCTACCCGTCAATAAGAGGATTACTTTCCGACTGCTCACCCACGCACACAAATCACTCTACGACATCGGACCAGATTGCCTCAACTCCCGACTGTCCTTCTACACCCCCTCCCGCCAACTTCGCTCTTCCAGCCAAGCCTTCGCCACTGTACCTCGCATCAACAAGACCACCATGGGAGGCAGATCCTTCTCTTACCTGGCTGCCAAAACATGGAACTCACTCCCCGCTTACCTTCGCCTCACCCAGAATCACCTAGCGTTCAGAAAGCAGCTTAAAACGTGGATATTTGACAAATAATCCTCCTCCCCTTCCTAAGCGCCTTGAAACCCTCTGGGTATGTAGTGCGCTATATAAATTTTATGACTTGACTTGACTTGACATCCTCTTCTCCCATATGGTCTAGCGGTTGAGATTCCAGGTTTTCTCCGCCGCAGCCCGAGCCGCGAGTAGGGAGGGGGCGGATGCAGATGACCCCCTCCCTCGCATCTTCTGGTCCGGCCATCACGACTATCTCCGCTGAAAATTGACGCAGGGTGGGCTGGGAGAGGGAGGCGACGTGGACGAGCCCCCCTCACCTCCCCAGGTGGAGGTTTCCCAGCCCCGGCCCGGCGCAGAAATCCTCCAGCCGGGTGACGGATATACCTGCGCAGCACAGAACATACAATGTCCGACGGACCTATTTCCGCAGCACAGAACATACAATGTCCGACTGACCTATTTCCGTAGCACAGAACATACAATGTCCGACGGGCATACTTGCGCAGCACCGGACATACAATGGTCCTCCAGAGTACTCGCCGAGTCAGGGGTGTAGGGTGGTCATCATGTACACCCCTGATTCGAAGGAACGGCGTGGGGTGCACTGGGAGAGGGAGGCGGTGTGAACGAGCCTCCCTCACCTCCCCAGGTAGAGGCGCCACAGCTGCACCCTAGCGCCCCGAGCCAAATGTCCTGCTCCAACGGCACGGTGTTCCATTTTTTTACCCCAAAGAAGTCTCTACCACTCTTGAGGACACGACGAAGGGCGGCTGCTGCAGGGTCTCAAAAATGGCGTCTGGGCCCCCTGGAAGGCGGGTCTAGGCCGCTGGAGTAACTTTGTCCGGTATTGCAACTCGGGCGCTTGCCTGCCTGGGCACGAGCCCCCACCTCCGACAACATCCCCACAGTTTTGAAGATTCTACCAGAGTCCTAGGAGCCCTCGGCCCCTACAGGCTTCCGGTGGGGAACAACTGCCTTGATCACTAATGAAATGACCACGACATAGCCACAAGATGGTGCTGCTCTCGTGTCAGCACCAGCTTCAGTCTGAATCATCCAAAAATATTGTGGGCTAACGAATTCGAGTAAGTTCCGGCTGAACCTCAACGTGACCCGGTAGGGAAGATTCTACCTCCCACCCATTTTGATTGACGGTCCACATTACCAGCCCCTCTGATAGCACAGGTTTTTGAACTGCCGAAAGGGACTCTGGTGCAACCAACCTGGCATCGCCCAAAATGGCGCCGGTATCAATAGGAACTTACGAACACCGCGTGGTGTTCTTTAGCTGACAAGACCTGATGTTCTGAGATATGTATGTGAACCTTTGTACACTTGACGAAAAAGGGAGGAGGGTTCACTTGGCGAACATTTGAAAGGATCCCGTTAAAATGTTGATTTCAATGTATGATTTATTATGATATTTATTGTAACCGATACATAACGTAGCTTATGACGCACGCCCACGGTATACATCTAGGAAATGTGATTGCAATTAGTCTGACTGTGTTTCAATTTATGAAATAAATACCCTCTGATCCCTCAATTATTAATAGACATTTTTAGTTTCTTGAATATAACTAAGTAGACGTTTTTCAATGTTTTTAAAATACTGCAAAAATAGCCCCCCTACTGTATGTGCTTCAGCCATCGTCGTGTCCGGCCAAATACGATTGCACTCACATATTTACTTACTGAACGATTATGCAAATAAAGGTTTTCCAAACTGTGAACAGGTATCGCATACTTTTGTAAATGTGGGAATTGGCGGGAGGGCGATTCTGTGCGCAACCGTTTTTCTCTCTTTTTAAGGTTATTAGAAAATGGTTGTTTGGCCCCGGATTGATGATCGAATCTAAGGTATGATACGCTGCCTCCAAATCTGCAACTAGGCTCAGGAACTAACGCATGAAGAAGGACCTTGACTTCTGAGTACGGGTAAAGTGAAGCGGTGTGATAAAGGTATGATACTCGAAGGTATTAAGGGACAGGTTTGGCCGAAGAACTGATATGCCTTAGAACATCACAGCGTTGGGAATGATTGAAGGATCCCGATAGCTAGATACATCTACAAACCAAGATACCTCGCGCTAGGCGCCTCTGATTTCTTTTTAGCGTTTCCCTACACACGATCTATAATGCCACCCTCGGACCCCCATGAACAACCTATCACACTGCCCGCCCCCCTTGACTTCAGAAACCAAGGCCCTAGGGATTATATTCCGAGGAGATAAGACGAGTATGTGGTAAGTAAAGAACTTTCGTGCCCGTACATTTGATATGCTCGAATGTTGTTCCCCCTCCCTTTCTTCCTTCTTCTCCCTCTACAGGTTACATTGGAATCACGACTAGGGTATATTAAAGATCTGGAGCCACGCCATGTCTGATACATGAAGCGGACCTCCACTGCAAGATGGCACCTAAAGACACCCAACTCAATGCATGTCCTTAATGTACCCGGCCTAATGCTCTTCCGTTCCAAACTGCATGCTTTCTACATTCTAACACAAACCCAAAATGTCTCATGTTGGGTAATGCACTGAATAGCCTAAATAGTACACGGTCACACTCCATGTCACACGTGTACTATTTAGCCTATTGTTGATCTCTCTCTCTCTCTCTCTCTATCTGCCTCTCTCTATCTTTCTCTCTCTCTCTCTCTCTCTCTCTCTCTCTCTCTCTCTCTCTCCTCCACACTTTCACTCTTCCTAGCGACTGGCACCTAATTGGCGAACCACTACCCCTGGTGCACCACCTGATTGGCTCCAAATACCACAAGTATTTGCACAAATTCGTCTTAAATAAAAATTGCATCGATACCACGTTACTACCTCTCCTTTTCTGCTAAAAATTGATGAAACCTAGATTGGCCGAAAAGAAAGGGACAGGTAAGACGACTAAGGTTCCCTAATCTGACCCATATAGAGGGAACTACTTGTCAGTGGCATCCATGATAAAAATGTCTCTGGTAAACGCGACCTTCCCCGTCCCGAAATTATCTCAATACCCAAACAGTAAAAGTGATCGAGACATCCCCGTTTTCCCCAAATGCCCCCAGTTTTGTATCAACTGCCCTGGACGAGAGTTTGAAAAAAATGTCCCTTGCCCCAGTTCGCTATATTCCTAGTTGTTTTCCATTAGACCTCGCTCACCCCAAGGATGAGTTGAATAGTCATCGCAAGCCCCGAGTTTTTTAATAAAGTAGCCAGGTTGTAAGAAACTATGTAGAATTTAGAATAATGTTTGCGAAGTTAGAATTAAGTAAAAAAAAATGAAAGAACTTGTTGCAAGTAAACTGTTTAGCCGAAAGATAGGATGCATTGATATAATGAAAAATCGTTTAGCCTATGTTCATTCCTCAGAAAGATACCTATCAGACCATGGTGAATAGCACGTTGCACTTTTTTGTAAAATACAAAGCCCTGAAGAACGGCATAAGCTTCGTAGGACTCGTACTAGGAAAGTAGGTCTCTGCCAGAAGAATTGACGTGACTGTGATAAAATGCAATGAATAAGTATCAGACTTCGTTCCACGACAATGAATGTAATACCAACAAAACGCCAAAGGAATAGTAACGAAGGAAAGCTGTAGGGAACCCAGCAAACCTATCATCAATTATTTATACGTTGGCTGCGAAAACCTCAATGTAACGGATGCTTACCCAGTTGCTTAGTGTTGGGAGAGAAATAGATTTATGTGATTACCTTCCTCTGCAGAATCTCTAAAGACTGTCTTTTCAAACTCATTTAAGGGTACCACTGTCGGAGGAGAAAGAGACCGGATGTGGGAGCACGCGGCCTGACTGCAGATCGTGGAACATCGGCGGCATTGGCCGAGGCGAGACCGCAGCAGTAAGGAGTCGCAGGACGAGGCACTGTTTCTGACAGAATGAAAGGAAAGGGCTGACCTGAGGCCCCTGCTTTATGATCGACATGTGCCGAAAAGTCCCCGCTCTCTGAACCTGGTTATGGACCCGCCTGTCTAAAACTTTCCGTCCCCCTGGTCTGTTCCCGATCTGGCCCTGCTCCATCCCCTCCTCCTCCGACCTACCATAAGGAACTACTCACACACCCCCCTCCCTCCACCTGAACTTTCAAAATCCTCTAAATCCTACTGTACCATCCAGAGAAGGGTATTTCCTGCGTCAAAAGGGAGGGAGCTCCGACTAAGTAGACCACGAACTGTGTTAAATCTCAGAACGGTGAACTAAACACCACCAAGGCTCACCCCAAAGAGAAGCTAAACGAAGTCTGTGGTTCTGCCCACTACCGAACACCTTGAAGATGATGGAAGCAACAGGAAATACCCACTACAGAGACCCAAGGACAGACAGACTCCACAACTCAAAGACAATTGCACTCTTCATCACAATCCTTTTCTGTCTCCCTCTAATGACCACACTCTGGATTATGAAAGAGAATGCACCTGCTCCAAAACCGTAACGCATTTCTCCCACGAGGTCTGGCGAAACAAAACAAAGACACACTCCTGCCCGCAGACCTCCAACGGCTCAACCCACATGGACATTCCTTCTAAAGAACGAATTGTAATGCAGGTGCTCAACAGTGCCAACAGAAGACGACAAAGAATGCTGAGAACTCACTAATAATGGTCCACGACCATAAGACACTGGAAACACTGATTATTGTTCTTACTATGTCTCATTTCTCTCCTAACCACCATTGAATTGACTATGCTACAACCGAGTACAAAAAGAACTTACTTACGTGGTAACCTATCAGTTCCTATTCCAAATGACTATAAGCATCTATGATCTGTACCCAACGCTCTCACTACATAATTTTTGTCTGATATTGCATTACTATGACTTTCCTGCAACGAGCTTAACGATGAGCCCGCCCACTAAGATGAAAAGATTTTAAAAATGTGATGTTTATGTACAGTTCCTTCACCTGGGTTATCACTTCCTTACTTATGACCACCACAGTAGACATAGATAGGAAATAGACCGGCAAGATGTCTTAGAAATGTTAAAGGGAGGACTGTGGAAAATTAATTCGGTTTGGTGAACATTATCTGCGCCATCTTCCCTTTGCCCCGATGCCACACTCTTTGTCGCACACACCCTCCACTTTAGCTGCCTTGATCAGAACCACCCTCTGCACACCCCTGACCCCCAGCACGGCTCTTCACCCTCACAAGCACCCCCACGCACTGATCACTCCCGCTCTCACATGCCTTGCGCGTAAGCGGAAGCCATTTTGAGCACCATGGCCCCTCTGCCCCTCGCTGATAGCCAGCGCGTCTCTCACTCTCTCTTAGCCCCGCAGGCATCCCCCGCATGCTGACAACCCCCTCGCTCTCATATGCCTCGGGTCATGAACCCCTCTTCAGCGCAGCTCTGCCTCGGAATCCCATCCTGTTCCCAGCGCGACACCTCCCTTCATCCCTTTCATGGTCCCAAGTCCTTTGATACAAACCCCCTTTTTTCCTGTGTGCCCGTTTTTCTCCCTTGTTCCCAGGCCGCTACCTGGCCCTGCGGATACTGCTTATCACACCCCTGTACAGTAGGAAGCCTCCCCCATTAAAGGACCCTCGATTTGATCAAAGCCCCCACCCTATGAGATCCGGTCAAACTCCACGCATTCCGTGAATCGGCGGAATGCCCAGCTGCGCGATAATCATCACCTGTTGTGACCGGGGCGGGGACTTCAACTGTAAATGTGTGGGAACGGGCTTGAAGCGGGGATTCCTAGGATGCCTTTCCGCACATCAAAGTACTGACAAGTATATGTTTCATGTAATAAAGCAATAAACCTGTGTATAAGAGGCCAGGCCTCAGAGATGCGGTTAGAGCACCTCGTGACGATACTTGCTGTCCGAATTGATGTGTTCTCCTCCGGAGAGAATAAACCCTCGTTTCCTGCCTTTCAGTCTCCAGCGCCTGCTTCTTCATTGATTAATATTTTGTGGGTAATAGAGGCGACACCGCCGGGCAACACAAAAGGGTCTTTGGTCACTGGTTGTCTAGCTACCCTTTTACATTTCGATGTCATGCCTCTTAATCATTAGCTTTTGTAAGCACTGTTATCATCTTTGACCCTGATTACAAATGATCAGGACATGCAGAAAACTTGGAAATGTGTTCTGAAAATGACCATTTTGATAAGCTACAATCATGGTTAATTATATTTTGAATCTCACAGATCATATAAATAACCTAATATTTCAAATGTGCTCAAAAGTAACTTTACTAATGTGGACACGTATTCCATTCTGTGATGAAGCTGTTGCTTACTTGAGTTAATGCCTACTAAACATGTAAGAAAGTCTATAATGTTTTTTACTTAAATGTTCTAAAATACCAATTAAAAATCTGAAAAAATGGTTGCCAGCTGGATTTTTTCACTGTTAATTATTCTAGTGTTGGTTATGTTGCAACATCTAAAAAGAGCAAAAAGGAACTGTTAATAATATGTCGGCAAACAAAATTGTTTCTACAGAGTTTATTCTGGTACAAAATACTTTCTAGTATTGGTAGGTTGACTTATGTTTAAGTCCTACAGTCTTTTCTTCTGTTTGTGCTCACATTGCCAATAGTATAATCTAGTTTGGGACCACTCAGAACAGGATTTGCATAGACTATGGCCAGTTCATACCTTTAACCTCCTGGCAACCCAATTACAGTCAAATTGTTCAGGAATACTGAGCTGAGCTGCTGGCCAAATCTTATAAGTAATGCTAACAATGATCCATCTTAACTTCTGCTGCCAATCTACCAGGCACGGCCCGTGCCGGGTGTTATACTGGGGCGGTGACGTCAGACAGGGGAGGGTTAGGGTGGGGAGTTGTAAAATGCGGGATATGGACCATTAGAGGTAAGTACCAAAAAAAATAAAAAACAAATTTTGTTGCCCACGCTGCATCGCCGAATGTGATACAGCGTGGGCAACGAAATTCGTTTTTTTTTTTTCAGTACTTACCTCTAATGGTCCATATCCCGCATTTTACAACCCCCCACCCTGACCCTCCCCTGCCTGACATCACCGCCCCAGTATAACGCCCGGCACGGGCCGTGCCTGAAATCTACTTGCTCCCTGGGAAATTAAACTTATTCAGTTCCCCTTTCTAGTATGAAGCAGACCATCATAGTGTATTGCAACGTGCATTTGTGTTTTTTCAACATATGCTCAGTGGCATACTATTGAACAAGAGTGCACTATTCAAAATATTGCAATCAGGTAGTATGATAAACAAATTTGCAATAAGAGCCACCAATGTACTTGCTAGAGAATGTTCTCAAAGACTATGAACCTAGCTACAAAGCAATGAGGCATTGTACAGTGGTAGGGCATACAATGCAGACAGTGATTGGCAAGTATTATTGTGTATTGTAAGCATGCAGTGATTGAAAGGTAACGAGGGATGGAGGGGAAAGGGCAAGAGAAAATGGTGTGGTGCAATACAACAAAGAGAGGCAAGGGGTGTTTGTAGCAGCTTCATGTATGACATAGGCATCCAGACCTGGATGATATGAAGGCGATCTTCATGCCTGGTAATCTGATTTCCTGATGTGCTTTTTAGACAGTGTAGTGTATCATCCACAAACTAATGAGGCTTGATGTTCTTCTTGACCAAGAAGACTCTCATGAATTCCATGTGTGTTGAAGATCAATGAAGATATGACGGATCTTTGGGACACTCTGTTCATCTAGGTTTACTTTGGATGTGCTCATTTCAACAATATGAGACCTAATTTTCAGATATGATATGAACTACTGAAAGCTGCCCTTTTGAGCATTGTTCTTACAAGAAGGCATTGAGTATCTCCAGAGTGGAGATTTTGTTATCTCAGATGTCTAGTATTGTCATTAAATAACCCCGTCATTGTAGAATAGACCTTTGTTTGTCTTCAAGGAGAGATGAAAGGGTGCTATCATTGACATAAATTACCATTTATAATGAAGTCCAATAGGGGCTTCACAGGAATTGACAAAGAGATTTAGTGTAAATTCAAAAGGGTTTATTAACAAATTAATTCAAATCAATCATTAATTCAGAAAGTATTTACATTTTAGTCATCATTATTACAGATTCAAATTTCCAAAAGTTGATATTTCAAAACAAGATAGAATACCACCTTGGTAAGAATTAGAAAAAGAATGCTGAATATGCAGCAAGTGGAAGAATCCCTAGTCCAAATTATTGACATTTTTGGCAGAAATGGCATTTAATTTCAACAACCAAGGTAAAGTGTCAGTTTCAGAAACCCAAATGAAGAGTTCTGATGAGATAATAAGAATGTCCTGATAAGAGAATAGGTAGGAAACCTTAGCACTCAAACCGTGGAAATTAGCAGAGGCTGGAAGGGAACTCTCAGCTCACAGTCAGTAGGTATCTCTAAGTTCTGCCTTCTACGTTCTGCAGAAAGCTTTCTGAAAGTCTGTGTGAGAGAGGGTGAGCCCCCTAGTCTAAGGAACACATGTCAATATAATGTAATCAAAGCTTTATTGGCTACAAATTTCCCATTCCCTTTTTCTGTGAACCATTCAGTCTTCAGCAAACTTTGGGAACAGATAAACTCCCTAATTTCTCACATATTCACAATAGGCTACACAACCCTGTCCTTGGTGTGTTACTTTAAACAAATCGTGTGATTCAGACATCTCCTCACCCAAGACCTGCTTCCTGTCATCTCCTATTCCCCCCTCCTAGCCTTAATGCGTAAAGTCGACTTTTAAGTTGACGTCAGTAATCAGGCTAACTTAATTCATTAAAATAGGTTAATTTGAGTGGTTTCATACAATGTCTAAATATGATTATCTTCTACAAATTGTGCAATACAAGTGTGTAGTTTATTTGACATTGAAGTTAGCACTTTTTAGTTAAATGCGTTTGGATTGCAAAATGAGGGAATTCGCTGTATCTATAAGATTTAGAGATTAATGGAGTCAAAGAATCCAGAAATATCCAGCAGAATATGAAAGTAGATTACTATCGTCAGTGTGTTATTGATTACGTAGATAGGGTCAGCCTCCTTTCTGCAATGCGGTCTGAAGCCAGACTTCTGATTTCTTTCCAGGGAGGTTCTGCAGTGTTTTACAAAATAAAGTGAGTTTATTGCTAGCTTCACCTACCTGGAATGTGAATGAGGCTTCTCCTGCAAAGTGAAAGCAGCCTTTTTGCTTTTTTACCTGTTATCTCAGGATGTTTTAGTGGTAGCCATGTGGATCTTCTCACTAGAATTTTGATTCTAAAACAATGCTGGTCTTTATGTGCTGAGCACAACTGAATACTGTAGTGTCATGGTTTCTATTTTTTGTGGGAGGCACTGAAGCACTTTTGTTTATGGTAGCTGTGATTTCCTAATGAAATTGAGTCTGAAAATGTGTATATACCGGTGATCCTTGATGTTTCTTTGGTGTGGTTTCCGTGCTTGTCACTAGTAATTGTGTAAATATGTTGAAGTGGTTTTAGGTCTCTTGTATAGGACTTCTTGGATTTGTGCTGGTCAGTTCTCATGACTGTGTTGATACTCATGGTTCTCTGCATTATGAACACAAGTCTTGCGATGATAGGGATGAAGCTATGTAGGACTACATAAGATATTATGTGGGAAGTTTAGCTCTGCTTTTTCACTGTTTATGCTTGTAGTGCATACAATATTGACTACATACAACTACATCATTGCCATTCTTTGTGAATGATTGCTGGAGCAGAGGTTCATAGAGATTTGCCTTCAACATTATCTCACCACATAACTGATACATTACAAAATGGAACTTGAGTTCTATGTTATCTTAATGGATACGTTCAGGGATGTTTTTTATTTTCATACCAATGATTTAACAGTTAACCACTGGATTTTGTATATAAAACAAGCAGGTTTTACATTTCATTTCCAAAGACCTAGAGATGAATGTGCTTTTTAGCAATTACTCTTGCAGCTACCTGGGGCTTAAGCAGCTTTTCAATTAATTTATTTGAAAAGGGCAATTTGTGATAGCCCTTTTAGTCTCTTTCCTTTTTTTCTAGAAATTGGCAACTTTTTATTACAGCATCTCTATATTAGTGAAACGTTTTATCACTTCTTAAGGGCAAGATTTGAAGTTGATGGTAGGCAAAATATGGGCAGAATATGTTATAGTCAGAAATTCAGGCTGTTTAGAGATTTTCATCAATTTGCACTGGCTTGCTCCATCACAACTTTGGAAAGATGGCCATTGGCTAGCTCAAAACTAACAATAAGTTTTCTGGTACAGGCCTGATGGCTGACATATATACAGTGGCATGAGAGAAGGTGACTCTAGTAGCAGTTAAAAAAACAGGAGGTGAGAAATTCTCATCTGTAAAAACCAATACCCTAGAAGAAGAGGTTCCTTTTACGCCACTCAGAAAAAAATGAGGGGAATGGTATAAAAGACAACCTCAAACTTTGTGGTAAGCTCGATGCTCACATCATTAATAGCAACAATTCTCATATGAGGGATTATAAGATTACTGAGCAATTTGTTTTCATTACTAGATGTATCTATTGATCTCTCTGACAGAGAGAAAAATACTAATGATTCTGCTAACACAGACAGTAACCTCAAATTAAATGATAACAATGAGGATGATAAACAAGAGCTAACAATGAAAAAAACTGGATACATCTTTGGCCAGTTGGTTTAAGAAGCAAATTCCAAAATGCTGAAATATGAATTTTCTGAAACTCACCTCTTTACTGTGGCAGTCAAAAATTTTTATTTAGTGCCCAGCCATTTAGGTTCTACTGTAACAGAGGGGGCCAAGTCCCCACTAACTACAATATATCAAGTTATAACTGCCCACATGGATGAAACATGCAAATATAGTCAGTGTGTGTTAGAAACAAGGAAAATTCAAGTTTTTTAAACAAAATGCCTAAAATGTTTGCAAGTTTTGGAAAAGGGTTAGAGCAATGGCACAATGTACCCTAGAGGTTGAAACTAGTACCACTGAAATGTCCAAACAAGTTGGCGGTCAACGAAATGGGCTATTTCACGTATTGTGGAAGCTAGAGGATTTTGAGACTCACAATGGGTGCAATAAGTTGTGTTATCTGAGGGCTCCTTGAGGGTGGAGGGCTCAAATCCCACAGCATTTATCACTTTTTTCACAAACGTTTTTCCTGAATTAAAAGACTGCAATTGGAATTGGCAGAACCAATGCATTCATTGTGAAATATGTAAGAGGAAAAAATCTAACAGTGTTCCATGTTGGAAGTTTGCTCTTTGACAAATTAAAGAGCTTTGCATGGAATGTGAATGGTTCCAGTCAATATGCTATGAGAAAGGTATGAATAGAATAATGTAATTCTTTTAAAACTGCTGTCAGGTGCAATTTGCCATTTTAAGGCAGGAAATATCGGAAAAATTGGGTTATCAGTGCTGTAGAACACAACAAGCTTCTTCTATTTATTAAGTTGTGATTTTGGGCCACCCAGACAAATTACGAATAATTAAAACTTTACCTAATGCAAAAGGCAGATAGGCAATCAAACAACCTGTCAATGGAGAGGTTACCTTTGCCCTTGGAACAGTGTATGGACCAAATATTGATGCTAGAGAGATTTTTGATTTGCTGAATGCCTTAACACATTTGAGGAACTTCTTAATTATAAGAACAAAGTTAGTGAATGAATGTCAGAGGATGAACAATAATAGGGTTACTATTAGGAGACTCACGAATATACTTGAATTGAAAGATTTTGTTCTGTGTGCTAAATCCAGATATTCAGAGCTATACCTGTTACTCTATACCACACAAGATATTCTCCTTAATTCATTTATTTTTAGCTATCGTCAAAATATACTAAAACAACTTCTCGGATCAGAATTAAATCCTAGACTTTGATGCTGGGACTTAAGATAGATAACACACAAATATTCTTTTCCAAATGGACCTTTGAGAGAGCCCTGTTACTTGACACTTAGTGGTATATTTACAAGCCCCTATCGCCACCACAACGTTCCTTTCCTCAACATTGTGGTGGCAATAGGGGCTTTGCCTTATTCACAAGGCGGCATTAGGCCACTTAACATGGCTGAAAAGCCGCCTTTTGAATAAGGCACCCTTTCACGCTATACTCAGCATGAAAGGGGCAGGCAATGGGTGTTGTGGTGGACGTTCCACAGCAACACCCATTTATTTTGACGCTGCTCCATATTTACAAGGGTGGTGAAAATTTGGGGCAATGCCAAAATTAAGACATGGGAAAGCCTGGCCTTACTCTGCAGCAACGAGGAGAAATGTTTAATCTCTCCACATTTTTGCTGTTTCCATGTGTGCTGCATTTTGCAGCACACTAGCCCCCACTTGCATCAATGTAAGGTTTTGCGATTACTTATTTGTGAAAATTAGGGAATCGCAAATAAGGAATCGCAAAACGGGATGCAACAATTTTTTCGCATAATTTTTGCGCTTCCGTAGAAATCGCAATTTTTACCGAATCGCAAATATTATGCGAATTCTAATTAGCGATTTCGCATTTCCCATTGATTCCTATGAGCCAAAAGGCCCATAGGAATCAATGGGAATTGCGAATTCGCAAATTAGAATTCGCAAAATGTTAATGCATTCCATGGGTGCAGGGGGGTCCAAAGGACCCCCCATGCACCCCTGAAATGTATTTTAAAGTGGATGTTTCACACACACATGTCCTAAGGACATGTGTGTCTGTAACATGACAGTGTTTAAAATGCTAATTTGAGCATTTTAATTCTTTTTCGCAAATTACCACAAGGTTCACCCTCGTGGTAATTTGCACCCCGTAATTGCGAATTCGCAAATTCAAAAACAATCATGCATTGCTTTTAAGGAATCGCAAATTTGCGATTCCTTAGAAGCAATCGCATTTTTGGAAATCGCTAAAAATAGCGATTTTGCCAAAAAAAGATTGAGATTCCTAAATACCTTGATGCATGTGGCCGATAGAAACAGCAAAACACCTTTGATTGTTTATGTGCAGGAATGTGCCCCATTCTGCACATAAATAATCATTAAAAAACAATGATGTTTTGCAACTTCTATGTGTGCTGATGCATTAAGCAGCACAGATAGAAGTTTTGAAACGCCATTTCAGATTGTTTATGTGCAGGAAGGGACCCCTTCCTGCATGTAAATAATCATTCCCCTCAATGCAGGCACCCTGCACTATGGTTCAGGGGTGGCTGCATTGGCACTAGGCAGCTAAATTACCGCCAGCCCAGGGGGAAACGCAAGCTGGACTGTATTGTTCTAAATACTGTGCAGCCCTGCATTTCAGAAGTTGCTGTGTGCAGCTTTATGCCAAGGAGGCTAACGCCACGCTCTGCCACTTCCCTGAAAATATAACCTTTATTATAAGAAAATAGGATGTGTAGCTCGGCATGTGTTAAGAGATGCTTTTAAGGCTTTTAAAGCAGAGGCATGGAGTTTTACTTTCGTCGTCGTTCAACTGTATTCGGCTAAAAGCCATAAAAGTAGACACCATAAACACATTTGATGTTCGTATACATAAATACACTTATTATACAATAAATCACACATAAAAACAGTTCACCTACACATTCTAATCACCATTGCACACTGAATAAATGTTACCACTGCAGCACATATTTCAAATTATTCAATTGGCGTAAATCAACCAAAGCTTCCTTATGGTATCTGATACTAGAGGTGCGCGTTTTTTGTATCAGGTAACGCTTCCGGGCCCTGGAATAAAGGTGGCAAAAAGTATTAGGTGCATAGTGCTTTGAAGGGAAACGTTGTTACAGGGGCATTTGGAAGTAACTAGTTCCAGTCATCCTGTCTGGAAATGCCACTAAAAAGTGGATGATGCTGAAATGAAATCTCGTGAGATCAAACCTATGCTTAACATTATGAACACCCACTAAAAAAAACTCACAACCCAGAGACTGTTTAATTAGACTTCTCAAATTTCTCAAAGTGAAGTCTAATTTGCTATTCCAAAAGCATTTATTTCACCTATATCTTTGCATGTACTTCTATGAACTCTGGGTAATTTAACAACTCTGGCAAACCTAGATAAAAAAAAAACATTTTTAATGTAACTAATCCAGGGAATTGCAGTGACATTGCCTAAAGCTAGACAGTCCACCACCAATTCCCTGGAGAAATGGGCTTCAGGCTTCCAACTTTTATCCAAAGAAGTAAAGGACTACATTTTGTTCTATCTACCAGGGGATCCAGTCCTTCCTCAGAATGGCACATAAATGTTGGCATGGATAGAGGGACAGACAGTAGTCTGTGTAAAAATCTATTTACAGCCTGAAATTATTGGTTGGCACCCTTGTCCCCCCAAACACCAGCTCCATACATCGGTAGTGAACACATTTGCTTTATTAGAAATTGACTAACTCCTTTACAGGTTTGTGCCTAAGTCGATAAGCACAACTGAAAACGGACACTATGGCTCTTTGAAATAGAATTGCCCTGAAGTTAAATATACTATTCCAATTAATTTGGAGTCAAACGATAGACCTAAATATGTGAAAGTGGTTACTCTAGAAATTACTGACCCTCCAAGTTGAAATATTCTTGGTTTAATGTTTTGTAGACCTAAACTCAAGGCAAATGTCTTGCTATGATTGGATTTAGGATCCAGCCCCCCCATAAAAATATAAAAAGCATCAAGAAGAATGTGTAGGCCATTGCCCACTTTTGAAATTAAAGTCGTATCATTTGTATAGACTAAAACCGTTATTGCACCTGATTTAATTTGAGGTAGATCTTTCCCTATATTGCACAAACATTGTTCTATGCCATTAATGTAAATGGGAAAGAGTGATGGATCCATCACACACCCTTGGCATACCCCTAGTGAAGATTTTATTGTGGAGGAAAGCTTGCCCTCTGTACTATATCTAATTCTGAATGAACATCAGGAACTATGGGGCAAGTTCTTACCCCATAACTGGACGCACAGCGGTAATGAAAGCATGCCAATTATGCACCATTTCGAATCAAGTTGGTTCCAAAGTTTATTCAAAAAGTTCATCCAAACTGTTCATAGTATACCAAATTCCTCCAAGAACACGTGCGAGGCATTTTACTAGCATAACTATAACCTCATGCGCTACAAACATGCCGAAGCCTTAATCGGTAGCTAGGAGTATATGCCGGTAGTCTTCATAAATTTCATCACGATAACCCAATGCATTTCGAGCCCTTCAAGGCTCTTCGTCAGGGGTATTTCTACAATTAAAAGACAGTATTTCAATACCAAAATAGTGTATATTTAAGTTATGTACAACACATTTCTAGGCACTTGTTTCCCCACGCTTTCAACGTTATCCCGCTAATTGTGACCGTATGTCGCCACTTCCTTCTTAATAACTGTCTGGGTAACCCTCCCTCCGTTTCATCGAACATCGATATATTTACTCTTTCCCATGTGTTCACCCTGAGTATGCGAGGTACACCCCACTGTCTATGCGTCGAGACTACACTAAACGAAACTATGCGTGCAAAAAGCTTTCAATGGATCTTTAAAGCAAACAACCATTCTAGCTGTTCCCTTACCTTCAAAACGTACTTCTTAATCCCACCCAGCAGGTTCACTAACTGTGCTTCTCCCGCGTTTCGCTATTTCTAACCTTCCCTTTCAAACTCCGCCCTTGGGAGGCTCCTTTGTTAACCCGTTTACTCTCTCGTCGATATCCTGTTTCTCCAAATAACTATCCTCATTAATGCGTGCGTTTAAGTATGCTGTTCACATAAACAGAGTTAATCCTGTGATGTGCCTGAAATCGATGCTTGACCGCATAATTTTGCACTGCAACTCCCATCATGCACTCTACCCGTGTTCCCAAACATTTATGTTAAATTCCCCGCCCACCCTGTTGAAAATATTACGTTGATTCAAAGATATCTTATGTGGCGTGTTCAGTGCTGGTGTATTAATTGTCCACAATATAACCTGAACATTCTCCCAAAGATATATAAAATGTGCATAAGAACGATACTTCAAATAACATCACAATGTATATTGTAACAGTCTGAAATCCTAGTCCGTGAATCCCTTTAAGAAGGTCTGTTCTTCCATAGTCTCGCAAGTGACTTGATAATGTTTCTTCATTGGTATCCTTGTTATGTGGGTGCTACTCGTCGAGAGGCAGACAGTAAATAATCCAAAGGGAGTGACGAAGTGCACACCTACTTTTTCATTGATTTATCCATTTTGTGTTTATTCGCGTGCTGGCCCAGAATCGTGGTCTGCCCGGAGCCACGAAATTATGAATGAACATCAGGAACTATGGGGCAAGTTCTTACCCCATAACTGGACGCACAGCGGTAATGAAAGCATGCCAATTATGCACCATTTCGAATCAAGTTGGTTCCAAAGTTTATTCAAAAAGTTCATCCAAACTGTTCATAGTATACCAAATTCCTCCAAGAACACGTGCGAGGCATTTTACTAGCATAACTATAACCTCATGCGCTACAAACATGCCGAAGCCTTAATCGGTAGCTAGGAGTATATGCCGGTAGTCTTCATAAATTTCATCACGATAACCCAATGCATTTCGAGCCCTTCAAGGCTCTTCGTCAGGGGTATTTCTACAATTAAAAGACAGTATTTCAATACCAAAATAGTGTATATTTAAGTTATGTACAACACATTTCTAGGCACTTGTTTCCCCACGCTTTCAACGTTATCCCGCTAATTGTGACCGTATGTCGCCACTTCCTTCTTAATAACTGTCTGGGTAACCCTCCCTCCGTTTCATCGAACATCGATATATTTACTCTTTCCCATGTGTTCACCCTGAGTATGCGAGGTACACCCCACTGTCTATGCGTCGAGACTACACTAAACGAAACTATGCGTGCAAAAAGCTTTCAATGGATCTTTAAAGCAAACAACCATTCTAGCTGTTCCCTTACCTTCAAAACTTACTTCTTAATCCCACCCAGCAGGTTCACTAACTGTGCTTCTCCCGCGTTTCGCTATTTCTAACCTTCCCTTTCAAACTCCGCCCCTGGGAGGCTCCTTTGTTAACCCGTTTACTCTCTCGTCGATATCCTGTTTCTCCAAATAACTATCCTCATTAATGCGTGCGTTTAAGTATGCTGTTCACATAAACAGAGTTAATCCTGTGATGTGCCTGAAATCGATGCTTGACCGCATAATTTTGCACTGCAACTCCCATCATGCACTCTACCCGTGTTCCCAAACATTTATGTTAAATTCCCCGCCCACCCTGTTGAAAATATTACGTTGATTCAAAGATATCTTATGTGGCGTGTTCAGTGCTGGTGTATTAATTGTCCACAATATAACCTGAACATTCTCCCAAAGATATATAAAATGTGCATAAGAACGATACTTCAAATAACATCACAATGTATATTGTAACAGTCTGAAATCCTAGTCCGTGAATCCCTTTAAGAAGGTCTGTTCTTCCATAGTCTCGCAAGTGACTTGATAATGTTTCTTCATTGGTATCCTTGTTATGTGGGTGCTACTCGTCGAGAGGCAGACAGTAAATAATCCAAAGGGAGTGACGAAGTGCACACCTACTTTTTCATTGATTTATCCATTTTGTGTTTATTCGCGTGCTGGCCCAGAATCGTGGTCTGCCCGGAGCCACGAAATTATGAATGAACATCAGGAACGCGGGAGAAGCACAGTTAGTGAACCTGCTGGGTGGGATTAAGAAGTACGTTTTGAAGGTAAGGGAACAGCTAGAATGGTTGTTTGCTTTAAAGATCCATTGAAAGCTTTTTGCACGCATAGTTTCGTTTAGTGTAGTCTCGACGCATAGACAGTGGGGTGTACCTCGCATACTCAGGGTGAACACATGGGAAAGAGTAAATATATCGATGTTCGATGAAACGGAGGGAGGGTTACCCAGACAGTTATTAAGAAGGAAGTGGCGACATACGGTCACAATTAGCGGGATAACGTTGAAAGCGTGGGGAAACAAGTGCCTAGAAATGTGTTGTACATAACTTAAATATACACTATTTTGGTATTGAAATACTGTCTTTTAATTGTAGAAATACCCCTGACGAAGAGCCTTGAAGGGCTCGAAATGCATTGGGTTATCGTGATGAAATCTATGAAGACTACCGGCATATACTCCTAGCTACCGATTGAGGCTTCGGCATGTTTGTAGCGCATGAGGTTATAGTTATGCTAGTAAAATGCCTCGCACGTGTTCTTGGAGGAATTTGGTATACTATGAACAGTTTGGATGAACTTTTTGAATAAACTTTGGAACCAACTTGATTCGAAATGGTGCATAATTGGCATGCTTTCATTACCGCTGTGCGTCCAGTTATGGGGTAAGAACTTGCCCCATAGTTCCTGATGTTCATTCATAATTTCGTGGCTCCGGGCAGACCACGATTCTGGGCCAGCACGCGAATAAACACAAAATGGATAAATCAATGAAAAAGTAGGTGTGCACTTCGTCACTCCCTTTGGACTATATCTAATTCTGCCAGAGTGTCCGAGTGCATACTTTGATTCCCTATGCTTTCAATTTTAGCTTAGAGTTTCACCCTGTTCACCATTTCAAAGGCAAGGGATAGGTCCATAAATGCAACATGAATGGATCTCTTCCTGGTCTTGACATATATACCGATTATCAAATGATGGATAAGGCACTGTTCCACAGTGTCTACTATTGGACGGAATCCACACTGCACTCTGGACAGGCCCTGTTTTTCCACCATCAAAGCCTTTGAATTTAGCAACTTCTTATTTTAAAAGAGCTATCTTGGAGTTACACTGGATGGGAGCAACATAGGGAATGTCTATTTCCCTATTTAAAAATGTAGACAACTACTGCTACCCTCCAAGATGAGAGAGGTTGCACCTTCTTTATTACTGCCCTGAAGACATTTGATTAATATTGGAGCCCATAATGCAACATTATCTTTATATAATTGTAATGGAACTCCATCGGGTCCGGGGGCCTTACTAGGGGGGGGGGGGGGGGGGGGCTCTGGTTGATAGCAGCAATTACATCCCCAATCTCAATTTTCTGACTAAATTGGGAACGGTCCTCGTAATTTCATTCTGCCACTTCCCTGAATTCTGGAATATTATCCTTATTGCCTGAGTCAAAGATGCTTGTAAAGTGATCCACCCTAGCTTAAACAGCTATAATGAATCCATTTCGTACCCAGACAAAAACAGGTTTATTTAGGATCTTCGAAAAGCAGCACTGTCCTTCAAAACAGCTGCCTTTTCTAACTTCTTCCACACCCACTTCCTAAGATCAGCTTTCCTGGCCCCAAATGGTTTCTTTATAGAATCTTCTAGCACACATGATATCTTCCTATGAGCGCGGAGTTTTAGACAGTGCTAGTTTACATTTTTTGTGGCAACTGTACATGCATGGTCATACCAGGGAAATTTTAGGAAACATTGTTTAATATTAGCCCCTTTTCCCTAGATGTACATATAACTTTAAAATTTGTTAAAATATTCTCGGGATCTTCATCAGGGGACCTCAAAGATATTTTCTTTAACAAGCCTATATAGAAAGACCTCCTCATCAATTCTATCCTATTTAATTCTAGTGTCTTTATTCCATGAATATGTTACAGGCAAATTCACTTTGGGCCACTGAGCATCAAAATTATTTAAATCAAGGGTCACAACACGCAGATTGGGGTCACTGGCACAAGAAATTTTAACATTGTAGTCCCTCAATATTATAGTTAAATCAGAAGACAGAATAATGTAATCTATCTCTTTTTTTGTTAATGATCAGGTAGAAAAAAACCATTACAAAACAATTGCCATGATTCATACTACATAGGTTCTTCGGTTCTAATTCATAGTAATAATAGTAATAATACATAAACATCCATGTAACTATGGCCTTGACTTCGTGCAAAAAATATAAAGTAAAAATATATAAATAGTGGAACCCTAGGTTAAAGCCATTGCACAAAGGGGGGAGACACATCATTCCGAATGCATACGTTCATTGCTACAATTCATAGTTCCTGAGTGCTCTCATTACTATAACTCCGACAATCGTAAAGAATATGCAAAAAACAGAAGAGGTGAGCAGTCAGGTCCTAAGCAGAAACCAATATACAAACGAGGAAGACTCACTCTTGTGCACTGCCAAACGAGCAGAGACGCCATAGGCATACATAATACATACCCACGGGCATTTGCGCGCTTTACAAGTTGACAAATCAAATCAAATCAAAACAAATCAAAGTGTAGCCTAATGATTGTAAGCCTGATCTGGCACTTTGCACCAAACATCCTGACATTTTTTGAGGGCCCCAATTCTTTGCGTGCAAAGATTTTCTCTTTGCTTCACTTGTTTAATTTTTCCATCCCACGAATCATAAGTGGGGAACTCAGAAGACTTCCACTTTTGCTGGATTAAGGATTTGGCCAGCAAGTTGGCAATAAAAACAAACTGGTGCTGTTTTAAGGTAATTTGCCTGTGATGGCCCAGTATCCTAAATAGCCCCCTAAGGTAGTCAGGGGTCATGCAAACTTGTAACCTGTCACTAAACAACAAGAATATTTTCGTCCAGAAGTGGACGAGGGCTGGACGGGTGAAACATATATAAAGCCAGTCAGCCTTGAAATGTCCACATCAAAAGCACGCAGCTGAATTAGTGGAAAACATTTTCTCAATGTGATAAGGCATATAGCACAGCATCCATTTGGAATAAAAAGCCATTCTGTTGAAATATGCACCCCTGGTGGTTTTGTGGGCCATTTGATTATAACAGCCCCAAGTGCACTGATCTATCTTGCAGCCAGTAGAGGCTACGATTTTTGTCAGTGCGGCAGGAACCACTGTTTCACTTAGTTGCTGATGAAAGGAAAGGGGGCCGCTCAGTCCCCCCACGCGTATGGTGGGGCGCCGACCCCCTCCTTCCCCCTATCTCTATTGGTGGTGGGGCGTGTCCATGCCGTCGTGATGACGCTGCGGGCACGCCCAATCACCGATTGGTGCAAGCTCCCTCATTGACACGGACGCAATCTAATTGCTTCTAGGTCAAGAGGGGGGGGCAATGGGGGGGCGGACCAGTAGGCACTGGTCCGCCCCCAGAGGGGTTAAAAGGCCAGGGGAGCGCGGGAAGCACCCTCTTGTTTCCGCGCTGCCCAGTCTATCCCCCCTTCCTCATCGCGATGTGCTCCGTGATTTTTCTTTACTTTTTGTCTTTCAGGCCTTTCGTCGAAGAGCGGGAACCGGCCGGCACCACTCCTTGGCACTGCCCGGACCGGAGGTGTGATCGCGTCTGGTTGCAGAAGCGGCAGGAGTTGAGGCGGAAGAGCGCTACATTGCCAAGTCTGCAGGCGCGCTGGTGGGAGGCTTTTTTCATCACGCGCTCGAAGGTGGTGATAGCGTCTTCTTTTAGAAGCTAGTAAGGCAGCGTGAGCGTGACGCGCTTGAGGTGCCCGGGCCGAGCGGGGCACTGTGGGGCAATTTCATCCAGATTGGGAGCCGATTGTAAAGGTGAAGCAGGGTTGGGCCTGGTTAGTGTGTGGATGGGAGACCGCATGGAAGGATAGAATCCTGGAAGCATTTAAATAGCAACACAGCTACACAGGCCAGCGAGGTTGCTCTTAAAAGAGGTTCATCTAATTTTAATAATAGCAGGCTTGGTGTAATTTGGTGGGGGTTAACGCTGGCTTTGGGGGGTAACTGTTTTAATGAGCACAGTTTTGTTTGATTCACATTGAGGGTGCTTGACAGAACTGTTCAGGCAGGGTTTGGTGGCTTAGTGAACTAATGCCTCTAGTATATGGGCCTGTGGTCACAGGTTCAAATCCCAGTGGGTCCACTTAACCTTTTAAAGGAATCTGCTAATAAGCACAAGTCTTTTGGTTAAGATTGTGTTTTACGCTGGCGTTGTTGCACTGATGCTCAAGTGAAGGGGGTTTTGGATTCAGCTAGAAGATTGGCAATTTTCTTTTAGGTGTGACAGTACTGTATGCTAACTTTCTTCTCATCGTAGGACCTTATTGAGGGGACACTGCGGGCTGAGCCAAAGGAGAGTGGCGTGGTGGACAACGCTATCCAAGGGCACAGGCAGGCCTGCACTTCACTGCTTCTGTTGGGCTGCGGGGCTAGAGTGCGCTCGCCCAACACCCAGGCTGGCTGGTGTTTCGTGGTCACAGTTGCATGGTTCTTATGGCCAGCCTGTGTACCTCCAACTTGGTACAGGTAAAAGCCAGGCAGGCCCTGGTGGCTCATAGGGTTGGCATAAGTGTAGGTGGTTTTACCTGTTGCAAGGCAAAAGAGAGGATGGCTAGTGGGCGTGGTGTGAAGCGTTCCCGCATGGAACATATGTCACAGGGCATGATGCGCAAGATGGCAGCTAGGAACAGGGGATGGGGGAAAGTGGACCAGATGGGGAAAAACTTGGCTGAGCTCATGCAGAGGTTGGATGCTCAGGCTGGGCCATCTGGGAGACCCAAGCAAACAATAGTGCCCCCGCAGCCCAGTGGGGAATTGGGTGCTTTGCCCAAGCGCGTCAGGGCCAGGAAGATTAGTGATCGGGGGCCTAAGCAGCAGAGGAAGAAGATCATCCTGGGGGGTCCCTGATGGGGGGCTCGCACCGCTGGGTCTTCCTACCCCTACTCCCCTAATCCCGGCAGGTGTGCCGGTAGCACCGGCTCCTGCCACACCGGCACCAGCACCAAGCATAGTGCCTCTGGTGGTCCCAGCGGTAGTCCCGGGGGTACCCGTGTGTAACCCGGCACCTATCCCAGTACCCGCCATGGCACCCCTCATTCCAGTGGCAGCGCCTCCAGTGGTTGTTCTGGTACCCCCAAAGCTGGCAGCGCAGATAGCAGCAGTACTCCCTTGGCTGGGGATATGGGGGATGTTCCCTCCTTCATTGGGCGCAAAGGAGGTGGGACAGGATCCCTTAGCGGAAGCACAAAAAATTGTGGCAAGGATCATGACTGCCCATGGTGGCGGGGAGGGCCCAGTGTGCATATTACTCCACAAACAGCATGTCCGGGAAGCGACTCCGGAAAGGACAAGATTGTTGAACCAACGCGGGCCGCAGAAAGTGGTAAGGAGGTGGCATTACCAGTACTCAAGGAGGGAAAATCTGGGGCAGCATATAACACAGGAAGTGAAGGATTTGATCTGTACGGGCAAAAATGTCAATGTTTTCTTTGTTAGTGGATAACAGGGAAATGGGGTATGCTAGGAAGCAGAAGGACTGGATGTCGCCTAGAGACTGGCGGGGTGAAATGGCAAGATTCAGGGTAGAGGAGACATTGATCAATTGGATTAGGGCCTTTTCTGTGTTCATGGCGATTACAGCCGAGTGTTCCCCTAATTTACAGGCTGAGATGGCATGTTACCAGAGTAGGATCACAACACTCAGTGATAACTATGGAGGGGAAGGGTGGAAGGAGTATGACATGAGTTTCAGGAAGGCTAAAGAGTTTAACCCCTCACTGTCATGGGATCAGGTGGATTCCATTTCGTGGTATGGCCAGTTTACAGCAGGTCAACCAGGGAGCGCTGGGCCAAGTTGGAACAAGAGCTACCCCTCCAAACCCCAGCAGATCTTTCGGCCGGCACAGGGGGGTGGCACGGCACCTAAGACAGTGCGGGGCAAAAGGAAGTGTGCGGGGATTTCAATAAGCGTTCATGTACCAGGTCACAAAGCACTTACAAGTTCAGGCATGCATGTTCCATTTGTAACCAACCTTCCCACCCAGAAACAACTTGCCGTAATAAAGGTAGCGCCTCTGGAAACAGGGGAAGAAAGAAACAGGATTAGGGAGGGAGGACGGCTAGTGTCTCATTTGCCCATTGACGTTCTGGCTAGGACTCCTTGGCTAAACAGGTACCCAGACCATGCCTCTGCGAGGATGTTGCAAGAAGGTTTTTGGCAGGGTTTTAGGATCAGAGCGGTAGGATATACCGGAAACGGCAGAATGTAGAAACCAACTATCAGTTAGGGACAACCCAGAAGTGGTAGCGACAAAAATTGCTAGAGAGCTGCGCCTAAGCAGGATAACGGGTCCTTTTAATAACATCCCTGTGCCTAATTGTGTTTGCTCGCCTCTCGGCGTGGTGCCAAAGAAGGAGGAGGGCCAGTTCAGGCTAATTCATAACCTATCAGCACCTAAGGGTGCGTCGTTAAATGACACCGTTGATGAAGACATTTGCAGCATCAGGTATGCGTCCTTTGACCAGGCAGTGGATATGTTGAGGACTCTGGGACCTGGAGCCTTGCTGGCAAAGTCAGACATTGAATCTGAATTTCGGCTACTGCTGGTTCATCCCCTAGATCAGCATCTGCTAGGCTTCTCCTTTCAAGGAAAATTCTACATGGATAAGTGTATGCCCATGGGTTGTTCTGTTTCATGCGCCTACTTTGAAAAATTTAGTTCTTTCCTGGAATGGGTTTTTAGGCAAACGACAGGACACCTCCATGTCATACATTACATGGATGACTTTCTCTTTCTCGGGTCAAAGGGCACACAGGAGTGTGCATGGGCATTGCAGGAATTTTGCGTGCTCATGCGGGCTTTTGGGGTCCGCTGGCGCCGGGGAAGACTGTGGGTCCAGCAACCACATTGGAATTTTTAGGTATAGAATTGGACTCAGTGGAGGGTTGTTTCAGGTTACCCAAGGACAAAATCATGAAATTTAGAGTGGCCCTCCAGCAATGTATGGCCAAAAACAAAGTGACGCTACAGCAGCTACAGCAGACTGTGGGCCAGTTAAATTTCGCACTAAGAGTGATACCCATGGCACGCCCATTCTCCCACTCAATCTCACAGACCATGACGGGCCTGCAGGAGAAACACCATCGCACTAGGCTGCCGGCTGAGGTCTTCCAGGACATGCGTATTTGGATTGCATTTCTGGAGGGCTTCAACAGCAGAGTAGTGTGGTGCGGGGCCCCCACAACGTCTGCAGGGTTGGGTCTATGGACTGATACTGCGGGCAGTGTGGGGTTTGGCGCCATACTTGGAAACAAGTGGGTGGCCCAACAGTGGCCGGTTTGGTGGGAGGAGAAAAGCTTGACAGCTAACATCGGTTTCTTGGAGCTATTTCCAATTTGGGTGTCATTAACAGTTTGGCCTGATCAGTTGTGTAATCGATCTGTAATCTTCTGGTCAGATAACATGACGGTAGTGGAATGTATTGACCAGCAGGCGGCACGGTGTAAATTTATACTTCGCCTGCTAAAGGATATTGTGCTGGTTTGCATGAAAATCAATTTACAGTTTAGGGCCAAACATGTCCCGGGGGGTTTGAATAATGCAGCTGATGCACTCTCTCGCTTCAAGATGCAGGTATTCAGGGAACATCTACCATCTGCGATGGCGTCGCCTACACATTTCCAAGCAACTCTCTGGCAAATTGGTGCCCCCAGCTACAGAACCTCATGGCAGCTAGCCTAGCGCCCAGGTCCAGAACCGCTTATGAAGGGGCATTTTTGTCTTATTGCTCATTTTTGGGACGGGACTGGGCGGGGACATGGGATCAGTCAGATAAGTTCACTCAGTACCTAGATGCATTACATAAAGGAGGGCGCTCTGCATCAATGGCTAGCAGGCACATGGCGGCTGTCTCTTTCTTTGCGCAGATTAAGGGGGCCAAAGATCCCATGAATAGTTTCATCGTGCGGAAGGCACTAAAGGGTTGCGGCGCTTACATGCAGCTACCATGGACACCAGACAACCGATAGGTTTAGAACGGCTAGCGGCATTATTGAATGCCTTGTTTGACAACCGCAGTTCATTAGGGGAGGTACTAGTGTTCCGAGCTGCCTTTACATTGGCCTTTTATGGGACATTCCGGGTAGATGATCTGGTTGCTAGCAGTAAGCATGACATGCTGGGTGGGCTCCGGCTGGAGCACACAAAAATACTGGGTGATACGCTGATGATTACCATACGTAAATCAAATACTGATCAGGAAGTCTTGGGGGATGGGCTGGTACTCCATCGGAACGGACTAATCCTTACTACCCAGTGTCCCACGTAGAGGCCTTCAGCAAACAGAGAGTAGGCGCAGCGGGGGAGCATTGTTAATACATGCAGACGGTACCCCACTGACCAGGTTCCAATTCCAAAGAGTATTGGCATTGACAGAGGACAGGGCTGGTTTCAACCCGAAAGACTTTGGGACGCATTCATTTCGGAAAGGGGCTGCCACTGAAGCATCGGCTATAGGGTTACATGCGAGCAGTGTAAAAAGGATTGGGAGATGATCTTCCAACTGTTACAAGCGTTAGGTGCGGCTGCACATGTTGTGAGGTGGCAGGATGATTTACGCTGATGCCTGTTTTGTATGTTTGCTTGTATTTCAGTTTCTCGAGCCTGTCACGCAGGGCGGAAACTGTGGTCGGTTCACCAACAGCAAGTACCTTCACCACAGCGGACCCAAGCACAAAGGAGCGAGACACAAGTTGTATGGGTTGTTGGGCATTCATTTGTGAAACCTCCTAAATCTGTTTTCGTTGCAGGTAACTATAGACAGAGGGCGGAACAGGGGGGTTTCAAGGTTTCCTTTAATGGCAGGGGGACCTCTGCCTCAGTCAGTTTAGGGGGTTCTTTACAGAGTTGCTCGATAGACACACCCCGCCGCCCACAGTGGTTATCTTACATTTGGGGGGCAACGACCGGGTGAAGCTGGGCAGGAGGGTCCTGATGGAAGATATAATCTCAGAGGCAAACTGGTTGGCTAAAATACTCCAAGGCTGCACCATAGTTTGGTCACAGATGATTCCTAGACTCAGATGGATGGGGGGGGACTCTGTAAAGGGGTTGAATCACTCAGTAAAGAGGATCAACAACAAGGTAGAGAAAGTATTTCGGTCACCTCAACTGCAGAACATACCGCATGGGTGTGTCAGGGGGGAACAGTTCTTTTTACAAGACGGGGTCCACCTGATTAGGGCAGGCAACAAACTATTTCTGGGGAATATTTTGGCATGACTGGGGGGAGTTTCTAGGTAGGCATGACCTTTCAGAGGAGGAGGATGGGGGGCCAGATAGTCGGTCAACTATGCTGGCCTGTGGCGGTAAGGTCATGATCGGTGAGCAGTCAAGTTAAGGTTCTTAAGGGGTGGCACCATTCTTGAATGGGGTCACCCGGGGGGGGGGGCAACTGGTCTCTCCTAGAACTGCAGGGGTGGTACATCCGCTTGGTTGGATGGGTGCGGGGCGGGGGGAGTCACTCTTTCTTTGGGCTGGTTAGCCACCCCGCACGTGCACTATGATGTCATTAATCGGCACAGAGTGCAAGGGTCCCCCTTTAGGTTAACGGAGTTCATGGAGCGTACGGGGGTAACCAGGAGGGGGGGAAGTACCCTCTCGGTTAACGGGCCCTCTGCGCATGCGCACTCATACGTGGGGGCGTAGCTGGCTGATAAGGATTTGACACCGGTTAGCGACCTTGTCGTAGGCCCAAAATAGTATATGCAGAAAAATAAGTGTGACATGTTAGATTCGGTTAGGAAACACGCTGTATTAGACATTTGTTAAGGTTAGCCCTTTCATACCTGTCTACATTGTTTGTAATCTAATGTCAGTAGATTTTTCTGCATAAATGCTTGTGTAAATATTGTTTATTTCAAATTTTTAATTTGTTTTCATGTTTTAATAAATACAGCCGGGGGGTCGTGAGACCCCCCGCCTTCCAAAGAAACTCCTCTCTTGTCCAATTTCTAGTAATTGTGGGGGTGCACAAGACGGGGAGGGGGGTGGTCGGTAGTCCCTGACCATAGTGGACAATACCAATTGCCTATTTCAGTTAAGCCAGGCACAAAGTAAGCTTGGCTGATGCTTGCCGCTAGGAAATTGGTTGTCTGCGAAATATTCCTCATGAAGTGGTTAACTTGTACATAGGAAAAGACTAGTTCGGGGAGAATCGCAGGAATACTGGCGGTCAGCTGTTCCCAGGATTTCCTTGCCCCATCAGCATAAAGTCCCCATGCCTACAAAAGCCCATCTTTTCCAACACCTTATTGCTCAGATCTCTAAATGAATACATAGAAGGGTGCCTTTCCTTATTCAAATACGGGATGGAATTAGGGGAACTGAAATTCCTCTTGGAATCTAGTGTATCTTAAGGCCAAAATATGTGGCAACTTATATCTGGTGCGCTTGGAGTTTGGGGATTTTCAGAAAAACTGGGAGCCGAACATCGGCATCCGTAGTATTTGCTCGAAGTAAAAACAATTTGACTGGTTACTCTCGGCTGCTGCTCGGATAAGCCATTCAAGAAAGGCAGTTTGATAAAACTTCCTGATGTCTGGGTGCATCAGCCCCCCACTATCAGTATTGAGTTGTAATGTCATCAAATTGTTTCGGGCCTCCTTCCACTGCCACAGGAAGTGATGTAGTGCTTGGTCTATCTCGTTGAAATAAGATTCATGAACTGTATTCATAACAGAGAAGAGGAAAACAAATAGTGGGAAAATGGCCTTTTAAATTAAAGTAGTGCGTCCTATAATTGTTAAGGGCAAGTTTCGCCATTGGGCAAGTGGACTGCGCACCTTCCTAAGTGCAAAGAGGCAAAATAAAGGTCAGAAATGAGCAGAAATAGGAAGAAGGGAGGCCAGAAATTAGCAGAAAGAGGCAGAATAGAGATCAGAAATGAACAGATAGAGGCAAAATAAAGATGAGAAACGAGCAGGAAGAAGCAGAATAAAGGTTAGGAGCGATCAAAAAGAGGCAAAATAAGAGGCAGAAAAAGCAGAAAGAGGCAACATAAAGGGCAGAGCAGAGAAGTTGCAGAAAAATGAGCTGCAAATGAGCAGGGGAGGCACAAAACCGAAGGTACTGTCACAGGGGTAGCTAGCATTACGACCTGCTCCCTGTGCCCCCTACTTTTTTACTGTGCACCCACTGAAATACCCTCTCATACACTCATTCACCCACTCACAGACCCACTCACATACTCATGCACCCACTCACAGACCCACTCAGAGGCTCACACACCCATTCACAGACACATTTAAAAACTCTAGAAATTCACTGAAAAAAACAAAGGGGCATATTACCAACAACTAGCGATAATTTTTGTCTCTAACTTGTTTAGAGACAAAAATTATCGCCGCACATCGGCGATTTTTATCGCAGATAAACCTTGCTATTAACAAGGTTTATCGCAAATGCGATAAAAAACGGCCGAAATGCATGAATATCGCTGAAAAGTCAGCGATATTCATGCATTATCGAGCAAATGCTCTTAGCCATGTTATCCACCTCCCATTGGATAACATGGCTAAGAACTGCTCAGGGCAGGTGTTAGCTTTTGGAGATATTCCCGCTTAGCGCGAATATCTCCAAAAGTTGGTAATAGGAGATAGCGATGTTAGCGACTGTTTTCAGTCTCTAACATCTTGGCACGCCCACTTTGCATCTCATTAGTGATAAATATCACTGACATGCAAAGTGGGGCCCAAGATGGTCGCTATCTCCTACTAGCTGTCTCTAACTGGTGTTAGCGACAGCTTGGTAATAGGGAGATAATTTTATCTCCGCTTTCTTGGCTTTTAAAGCCAAAAAAGCGGAGATAAACCCCCTTGATAATATGCCCCCAAGTTTACTGGGACGTTATAGTTATAGAATTTGATTTTTTTTTTTAATTCTCTGGAAAAAAACAAAGGTTACAAGGACGTTATAGTTAGGCTGAAATTTCAGTTGCACAAAACTATAGAAATTCAGCAGTTATAGTTACCTGAGCTAACTATAACCTATGCCCTTGCAATGCACTGCTTATGTGTTAGTGTTTCACTTTGTGTATAAGTGGCTGCATGGGTTGGTGAGTAGCTACATGTGTAGGTATATGGGTTATTAGATGTTTTTCTTAGTATCAGTATGAGTGTTTATATGGTTTGGTGGGGGTATTAATTAGCACATAGATGCATCAATGACTGACTCACTCTTTGTATGTGTTTTGAAGACAGCATATGTGCAGTACTGTATGGGTAGATGAGTGTGTATATGTGTATGTTAGTGAGTGAATGACTGTCTCACTAGTGTCTTTAATAGTAACTACATATGTTTTAATGAGGTATATGTTACAGCTATTGATAATGTTCGTATCCACTTCTTCGTAGGTGAGCACTTTTTTTAAGAATAATTAAATTATTTAATCTGAATGATCTTTAAATACTGCGTAAATGCAAATTTTTGTTCAATTTGACAATGTTGGTTTTAAGCACGCTTTCCTACTTTTTTATATCGTTAAAGTTGACTTCGTAACTTTTGTTTCTGAGCAAATCACTTAAGCCTGCCCCCTTCAATTTTGTAAGTAGTGCGCCACGTGCTGCTTCCTCCCCATGCAGTACACATGTAATCGATTGGCCAATGTTGTATTTTAGCACGCTCTCCATGTTTTTTAAAAATTTTAAAATTGATTTCTTATCCTTTGTTCTGTGCAAATCAGTTAATCCTGCCACGTTTCTTTAATTTGTCAAGCGCCACGTGGCCCTTCCCGCATCAGTGTGCAACGTACTGTTCAAGATAATGCGATGTAGCTTTTCTCATGTAAGTAGTGCGTTACGTGCCCCATGCATTGAAAAAGTAGTGTTTTCAGCTATAGTGTATTTTAGCACGATTTCCAGCTCTTATCCCTCAAATATCTTACCTTAGTAGGCGATGTTTCCAGGCAAATCACTTAATCCTGCCGCTTTAATTTTGTAAGTAGTGCGCCACGTGCTGCTTCCTCCTCATGCAATGCACATGTAATCAATTAACCAATGTTGAATTTTAGCACGCTCTTCATGTTTTTTAATAACGTTAAACTTGATTTGCTATCCTTAGTTCTGTGCAAATCACTTAATCCTGCCAGGTTTCTTTAATTTGCCAAGCGCCACGTGGCCGTTCACGCGGCAGTGTGCCACGTGCACTTCAACTTAATGCAATGTACTTTTTCACGTGTAAGTAGTGCATCACGTGCCCCATGCATTGCAAAAGTAATGCTTTCGGCAATAGTGTATTTTATCACAGTTTCCAGCTCTTACACCTCCAATATCTTACCTTGGTAGGTGATGTTTCTAGGCAAATCACTTAATCCTGCCGCCTTTAATTTTGTAAGTAGTGCGCTACGTGCTGCTTCCTCCCCATGCAGTTCACATGTAATCAATATACCAATGTTGTATTTTACAACACTCTCCAAGTTTTTTAATAACCTTAAACTTGATTTGTCCCCTGTTCCATCTTATTATACAGATATCTCAACCATGAGATGTACTGGTTGCCACAAGCTGTTTATTCCTGCCCATGCACTATACCAGATGGTGGTCAACCACTAAACATACCAGATCCACTGACTGCTCTCCATATGCTATCAGATCAAGGCCAGGAGTTTGTAAATGAAGTGAGTGACCAATCTCGGCCTAACATTTGTATAATGCAATGCTATTTCCTATTTTGCTTGCCAAATATAACCTCTGAAGATTGCTTTTCAGCCCCAATCCTATTGAGAACAAATATTTTTCTCTACATTAAAATTAATCTTGGACATATGTACAACATATATATTTTTAACTCTTTTTTTGGTTTTCAAAATGTTATATAAATCGGCAGCAAATTGCAGAGGTTGAAAAAAAATATATCCTCCTCTTCCAGCTGATTACACCGATGTCTCAAATAAACCCTAAAAAATATTGTCCTGCATAATGACTTCATCTCTCACCTAATTCTGTCTCATCTGTGAATCATTTTAAAGACCTGTTCATCTGTAATATAAATATGATGCACTAGGCACTTTTATACAAACACCGTTTGAATGCAAGCCTATAACATAAGTGAAATCTGTCAGGTACACTGCGCACATTAAAAAATAGAAAATATCGTCAACTGTTACTTTGACTTGTAATGTGTGACCTCATTTAGGCACATCGATCTAATTTTAAACACTAAGGGGACCATTAGGATGACGGGCGGACTTTGTCCGCCCGCCATCCCGTCGTGAAAATGGACCGTCCGCCATAAGGGCATGGGTCCCGTGGGCGCTATTAGGATGCGCCCGCCACAGTGGCAGGCGCATCCTGCATCCCTAATATTGTGGCGGGCGGTGCACTCAGCACCGCCCGCCACAATGTTAGGGAGGCATGTTGTGCACTTCCATGCACAAAATGGCAGGAACCCTAGTTTTCTGTGTAGAATAATGTCAAATAACCAATCAATTCTTTTCTGTTTTAATTTCACTTTTCCCCCAAACTCCCTTTGTCTATTTTAACATATGCCAAAGGCAGAAATGGAACTACTCCAATATATTTTGTCCACAGATTGAGAAAGGTAGAAAAAATTCTGTTTCTACTTTTCTCTGAGACTATAGAATGGTGTCCATATACCACAAAAATCTGTGTTTCAATATGCATGGCATCTATAGGAGAGATGCTGTAGATTTTACAGATGAAGGGAACAGAGTCTTCCTCATGAACTTTAGACTCTGCATTGGTACTTACTTGTAAGTACTAAAGTCTTTCAATAAACACAAGGGCTCTTTTTACAGCCACCCAACATCTATACACATAAGCTTGATGTATTTCTCAGAAATACATGCTTATTTTTTTTCGGCGGCGAAATGCGCGGATTCTACGCGCATCCTGTGACTTTTAAAAAAAAGAAAAATACTATCTTACTTTTTTGGCGCTACGGGTCCTTATGTGACCCCCTGAGCAGGCCTAGGGGGTCAGGGTGTGTCTACCCTGCCCCCTTTTCACACGTTTCACAAATATTCCACTGACTTTCTCAGCCTCGCTTCTACCGAGCCACAAAATGGCTGCCAACAGTTCCTGATTTTGAATGTTTACAACCACTTGACAGCCAATTAGGATTGAGGGCGTGACCAGGATGGTGCGCTTATCCTACGAGGCCAATCCTCACACAATCCGCAGATCCTCCGTGCCCATGGATATATAAATGACTTTAACCGTAATTTCTGCCAAATTTGGTGTAATTCCGTTGGGCCGTTCGTAGCCGTGGCTTAAGGTCCTATGGGAAATTGCATGGGGAAATCAAGTTTTGAGACCCCCCCTTTTTTCTTGGCCCCTGCTTCACCAATAACCCCCTTTCAGGGAAGGAGCTGAACTGAGCTGCCCAAAGTTAGCAAAATTTCAAGAAGATTCATCAATCGACGCCAAACTTATTGGCAATAGAATGTTGCAGTTTCCTATGGATAATAGATCCTGACTATAACTGCTTTAATTTAATTTAATTTACTTTAATTTAATTTAATTTAATCTAATTGCGGTTTTCTAACGCGCTAGAATCGACTTCCAAAGGAGTATCTCTGCACAATAGACCACTGAGGAACCTGTCCTCGCTTTTCCCAGTGAGATGGTCCCTACTGGGTATCTTCAAGGTGAAACCAGGCATCCCTGCGTATGTGGGGGGCCGTTGTGGAGATGAGGCAAGCTAATGCCCAGAGTTGCCGAGTTTGATCCCTGGTTAGAGTAGGCACCGAGGTGAGAATTATCGAGTCCGCTGACCCTGGTCCACGACCCTGCCGCGTTGGGAATTGAACCCTGGTCCCGGGCCATCCTCTGCTCCCGGGTCTGCCGCCTCTAACCAGTGAGCCACACCACACCGCCAGGAGGTAATACATAACAGTACCAAACAGTGGAATTTATCCTTTGCACATCGTCAAGCGTTGGAAAAATTGAAATCCAATCCTAACCTAGTCTGCAAACCATCCGACAAGGGTGGGAACATTGTTCTGATGACACAGGAATTTTATTGTACTGAGTCACTACGACAACTAAGGGACACCACTTGTTATACAAAAATTTGCTAATAAGAATATAACAGCAGCATTGTCCGGTATCATGAACTGAATGAGAAATGGGCAGCGGAGGGCATGCTTGATAAAAATGAGCTCAAATTTCTGACATGCCAACAACCGGTCACACCGACCTTCTATCATTTACCCAAAATTCACAAGAATACAACTCTACCACCAGGCAGACCCATTATTTCATCCAGGGAAAGCCTTACTGAAAAAATTTCACAGTATCTGGACTTCTTTTTGGTTGACCACGTGAAAACCTTAACATTGTACATCCGTGATACCACTGACTTTATGAGAAATATACTTGATGTTGTATGGGAATCAGACATGCTAATGATTGTCCTTGATGTCACAGGACTATATACATGCATTTCCCATGAACATGGTATACATGCAGTGAAATATTTTCTTAACACACAATCATTAAGGTTTTCCAAACACAATGAAATGCTACTTGAGTTCTTGTCCTTTTGTCTCTATAATAACATTTTACTGTTTCAAAAACAATATTTCAGGCAATGTAGGGGGACAGCGATGGGAACCTGCTTCGCCCCCAGCTACGCAAACTTGTTTGTCGGCTGGCGGGAGAAGCAGGTTGCCTGGGCTGACGAGAACCAGCACTGGGTTTCATCAATTGCTGGGTGGTACCGATACATAGACGACCTTTTCATTTTTTGGAAAGGTCCTCGAATGGAAGCTGAGTCCTTTATCAAACATCTAAATAACAACACAGTCAACCTACATTTTAGTGGCAACATAAGTGACACTGAGGGAGATTTCCTAGATCTGAAAGTCTTTATTAAGGAAGGAAAAATATGTACCTCACTATATCGCATAGCCACCGCAGGGAACTCGATTCTGGAAGCAAGTAGCTGTCATCCCAAATCCCTTAAGAATAGCATTCCATACAGGGAATTGCTACGTATTAAGAGAAACTGTACACAAACTAATGATTTTGAAACTGCAGCTCAAGAGTGGATGTCAAGGTTTAGAGCAAGAGGTTATTTGGATCAGATCCTAGAACAAGCTTATGACAAAGTTCAAGCATCTCCGAGAATTAATCTTCTCAGAGATAAGAAAAGAACAGTTGTAAAAGCGAATAACACACCTCGATTTGTTAATATTTTTTCGAGAGACTCTAAAGAAATACATAACATCATGACACGGCATTGGCAGATTCTTAAGGCGGATGGCACAATTGGGAATGAGATATCAAGCTACCCCAAAATCACATACCGAAAGAATCGCTCCTTGCGAGACCTTTTAGTACATAGTCATTTTGACTCAGTTCCACGGACACCGAGACTAGGTAATTTGACTGAGTTTTTCCCTTGTCAAACTTGCAAAGCATGCAAGGCCAGAACTCCCTTTGGCTTAAATACAGAGAAAGAATTAGCTACATATCTAGGCAAGTAGGTCCCAGTTCCCACATATCCGAATCAAATGATTAGCGTACTTGCAAATGCTGAACTTCTTGAAGAACAATATACACATCTCTATTGCACTTTCATAACACATTGCAGAAATAAGGTTTATTTTGAGAAAAATAGTAGGAGACACATTCAACACAATCTTTATGAATTTAATGTTGTTTAGAATAAATAATCGTCTGGTTATAGAATGAAGATATAACTGATTAATCATGTCTGCAAATGTGCCCATCCAGGGCTTAAATTTCTGGTTTTTTGAATTTTTAATTGTCAATAGAAATGATATTTAATAAATGTGTTAAATTGAACTGATCGAGTTTGACTGCTTTTGTTTTATTATATGCCCATTCAGGGCTGTATGTTTGGTTAAGGCCATATCACTTGGTTTAAAAAGGTAACATGTATACACTCCAAGATGGCCACATTGAATTAAATGATTCCAAGTGCATCGTAAGTTTCCACAGAGGAAATTATGTAATCAATTCATTATGTGAAACTTTATTTAAAAAATGAATTAATGTGCTGTGCAGTAACAGCTGGAGGAAGGCGCAAAGCCGAAACGCGTCCTGTTATGCTGTGATTTTGAAAAATTGAAAAATCGATAAATAAATAAGAACTTACTTGAGCCACGGAGTGCGGTCCATTCCTTTGCCCCTGCGAGGGAAACTGAGCGAGAATATATATATATATATATATATATATATATATATATATATATATACACAAATATAATATAAAAGGCTTGTAGTTACTGGTAAAAAAACCTCAAATTTTGGTTGTAAGTGTATGAGTGGTAAAGGCATAGTCGTGGTAAAGGCTTGTGTGGTAGTGGCATGTGTGGTTCTGTCATGCAACAGTTTTTATGTTAAAAAACACGATTCGGCTAGCAAACAAGTACCTTGAATCACATTGATGTGTTTGGTGCTTGATTAAATCTGGTTTGTCATGGTGTCTTTTTTTGTGCCTTTGATTTGCTGGTTGTATTTGTTTAGGTCGGACTTAAAAGTGGCTCGGTCTGTGGGGTCTCTGCTGGTGCTTCATCTTCTCTACAGTAGTTTGCAGCACGGTTCTGAGTTCTGGCATGCACAAGCTGACTTGTTTGATGAATCTGGGGGTCCTGGCTTGTTTGATGGAGGTGACTTGGAAGGCGGCATTGGTGATCCAGGTGGTGAAGTTCTGGATTGCTTGTTCCAAGTTGGGTGCTGAGTCGGGTGGGTGATGTTGAGGGCATCTATCCATTGGGACTCTGTTACTTTGTTCCAGCTGTGGAAGGAGGCATTGGGGGGCTGCAGTGGTGCATGCTGATCATGCGATGGTGAAGTGTATGATGGAGTGGTTGATCCAGGTGGGTTCTTCAACATGGCTGTATTTGACTGTGTCGCTGGCCATGAAAATCAGGTCCAGTGTGTGTCCTGCTCTGTGTGTGGAGTTGGTGACCAGATGGGTCAGGTCTATGTTGCTCATGCATTCTAGGAAGTTGGCAGAGTTTGTGCCTGTGGGGTGGTCCAGGTGGAAGTTGAGGTCTCCGAGGAAGATGTAGTGCTTGGAATTGATGGCTAGTGGGTAATAAAGTCCATGATGGTGTTGCAGACACTTGTGCTTGATCTGGGTTTCGGTAGGCGAGGGTGCCGCTGATGGTCATTCTGTCTTTGGGGTGGATTTGGAAATTGGGGTTTTTCATGGTCCGGTGATGTCGTCTTCGGTGTTGGTACATAGGATTTTTTTTGGTGGACAATGGTGATGACTCTGTGGTGTTTGTTGGTGCAGTTTTAGTGTGCCATCTTGTAGCCGTTCGGTGTTGCAGAGGCGATGTCGGGGGTGGAGGAGGGGTTGAGCCAGGTGTCCAGAATGAGAATCGCCTCAGGGGCTTGGGTGGTGATGGTGTCCCAGTCTTCTGTGGCGTGTTTGTAGACAGCTCGGGCATTAAGCAGGAGGCATCGGAGAGGTTCCTGTGTGGTAGCAGTCAGCAAAGTGGGAGTGGCACAGGTATTTTTGAAGGCAGGTCTCCTGAGTTGCAGATGAAAAGGCAGCAGAGGCAGGTGAACAGCCCTGCTGTTGAGCAAGGAAAGTAAGGCAGCAATTGTTGCAGCATCCAGAGCTCATAGTTCAGCAGCAGAGCACCTGTGAGTGGCCAAACGAGTGGAGTTCTTGGCGCCGGGTGCACGTCAGAAGCAGACGTGTGCAGGCAGGCTTGCCTATGGAGTGCCTTCAGCAGGTCACCTGATATTTTAACCTACACCAATATTATTCTACAATTCTTTGCTTCCACAAAAATACATACTTGTTACCATGGTATTCATTGGTAATGCAATACATTGCCATACAGTATTATTGTAAAGCCAGACCTACTGGCATTGGCCTTGCTTGTTTTTACTGTTGAGGCCATTGATATTACCACATGCATTGCCTGCAGCACACAAATGAGTGCAAGTTCCCATACCTTGCATGATACCCTTACAGTGTGTGTTTACAAGTTCTAGACTGGCCTGATTTTCAAATATGGCCACTATTTGACCTATGTGGTATGCTAATGGGGACCATTGTTGTTGTTGCAGCCCAAGCCAATTCTTTGTCCTAGTACCCTGATGAGGTTACATGTTGCTGGCCACTCAGAGTAGTCAGTGGCCTTATAGGCTCATATGTTTATATTGTGCGATTTTCTATTTGGAAATCACAATTTAGCGACTTCCTAATTTGCAATTTCTTAATAGGTATTGGGACTCCATATTAATAGCTATTAGGAAATCAAAAATTGTGTACATTGCTTTTTGCGATTCCCAAATAGTGATTTCTATGGATTTACTATTTGGGAATCGCAAAATGGAAATTTCGTACATATAGGCCTAAATGTCAGCCCTCCCAGCCTCTGGGTGGTCTTTTCCCAAACCATTTGCCTTCACTTTTTGGGAAGATCTCGTTTTTGCTGCCCTTTTTACCACTGCTAACCAGTATTAAAGTGTTTGTGCTCGCTACCTAAAGTGTGGTGGAATTAGCTTAAACTAAATTTCCGAATTTAATTTACTTATAAGTCCTTAGTACAGTGGTACTGTATGTACCCAGGGCCTGGAAATCAAATGCTACTAATGGGCCTGCAGCACTTTCTGTGCCGCCCACGTAAGTAGCCCTTTAAGCTAAGGATGGGCTGTGAACTCCGCTCCGCCAGAGGAGTTTGCTGAGTTTTCTGATCTCTGCGCTCAGCTAGGAGTGCCAATTTCAGGAAAAACTCTGATTCCGCCGCGTGGCAGAGTCTGCTCCCACTGACCACCAATAATATGTAGAGGAGAGCATTGTAAACATGTTGCAGAAGGCAGTAAAGAACAGCGGCCATGTTGGGAGAATAATATGAACCTCTAGAGAGTGTGCAAACCAAGACTAAACTGCCCACTGGTGATAGCACCAGTTACAGGAAAAAATGGCATCCGTCGTCTCAGTCCATATGTAGCAGCAATGTGGTGATCAAAAGAAAAAGCCAGCAAACAAGCCTTCTCCTAGTGACAGTAATATACAGAGGACAGCAATATGGCACACTAAGGCTCCATTTTGAATATTAGAAAAAATGGTATACAAAACGGAATCGAACTAGGAACAAGTGGTGTGGCAGGTTCAATAAGCTCACAATGAGAGGACAAATGTCAGTATATTGAAGGTGGTGTAATGAAGCAGTCAAGACAAAGTACCAATATAAGTGAATCAAAGGCAATTATATGCTCAGAATGGCACATAGCATCTCGTGGTATTATTTATCGACCGTCAGGGAGAATCATTCAGCACACATTCAGACCCCTATTCATTGTGTTAGTCCTCCAGATCCACCAATTCTCATGGAACAAAAGTAAGAATACCATTGGGATGAGTTTGCTCCAAATAAAACCACAAAAAAAATGGCAGCAATACATTCAGTGCTGCCTTTGTTTGCAGTGCTATCTTCTCTGCGTCCATGGAGATGCCTAGAAATAAATAGTCACCAGTGTGTACCCACGGGACGTCATGTAGAAAGTCTAGAAGTCTAGAAAATCTAGAATATGTGCGAGGAGTGGGCAATCGCCAGGCAATCGCTGGTGAAATATATGAGCGAGTGTATGTAATAAGACAAGGAGGAAAGTGCACCCCTTTTAAGCACCACTGGGGTCACACCAACACACCAGCCAGTTATAATGGTCTAACCAACTACATACCGGACTACCTGCTCTGAAATCCTTCTTAAATCATGCCAGCCACATGAAATTCTGCAGCTGGCCCCCTGACTTCATGGTACTGGTGCATCAATGGCCCCGTGACATTCTGACAGCAGTCTTCAAGCCTTTCACTACCGCAACCCACCCTGCATGCACGTAAGTTACATGCTGCCATTTGATCTGCAATGGTATTGCAGCAAGGCAGCGAAAAGGAGGATGGAAAAGAATGAAGAAAGTAGAGAGGATCATGTAAGGATACTATGGCTCACCTTCTTGGCATTTCCTCTGCTGCTAGACACAGAGGAGCGAGGCAGGGCAAGAGCCACACGTAACCTATGGTAAGAGGAGCACAGATGCTTTGTGCCCTTCATTACTCTAAAAGAGATTTTTCTGTTACCACAGCCAACAACGTCTGTAATTCCCACCCTATGAGGTTACACAGAACCAGCTGCGCGGCTAGCACAAGGTCGAGCTGTGAAGAACTCCATTAGAAAAATGAATTTTTGATGAGAAATGTTTAGAAGTGATGGAGGTAACAGAGGCACAAAGTTTATTTCTAGTGGCCAAATGTATTAGTGCTGTGAGAGGTATATTACAGTCTGGAAGTAACTCAATAACAATCCAGGGAACTCTGCCCTGAAAAGAAATTGTGCAGAATTGGGCGTAGCAGAACTCCACGGAATTCCATGGAGTTTTTATGCAACTCCTCGTAGTACAACTCCGCTAACTCCGACCCCCTCTGCTTTAAACAGGTCTCAGGCTTGCCATTGCAGTTATCTGTGTGCAGTTTTAAACTGCCCTTCCGACCTGGTAAAATAAACCTTTTGCTAAGCCCAAACCTTCCTTTTTAATACATATAAGTCACCACTAAGCTAGGCCCTGAACAGCAACAGGCAAGAGGGTAGGGTTCAGTGTACTTAAAAAGTTGGACATGTATTTTTAAGTTCTACATGTCCTCATAGTGAAAAACTCTTACATTTATTTTTAACTATTGTAAGACCTACCTCTCCTATAGAATAACATTGGAGTTACATTATGACATTTAATAAGCTGTAACTGCCAAACAGGAGCAGGTAATCGATGCATGTTTGGTGTCTTTGGAACTGTTATGAAAAATCCTCTCTCAAGATGAAGTCAGATTTTTGGTTACATTTTTGAAAATTCCACTTTTAGAAAGTTGTCATTTTCCTGCCTTATTCATTTATACCTTCAGTCTGTCTCTGGGTCACATGATGACTGGGTGTAGCTGAAAGTTGGGCTTTGTGTTTTCTTCATAGACAGCCACACACAATAGAGAGCTCTGGTGTGCCTAAATGGGCCATCACTGGTAGGAACAGAGAGCAGAGCTGGACACAGCCCTAGTTACACTTGAATAGACTGTGTCCTGCCTCCACACAAAGGGCTGCATACCCCTTTAAGTTAGTCTGGAGCCATGGCAGGGGAGGCAGAAAACCTGTGAACCTCAAAGCAAAACATCTAGAAGCTTCTCACTTCAAAGGAGGTACCTGGTATATATATTGGACCTCGGATACCAACTCCTCAGTACATTTCTGAACCTGTGGAGACTCTGCTATGAAGAAAGACTGTGTGCTGCGGAAAGAACTTCCACTATGCTGGACTGCTGCCCTGCTGGACTACTGCCTTGCCCGACTGGTGCTTTGTTAGATTGCTACCCTGCTTGATGCCCTCCTGCCTGAGTCAGTGAAATTGGAACTTAACCTAGGACTCCCAGAGTGACTGTAAGGGCAGGTCTGCTGGCCTCCTGTTCAGAGTCGTAGAGCTTTAAGAGGCTCCCAACCACCTGAAACAGCCCATAGATCCAGCTGGAGTAAGCCCCAGTCCTCCCACATTGTGCCCCTCAGCTCCTAGACCCTAGATGGCGCCTCAGTGAAGCTGAATTGAAGTTGTGTGGCTCTTCACAGGCCTGCTGGTCCCAATGTATGTCGCTTGCACTGACCACCAAAGTGAAGTTCTGTCAACAAGACCTTACACATTAAAGCATTGACAACTTGCAGGTCACACCATTAGTGAGAACACCAGGAACATCGAACTACATGGACTTCCGTTTGTGATGCCAGGTGTGCTTTTCGCGTTACATTGCCTAACACTCACAATGCTTCCCTACTTCTTGCGGCCCCTTTCCATAACGATTCTTTGTTGTGGACTTTTTCAGTGGAACTTACCTGGTCCCTGTATCCGACCCACTCTCCATCGTGGTTGGCCTGAACTTGTGACATTCTTCCAAGTGAAGCCTTGGGCTTTTTGGTGCTACTTTCACTAAAATCTTTAAAATATGTCCGGTTCTACTGATTGGATTTTTGTAATTTTGGTCATGATGTATTTATTACAGTACGCTCTATTTTCTTAAATTGGGAGTCTTCTTATGTTTTGTTTTGACTTTATTACTGTTTGTAGTGCTGAAAAATATACTTTACAAATTGCCTCTAATTTAACACTAACTGCTTTGTTACAAGCTACCAGAGAGTTGAGCACAGGTTAGTTTGGGGTTTTCTTGTGCCTCAACCAGACAAGGATTGCGGTTGCGGCATGAGTAAGTTTCACCCTGCTCAACCAGTAACCCAATGTCTTACACAAGGCAATGAGTCATGAAAAGAAGCTCTTGAGGCATGATCGGAAAAAAATAAAATTGTAATAATGCTGCACTATTCCCACTCAAATCTGAGAGTAGAGAAAGAGTTGGATTTCAGAAAGGTTAGATTTACCTTGCCCACTCCATTGTAAGGAGAATAAGGAAACGTGTTGGACTTTGAAGAGGTTATATTTATTATTCACACTCAATAGCTTCATGCATTAATCCCCTTCAGACACAACCCACTGCTAAATTAAAAATAACTATATAAAGTTTTAAAATACCTAAATTACACACTTTACTAATCTAATTATGAAATGAAAACAATAATTTGTATTTATTATAACTTCCCACCCCAACTCCTCCCTAACTCCTTACAAACCCAACAACTAGCCACTGAATAAAAAAGTACTGATTCAATTTGTAAATTGTAAATTACACTTTAAAAATTAGAAACCATACTAACCAATTGATATAATAACTTTTTTTATCCTACAAGAATGATACTCCCAACATCCAAAATAAGTTTAAGGAAGGTATGAGAGCCATAACATCTTGGATGAGTAGTAACTTTTTGCAGTTGAATGCTGGAAAGACAGAAGTAATACTCTTTAAGGATGCGATAACCAGCTGGTCCCCTAGTTGGTGGCCAGATGATTTAGGCCCAGCACCTCTGCCAAAAACAGTTGTTAAAAACTTAGTGGTGCTAATGGACAAAGATCTAAACATGGATGAACACATACCTGCAACAAAAAGAGCTTGCTTTCATGCTCTTACCCTCCTACGCAAGGTTTTTCATTTTTTACCCGTATCTACACGCAAAACTCTGGTTAACGCATTGGTACTTAGCCGTTTGGATTTCAGCAATGCTCTGCTGATTTCCGCTAAGGAATCAACCTTACAAGGTCTTCAGGTGGTCCAGAATACTGCTGCTCCCCTGGTAACAAGCGGCCCTTACCGTGCCCTATCCCTTCCTCTGCTGCGTAAACTGTACTGGCTGCCTAACCGCAAAAGAATACATTTCAAAATATGTTGTATTATTTTTAAAGGCATAAACCAGATGGGTCCTGCCTATCTAGTAGATAAGCTAGTGAAATACATACCCCCTCGCTCCCTTCGCTCTGAAGGGAAAGGCTTGCTCATCATTCCTCGCATAAGGCAAGCCCGGTTGGGAGGAAAATCTTTCTCCTACCTAGCCCCCAAACTGTGGAATCAACTACCTCTTGAGATTCGTCTCACCACTAATTATTTAGGTTTCAGAAAGAAACTCAAAACGTTACTTTTCTTACTCTGTCACTCTTACTAACAGCAGTCCTTAGCGCGGAGATTCCCCATCTGGGGTGATGCAGGCGCTTTACAAATTACATAAATATATAAAATAAATAACTTATATATGTTACATTAATTAAAACGATATTTAACATAGCTATTTTCAAGTACATCATATTATATATAACTATGTTTGAAAACTATTTACCCAAAAAAGCTATATTCCTACCATCTGTATTTTGTCCTATGGTATTTTGGTCTTCACAATATTTTTGAAGCAATATTCTTCAAGCACTATATGCTTTCTACAATATTTTGGTCATTCACATCTTGAATTAAACAGAGTTACTCAGGTACTTTGACTCATGCTTTTGTGGCTGGCACCTTCATAAACAGTGTTTGGCCACTCCTTTTTAATTAAGCATATTGCGCTAATTACAATTCTATGATCGTTGCGTGAAAATGTTGTTACACATAAATCTCACATGAAATACCTGTCCAATGTATTTTCCAGACAGTGTTTAAAAACTCACATAGGGATCATTACATATGCAGCTCATGTGGTCTCAGGAAATGTTTTATAGTTACTATGGACATTTTCTTCTCGAGTCATCAGCAGGTATACATTATATACAAAGCTAAACAGAAAACATACAAAGAGTAAATGAAATATGCATATACTATAATACAATTTTCAACTATGCCTACATTTGACCCCCCCTCGACCGATGTTGGAGAGTTTAATCAGCTTGTGTATTATGGCTACTCTTGGAAATGAGTGGCTGGATGTTAGGACATTCCAAATAATCTGTGTGCAAGGATGTTATGAGAAAGGGATATGGGTGGTATGAACGTGTTTGTTATTGTCTAACCAAGGAGAATGTGGCTGTGAAGTTACTTGTCCACACTCCCTGTTAGAAGTGAACTTTTGTTGGGGGGCGTGGCTTGGACGGCAATGTGGACGGTCGTCTAGGTCCGTCAGCTCCGCATCCCTGAGGGGAAAACAACACGCCAAAACAGCCAATTCCGCCAACAAAGGAGAGGAACAAGTAGGGGAAAGCTCCGAGCAGCTGGGAAGACGACCAGAAGTAAGGGGAACAGCCGCAGTGCCGAGAAAGCAGCTCGAGAACTTTGCCAAGAGTTTCAAAGCGTGAGCCCAAGATGGCGCCTGGAGCTCGCAGGGAGAACAACAAGCGGTGACTCTGCAGCAAACCGGCTTGTGAAGAGAGCAGTGAAACAAAGAACCAACACCGTACCCACGGAAAAGGAAAAAAGGAGAGTAAGACAGCATTTAGTGATTGGAACGCACTCAGTGCAGAAGAGCCGCACAATCACCACCGCCTCCGTTCTAAGAAGGAGCACACGCAGCGAGGTAAGCCCGCCAGACAAGCAATCCCCCTCCAGCGAAAACAAAGCGGCGCGCTTACCGAAGATTCGACACAGTCACGGACACAGGCACCGGAAGTGAGAGGAAGGAAGGCGCCATCACCGGAAGTCTTCCTCAACATTCAACCCCAGGCGGAAGTCCCGGACAGGACCGGAAGAGGAAGGGTGTCATCGACCAGCGCTGGAAGTAGATGCACGAGCAAGGAAAACAAAGGGGGGAACCGCGCGCCGAACCTCCCGAGTGGCGGAACATCTGTGGAAGCAAGGTTTGAAGCCGGATCAAACGGCGCGGAGGCGGCACAAAGCACGGCAGACGCCAGATAGAGTGGCGCTGGGCGAGGAGGCGAGACAGAGCACGACAGAAGCTGGATCAAGTGAGTGAGCGGAGGCAGCGCGGTGAAGGCGCAAGCACAGCGCAAACTGCACCAGGAGGCGTGGCACTCATAGCAGGTTCAAACCCAACGAGGGGCACGCAGCCACACTGCAAACTGCAGCAGTAAGCAGCAGCAGTCGGCAGGCCAGGACACAGGCAGATGCAGCAAGCGAAGCAGTACTGCCGGTAGAATGAGTGGCACAGAGGCGTGGCACTCACAGTAAACAGCAGCGGCCAGCAGGCCAGGACGCAGGCAGCTGCGGCAAGAGAAGCCGGACACCAAAAGAGCACGCCAAGGAGCACATAAGTTAAGTAAGGGCGTGAACATAATAAAAAGGGTACAAGCAACGCAAATTTGAGCCAAGAAGAGGCCAAAGGCGTCAGCGAGAGGCCAAAGACAACGTCATAGCAAGGGCAGGACCAAGTCCCTTAAAAGCACACAGAGCAGAGCAAGTGCAGCAGGCAGAAACCAGTCAAACACAACATCCAGCCTACCCTCCTGAGCGCCAAAGCAGTAAGACAGAAGCGAACGAGACAAGGCACACGCTGGCAGGTCTTAAGGCAAAGACCAGAACAAGGTACATCCGGGAACTGAGCAGATACAGACTACAAGGCATCTCAGAGAAAACGTCCAAGGCGACAGAACTACCCAAGACAACCCTAGCGGAAGGGAGGCTAGGCAGCATCCTATCAAGGAGGGGCATTATAACAATGGCAGGCAACGAAGGGAAAGCAGCTGGCGACCAGAAAAAACCGAAGATAGACAACCAAGGGTCGCCTCTGAAAAACAACAGGAGCGAGACGGCCACCCTAGAAACGATCCTGCGGAGAGTAAATGAAGGGATCGAAGTGGGGAAAGATACAAAACTCAAGGTGGAGAACATGCAGCTCGAGATGGCGGCTATAAGAGCGGACCTCCACAAAGCTACGTCAAGAATTGAGATGACAGAAGGTAGAATAAGTGCAGTGGAGGATGAGACAAGGGACAACACCAAGGCCATAGCCGAGCTGCAGAAAACCACGAAAGCCATACAAAAACAGCTTGCTGAGAAGGACGATAGAGCAAGAAGAGGCAACGTAAGGATCCTGGGAGTGCCGGAGGGGACAGAAGACAAAGCGGGATCATGCGCAGCAATGCTAGAGGAGTTGATCCCCAAGCTCACCGGCATCACATTCGACAGAAGGTTCGAGGTGCAAAAGGCATACAGAATACCGGCAGGAAAGCCCACAACAGGAAAAGGGCTGAGAGCAATAATATGCAGCCCGCTTAGACTAAGCCAAACAGACGCCATCTTCGCCTTCGCTAGGAAAAACCAGAACCTGAAGTGGGAAGGCAGCAAGATCGTTTTAACCCAAGACTACTCCAAACCCACGGTAGAGTCAAGAAAAGGATTCCTGGCCCTCAGAGAAACACTACGCAGAAGAGGAGCCACCTTCAGCTTCGTTGGTCCTGCCAGATTCAAAGTAATGGACAAGTGGAAGACAATGATTTTTGAAAGCCCGGAGGAACTAAGGAGATACCTGCAAGGCCCACCCGTGGAAGAGATGGAGGATAACAGAAGCCCAGGAGCAGCGAAAAGAAGCGCCTCACCGGATGAGAATGGACAATCTGAATAAGTGAACGCGATAAAAGCCGAAGGAAAAAGAAAAGGAATAAAATCACCAATGGCACAAGGAACATATCTACCTCATTAAACCCACAGCGGGAAATAAAAAGTACAATAATTAGAATGAAGAGCTACAGCTAGCACATCAAATCCAAGGTCAACCATGGCACTATCTAAACGAGACAATCAAGCTGCAGCAGAGCAGGGTGCCGGGCTCTGTCCTTGGTACCATTTCCACCTCAGCCAAGCTACATCAAGGAAGAAAACCGACACTACCTCAGGGGAAAGACGCGGAGCAAAGGAACTTTGTCGTTGCACACCCACTCAGCAAGTAAGGGAGGGGGGGAGGGACAATCGGGGGGGAGGGGGCGGAAGAACGGGGGGGAGCGGGGAGCACATACATGGGTCTACTCACTATCATCTGTCCTCTCTATACTCTATCTTTCTATCTTTCTATCTTTCTCCTTACACTCACACGGGGGAGAAGTACACGCAGGAGAAGGGGGATGGTCCCACACACAAGCCGAAGACCGAAAAGACGCAGAGAAAGGCCACTGCAAATTCGGAAACCAAAGCATTGTAAATGATAAACAGCAACAAGAGTAGCATTGCATCTGACATTAAGATAGTGTCCCTAAACGTCAAGGGTCTGAATAGCCCGGTGAAAAGGAGGAAAGTACTCGAACACCTTAGGAAACTTAAGAGCGACATATACGTACTCCAAGAAACAAGATTGCAAGCAGAGGACATCAGCCGCATAGGGGCCAATTGGATAGGTGAGGTGCAGGGCTCACCAGCACAGAATAAGAAGAACGGGGTAGTAACAATTATAAGCAAACACTCCAAAATAGAAGTGGTAGGCTCTCAGGCAGACACACAAGGGAGAATGCTTACGACGACACTCAGAAGGGCGGGGGAGACATTCCATGTAGCTAACATATATGGACCCAACAGTGACGGCAGAACATTCTGGGAGGGGGTGGGCGCACAACTGTACTCACTACCTCTAGGAGACCTGCTGATCGTCGCGGGGGATATGAACCAAGTCCTAGACCCAGCAATTGATAAGCATCCGTACAGACCAAGCCAATCAACAAACAATCCCCACATCCTTAAAAATCTCTGTTCCAAACTAAGTCTAAGAGACCCTTGGCGCATAAGCAACCCAGATGCCAGGGAGTACACTTTTTACTCCAACCCACACAACTCATACAGCCGAATAGATTACATTCTGATGTCAGAAACACATACTCACCTCATAGACCACACGGAAATAGGACCCAGAACTATATCAGACCACTCACACATAAGCCTAACACTATCGGGCAGACACAACGACGAGCCGACCCGCAGATGGCGATTCGATGACAGTCTGCTCCAAAACGCCCCAGCGAGAGCCAAAATAGAGGAGGCAATAAAAGAATACCTACTACTAAACGATAAACCAGACACAAGCAGGGAAGTCCTATGGGACGCCCTGAAGGCCACCATTCGGGGAACAGTCATGACAGTCAAGGGAAGGATGAACAAAGACAGGAACAAGAAAGTTGCAGACCTAGAGAAGGAAATTAAAAAACTTGAGAACAGCCACATAGCCAGAATAGAGGACAGGAACACACTCACAAACCTAACTAAATTAAAGTACGAGCTAAACAGGATACTGAGCGAGAGGGCGGGCACCTGGATCAATAAATATAAATCAATTAATCTATGTACCGCAAACAAAGCGGGCAAAAACCTAGCATCCTACCTGAGAGGAAAGCAGAGACACCACACGATAGGAGCCATCAAAGACAAACACGGCATATCCCAGACCTCAAACAAAGACATCCTAGAAGTCTTCAGGGATTTCTACGAGGGACTGTACACAAAGGATGATACACTGCAAGATGATGGGGGGAAAGAGCTACTAGCGAACATAGCCACACCCACACTGACGGACCAGGAACGAGACATCCTGGAAATGTCCATAACGGGGGATGAGATAGAGAGAGCCACGCAAAGCCTCAAAGATAACAAGGCACCTGGGCCAGACGGGTTCACAGCTGGCTTCTATAAGCAATACCTGAACATACTTAAACCCACAATGAGGGAGGTATTCACAGCATGCGCCCAGAGCGGACACATGACACCCTCAATGGCGGAGGCAAATATAATAGTGATACCCAAGGAAGGGAAAGACACAACAGAGGCGAAGAACTTTAGACCGATCTCCCTCATCAATGTAGACTGCAAAATCTATGCAAAAATACTAGCCAATAGACTCAACGCATATCTTCCGAAACTCATACACAACTCGCAAGTAGGCTATCTTAAAAACCGGATGTCACATGACAACACGAGACTCCTATGCCACGTAATTAACCACTCCTCACGTAGCGACAACGCAGCAGTCATGATAGCTTTAGATGCTGAGAAAGCCTTTGATAGAGTCTCATGGCCCTTCTTGGATCAGTGCATGGGGAAATTCAGGTTAGGTCCAAACTATAGGAAGATGGTGATGGCCCTATATGAGAACCCCAAAGCAAGGGTGGTGGTCAACGGAGGCACATCAAACATACTCAACTTGGGAAGGGGAACTAGACAAGGATGCCCCCTGTCACCAGCCCTATTCCTGCTAGCCATAGAACCGCTCCTCACGATGATCAGATCCAATGTGGACATTGTAGGGATACCAATAGGGGGAGAGACTTTCAAGCTAGCGGCGTACGCAGATGACGTACTAATAGTCACGGAAGACCCAGAGAGATCCATAAAAGCACTGACTGACACCATTGACAAATACGCCAAGGTCTCGGGGTACAAACTTAACAGAGACAAATCTGAATGCAAACCTCTAAACATCCACGCAACAAGAACAGTATTAGGAACATCAGGACTAACATGGCAACCAAAACCTATAAAATATCTGGGTATCCTCTTCGAGAGGGACCTAAGAATGACACTGTAACACAACGAGCACGCAACGATACAGAAAATCAAGGACAAGGTAGAAGGGTGGTCCCCCAGGTTCACAACATGGTGGGGAAGGATAGAGGCAATCAAAATGATGCTCTCACCGATGGTCAACTATTTGCTAACAATGCTCCCACTGACTAACACAGAGAGCTTCCACAAGACACTTGACAAGTTACTAAACAGCTTCCTTTGGAGGGGGAAGAAACCAAGAATAAGCCTACACAAGCTAAGGCTATCTAAAGAACAGGGTGGCCTGAATATAACGAATTTCAAGCGATTCCAGACGGCATGCATAGCTAGACAGGGACTACATTGGCTAGACCCAAGAAAGGAATACACCCCAGCATGGCTATCTTTCGAGCGCGGCCTACTAAAGGGCATGAACCCTATAACAATCCTGACAGCCACACGACACCCAGCAGTGAGGGAGAACCCCGTCCTCAGGAACACAAGGACAGCTCTACTGAGCGTCGACAAAACACTGTCAACAAGCATCAGGGGAGGCCAATTTGAATCCCTCTGGCACAACCCTACCTTAAAATACAGAGATAAGGTTCTAGACATGCCTGTGTGGTACGGACAGGGCATATCCACGGCCCATGACCTTCTAAGACAAGGCGAGAACACAACGTTTGACACACTCAAGGATGCGCACAACCTACAAAACATAGAACTATACAACTTCCTGAAAATAAAAGTAGCTATTAGGAAGGCAAACCTCACAAGCCAGACACCTTCGCTCTTACAGCTTGCAGCTAATCTCAACAAAACAGGACACCAAATAGCACACCTCTACAGAGCCCTACGCCCCAAACACACCAAACTCAATGACAAGGTCACAAACTTCTGGGGGACTGTAGCAGGGAAGGAACTAAGCGAAACAGAAAAGGCCGAATTGTGGAGATCGACCACTAGGAAAAAGATAACTGCTTCACTAAATCAGACCAAATACTGGTTAGTGCACAAGGCTTACTGGACACCGGCCCGCCTATCCACCCTGGGGATCCGAGAGAGCGACACATGCTGGAACTGTAACGAAGGTAGGAGGGATTTAGAGCATCTCTTACTCAGCTGCCCTCAGATCAAGGATTTCTGGGAAAGAACGGGGAAGCTTATCAATGACATCACTGGTGTAGCCATACACATACATTTTCCAAGTCTAGTCCTGGGCTTTGCATCCCCGTCCATTACAACGACAGAAGACCGCGACCTCATTGACCTACTGTTGACTGCTGCAGTCAAAATAATCCTAAGCAACTGGAAAGACACCACAAAAGCGACACCACAGGCATGGCTCAACTGGGTCACTTTCCTAAGAGGGGCAGATAACATTACAGCAAAATATACACCGAAAACACACAGGCAATCAAACATGTGGAGGCCCTTAGACCTCTACCTTTCATCACATAAACCCCCCTAGGCGCAGACACCAGACACTAGACAGCCACCGAGGGACACAGCACAGGGACCGACACTACAACAAGAGAAACCGGCTAGGAAGTACACTCTCCTATCTCCTACCTCTATCACTCTCTATCCTCTCTATCGTCCGGGGTGCTATACCCACCAGGCAGATCAAAGGGGGGAAAGAAGACAACGCCAAGCAAGACTCGGATAACGGACTTCTTCTTCCTTCTTGGACTAGTAGAACTATCCGACCCCACGCACCATGGCAAGGAACGAACTATTGCAGGACAATATTACTATACCCCCCCCCCGGCGCCTTCTTTTTTCTCTTTTCTTTTTTCTCCTCTTTCTTTCCGCCACTCATGTATGCTCCATGTAAATATATATTTTTTTATATACAATAAAAAATTACAGAAATCAAAAAAAAAAAAAAAGAAGTGAACTTTTGTTTCACATGGAGGGTGCGCCCATGTGCGTTATGCTGCATGGCTTACTACAGTCCTTGAATGTGTTGTTTATTTCTGGGGCTCTACCCAATGTCATTTATCTTCTAGACCATTACTTGGAGATCCAATTGAAGCAGTAAGAAAAAGGTGGGGGCATTTTTTGTATGCAACAGTACATCTTTATCAGAATTCTTGGTATGGTTAACCCTTTTGGCAGGGCATTTGTGGAGTTATGTTGTTCTGTCATCTGGTCAATGTATGCAGTAAATAAAAGATAGAAGGTAAAAAAACAGGTCCTAATAAATACACAATCTTCCTTTTCCACAAATGGTGGGGTTTCAAGATCTGAATGATCCACTACTGCTTTATATGACACAAATCACATTGTAAAGGCCCTTTAGCAGCATTCTCATGGAGCTAGGTCCACACTGTATCAAAGCTGACATTCAACAACATATTGCATCAGACTTCCTGCAATGCAATATAGTAGATGCAGTTTGATTTACTCACATTTCAGTTTAATCAAATCTTTCTGTATTCGATTTGCAATATTAATCATAAAAGCACAGTACAAACTATTAAAAGAGTTAAAAAATCTTTAGTAAATACATGAGCTATCCAGAGGCTACAAATCCATATATAAGCATAAAAAGTCCTTGTAAAAATCTAGATGATTTGCAACATACATTACAATTATCTATAAATTGCAAAATGAGAGACATTCAATAATAAAAGAGAAGTGGTTGTGAGTGAACAGCAGGGAGACTCATCCTAATAAAACCTAACAAACATAAAACTCAATTTTGGGTCTGCTATGTTGGTAGGAAATAATGGGGGCCACCTAAAACCATTAATCTGATCATCATTATCATAAATATTGTTATACAAATTTGGTATACAGTCTTGAAAAGCACATTAATAAGAACATGTATTTTTAAAATGATACTAATGGTACTATAACACAGAATGAATAATATTATCACACATTAGCAAAATACCCCCTTGCCAAAAATTGGGATAAAAAGCAGCAGATTTTCGGTGAGTCTAATAATTGCAGATACAATAAGGCTTGTCTCACTTGATTAAAATTGAAAGGCACCAAGACAGGGTGAACATACTTTTGTCTTAGGCTTACCTGTTAGGACAAATAAAAACAATGTGTAAAGTGTGTAGTTCAGTAGTCATATCACATGTGCAAAAAGGTTTATGCCACCCCATCAACAACTGCGGGAACAGGTGTAATCGGAAGTACATTAACAGTCTACTGTGCTGGGCTGACATATCCAGAGTTAAATACATTTCCATTTTATTCGTCGATTTTACCATCATAAAATTGCTTGCATCTGCATTTATGTTGGGCCGCTTGGAACCTTGCCTGTCTTGTGGTTAGCCTAAAGGTCTCTTTGACCCAAGCTATGTCTGATTTACATTTCAGTTATTTCTGCAGTCAAAAACCTCATACTGGAAATCTCCTATCACAGGCATTTCCTGTTTTCTTTTACTTTAGTCAGAGAATGTTTGTCTATTAAGGGATAATTACATTTTGCTCATATATTCCTGCAGTGAAATCCAAAACGAAGTATGGTGCTTGTAGGAACATGCATTTTTTTTAATTAGGTGAAATCTCATAAAGTTTGCTACTTTTACATTATTCAAATTTGACAAAATTTTGCAAGATTTCACAGGTGTCTAATTGTATATGATTTTTGTCTGCAGGAGACTGGTTATAGAAGAAAATATCTAGCGGGACAATGGAAACCCTAAAACTAGTATCCTAGAATGTGTGTACTTCGCATGTGTTTGTTTTTATTCCAAAGATACCATAAATTTCAATTTGTGAAATTTTGCACAATTTCATGTCATTTTCATGAAATTTCACAAAACAGTTTGTGATTTGCCCACCAATAGCTAGGTGCCACAGGCGAAGACAACTACTATAGGTATTCCATCCTTTTCAGGAAGAGCCAACCTAAACATGTCACTGGATGTGCTGGATATTCTCACACTGTTGCACAAGTCCACTCACAATATATATGTCAGGGTGGTCAGTTTAGTACTTGAACATGTAGTGAAAAATAAACGTAGGACTGACTATTTAAACTAACAAAAATAATTTAGATGGGATGGGAATAGTGTTTCAATTAAGAACCTATGTTGCACATAATCAAGGTTGCAGCTCTCTGCATAGAGAAACAAAAGCTCCAAAGCATTCCCGTCTGCACTGCCATCAATACTGATCACAGTAAAATATTTAATAACAGAATTAAGGCAGGTCGACCCCACTCACTAACCCTTGCCCATGCCATGTATGTTGGTATAGCGGTACAAAAGGGGGTAGTGATGGGTATGCTCAGACGTGAGTCCCTTGCTCACTTTGCCACCTGGATTCAAGCAAGCCGGGCTGAAGACGGCTGAAATGCCAGAAACCGGTCCTAGGAAGCTTGATTCCGGTCCAGGGAAGGCATGGCTTTACAGTTCGGGCTGGACTGTTCCCGTGAGGCACAGGGTCAGACTGATTTGCATATGGCCATGTATGAACTGGGGTGGCAGAGTGGGCTAAAGAAGGGTGATGATTTAACCCAGATCTGTTGACTGGGTGTGAGTGTTTGATTGGTTCAGATGCTCCGTCCATCACCACCCCCTTTTGTACCGCTATGTATGTTGATATAAACATGTGATTGATGAGATTAGAATGTTTCACTGTTTAGGGTTACGCTTCAATCACGCAGATGCTTGCTCACAACATTTCAGCTGTAAAGCTGTCAAATTCTTGCCATCGGTTGTGAAGTAAATTACGCCAATATTGCAAACACTTTGCAAAGGTTTTCTTTGCTGGCTAGCAGGCGAAGATGGCACATCATTTTACGTCAAAAAAAGACAAAGACCGAATAGATATTTTTTTTTTGCAACCCTTTAGCACAGTACCCATTTTTATCAGTGTATGTTTATTACGATCATTGAAATATAATGTTACAAACGCACTCCTGTCTCCTTGATCTGCACACTGTGTGCATGTGTGTGTCCGAGTGTTTTTTCTTTGCAAATCTAATTTAGAAATGTGTGTGATAAACTCTTTTAATGGATCATCTCAAGCAGAACATAGCATTTAATGTGACAAGGCCATTGATATTAACAAACACAGAGGCAGACACAAACTCACTGCGTTCATTGGAATGAGGCATTGCAGATGAAATATGCAGTTCCACGTAGGAAGGTGCGATACATACACAGTCATTTAGATGTCCATTTTAATTCCAGCAGTTATTTTTTTTAACTAAATTAACTGGTGTGACGTTGTCTACTCCTACTCTCTAGAACAGAGTGACTGATTTGAGGCAGCTTAATCCTACAGTTGGATGACTGTGTCAGCAGTTATCAGGCAAAGCAACACGTTTAGCAATTCCTCATTATGTATAAAAATATGAAAACTAGGTAACACGGTAATCGTATGAAAATGGAACACTGCTGCAAAACACATGCATCTAAAAAAAACATGATCAGAATGGCCCATTGAGTGTTTTGTCATGATGGGTCGTCATTCTGTGAGGAAAGCACTCCAGCTCCTATACCAGCAGCAGCCCGTGCAGGTTAGCTCGGTGGGGCCGGGTAAGGGGAATTTCGACTGACTACGATGACGAGGGAAAATCAATTATTTATTTATCTTTCCCGCGTGGGCGTCTGTTGACTCCCCCCCACCTGGTCCCAGCGCTCTTACCTGCATGGGCGGCTTCTGTCATATACAGGATAATGAGTACATTAAAATACTTTTATCAGATCATTTAACTCCTTGTAGCTCTTTGTCAGTATTACTAATAGTGTGCAAATGAGAGGAAACGTTTTGGATACGACGCCTTAAACACAAAGGGGCAGATTTACAATAACTGGTGCATCCCTGCATATTAGCAGGGATGCACCAGTTATTGTGCGCCGCAGCTCCGCCACCCTGGATGCGCTGCATTTAGACGGCAAACAAAGTATCCTCGTCAGTGCGTCGGAAACGGTTCCGACGCACTGACGAGGATACTTTGTTTGCCGTCTGAATATTCTGTTGAAAACATCCGAATGCTATCCACTCGATTTCTAAATAATTTGGAACACTGCTGACCTGTGTGGTTTAATCTTCACATATCCCTGCAAGTGCCCTGTGGTTGACTTCTTGCTCCACGTTATTGCTGTCCCCGTGTTCGTTTGGCATTCAGATGGAAATTCAAGGGAGTTTTCTTCTGCATAGAAAAACATCGTCCTGATGATGGTCTATTAGACGTCCGCCCTTTAGACCGAAACGTCGACTTTCCATCATCTCCTTCACAGTTGCTTTGTCACCAACTCACAACCATTTTTTATTAATTAATTTAGGTTGTGTTATTTATCATTTGGAGTTGATGTGTTTAGTTGTGAACTGCAGAGTAAATATAATCTATCTCTGTTCATGACCTTCTGCTCTAATTAATTTGTCTGTATTGATCTCCCGTCTTTTGTTGAAGTAAAACATTTTTTCAAACACAATTTTGTGCTCTATGTATTCCCTCCTTCCACTGATACATTTACTATGTTGAATTAAGACGGTCATCCTGTGGATACCCTTGAGTGTGATACATAAGTACAACTCATTAGATTTCTAACCTTCCTCAAACAGGGTTATTTGATACAGCACTGCCTTACACAATAGCACACTGAATGATTGCTCTGTCCCCCCCTATCGCCAAAGTGATGGTATTTGCTACACCGCCATCTTGCTCAAGGATGCTGGGCCTTTTAGTGCCTTCTACACCCCCTTGCTCCAGATCGTGAGGGGGTATGCTGTTTTAAAATAAATAAATAAAAAATGAAGAAGAGCGCCTGGATGCCACCTTCCTCTTTCAAAAGAAACAGTGGGGCAGCTGCAGGCTTCTCCAGTGCTCTATGGTCTGCCACATTTTAAGGAACGTGAAAGAACAGGGCATGTCCTATTCAAAAGGGGATGTCCTATTAAAAAATGCAAACAGAATGGTGGTGCACTTCTCAGCTCTCACAGCTTTTTGACCATCCTTTTTGTGTGGATCAATGACAATTGGAAAAGCTTACAGACACCCATGAGCCCAATTTACAACTGCAAGCAGTACAGGGGGTAAGCTGTTATGATAGTTAATGACATTTTGGCTTTGTTCCTCTCCTCGTAGGATGCCACTATTTTGTGGGCGAGGTCGCAGTGAGGCAGCTAGCAATTTCCCCCAGGGGTTTCTTTTATCAGGTTAAAGGCAAAAAATGGCCTCTTAGCCCCTGAGTGCAGGGAGGTTACAAACTTCAAATATCCCACCCAAAAGTAAAATGTAAATTAAAGATTAGCTCTTAATTTCTGTTTAATCTTGAGTCATGCTGCGCACATGATATGATTCACAAACAAAACAGTCCATTGTGATCAATATGTATATACCTGCATGTGCAAGAATCTTCTGCACTATTTCATGTCTTTGTCATTTTAAAGGCAATGCTTCAGTTCCTTATCTATACTACTATTATAAAGAGAGAACTTGCACCTTTGGGCAAGGTAATCTCGGGAACCACAGCGCCAATCTACACACCCAAGACATCTTAGAAAACCTCAGGGCAAGCAGAAGGACATAGGCTATATAAAAATAAAAATAAAACGTTGTTTAAAATATTAATAAATGAAAAAAAGTAGTCCCTTGCAACTAGCGCCGGCCGCGACGTCTGCGTGAGGGGAGGAGCGGCGTTCACCAGAACCAGGAAGAGCAGACGACATGAGCAACGTCTGCGTGAGGGGAGGAGCGGTGTTCACCAGAACCAGGAAGAGCGGAGGACAACAGCGCCGGTAGGAGCTGCGGAGCGGCGAGAACCGGAGGAGCAGTGGCAGCGCGGGGAGGAGCGGCGGGAAGCGGAGGAGCAGTGAGAGGTACGTTGCTGGAGATGTTGCTGGGGCGGGAGGGAGTCGGCGGGTGCACCGCGCGGGCTGCTACTTAACATAAATCGGATGTTGCTGGAGTCCGGGCGGGAGGCGGGGCGGGCCGGGGGGGGGGGGGCTGGGCGGGGGGGCTTGGGGCGGGCCGGGAGGGAGTCGGCGGGTGCACCGCTCGACAACATGCTGCCCCAGCCACCTTCTGCCCCGGGGTAAAAATGCAGCCCCCAGCCCCCTTCTACCCCAGGCAACGCTGGGGCGGGCTGCTAGTTTCCATATACAAGCTGGGTATTGCAATATCCTGAAAATGGCAACATTTGTTTTCCTGGGAAGTGAACAATGCTACAAGGACAATTGGGACTGTTGTCATGTTTCACAATTCATTAATCACTCTATCCTTCACCACCATAGTCATTAAATTAGCTCTACCAATCTGTCCATCCATTCATCCAAATAAACATTCATCAACTACTTCTTCTATTTTCCCATCCATCTACTACACATGCTGTAATCCTTCATGACATCAACAATCCGTCCATTGGGCCATGTTTCCTACACTCATCTGTTGTTGAAGTCGGGAAGTTTTCTATACACACCCTGAGATCACCTCTTTTTTGTTTTCCTCTGTGTACCTATTTAATCATCCATCTATCATCCACTTCTTTCATTATCTCTCTATTTACCCATTTATGATTCCACGTTTGCCTATGTAAACATATTTTTATCTTTCTATCCAGTCAAATATGTACTCATCTAGTTACCCTTCCAACCAACATTTGTCCATCCTTGGCAATTTCCCTAGGGTGAAGTATTGTAAGACAAAACAACCCGATTTATCCAAACTATTGTAAAAAAACACACCGATACCACCTATGCTGTGCCACATCAAAAACTCTTCCAGAATAGTGATATTTATAGGGTGACATCTACAGAAATTCCATTCCTAACCATAATTGATCTCACTGTGAAAGTGCCAGCGAGGACCCAGTAGCAGAGTTTGCGGGGCTGTCAGACCATCACAAACTTTAAAATAGGGAAACAGAAGTGAAGTAGTAGAATTGCGTCATTCACCGAGATAGGAACCAATGACTCAAGTGAGCAGGCCTATTGCTCATACTATAATATATGGTCAGAAGCAAAATGTGAATGATAGTTAAACAGGCTGAAAGCCCCTCTTGGTACCTATGCTAATAAAATCAAAAAGTCTTGCTGGGGCAAAACCTCAAAATAATGTCATGTTCCATTTATTTTGCCTTCAATCACTAACACACAGGTTATCTCTATTGTTCCCCAAATTAACACATTCCAAGACAAATCTGACTATGACATATTTATACCGGATTTCCATCTCAGTCTTTCTCTTAAAATACTTCCCTCCAAATTTCAATTTCATTCTCCACAATTCGAGCCTTCAATAAATGTAATTAGTTTGGTGTTGTGTCTATAAAATGTGCCCATGTTGAGAACTTATTCTTAATATATGGTGGTAAAGACTGACAAAAAAATAAAAAATAAAATTTTGCTTGACTTGGACTAGGTGTATTCCTGAAAAAGACCCCTCTTGTGCTATTTCACATGGATATACTAGTGACGGATGTTAACATGCATCCTGCTTTGCTATAACCATTACATTAAGAACTCATATTTATGCTGCCCATAGAAAGCCTCAGATTTCTTTGGCATGGAGTGCATTGTCTCGGCATGGAATGCTATTACAGCCCTGGCTTGTCTGTATGTTAGTGTTTTAACAACAAGGAGGGACAAAATAAGGACAATATTTATAGGGGTCCAGTGTACGTGTCCTGTAAACTAATAACAAAAGAGTGTACAAAGTTCCCCAAAGGAATTAGGATTAACAAAGTGTCTCTCTCACTGAAGGATGTATATAGGCGTGCCGGGGAATACAAGGAATTCCTTATCGGAACTTAGGATGCCTCACACAACTAAAAAGCTGGACGACTGTTGTCATCCCACCTGATGGTTGTTTCGTCTCATCATTGACCTCCTGCTCCAGCGTCCGGCTGGCGGTGCAATGCCTGACGGGTAGCACGGAGTGCTACACTTTGGTGGAGTTCTTTTGTTCCTGGCCAGTGGATGAGTGCGTGTGAGGGGCCTGGGGGGTGAAGTAGTGAGCGTGAAGGAGTGATTTAAAAAAGGTAAGTATAGTCCACTCAGACAACTTTATTCGTGTGGCTAACTGCCTTATTAAAAGAGTGAAGGGAGGGGTACCGAAGCTCAAAGTGAAGTAGTTGGGCTTCGTTCAACCCTCACCTATGGTGTGGTCAACATGTTTCATGCCGTATAGGCAATTCTTCAGGACCTTAACGTGCTCATAAACTTAAAAAAACTTATACGGGCTGTCAGATGTATCATATGCAACCTGCGTGGTCGAATGTACCAAGGCAGGATGGAGTCCTGCGTGGATGCCCGCTCCACAATCCCTGGAGGAAGGTCCCCACAGACTGTCCTTGTGGGGCCTGAGCTGCTCGGTATTTACCTTCAAAGCTCGAGGCAACCGCTTGTCAGCACCTACCCCTCCCACGGTGACGGAGTGAGATCGCTAGGACAGCCGGTGGTCCTGCGATCTCACTCCGTCGCCGTGGGAGGGGTAGGTGCTGACAAGCGGTTGCCTCGAGCTTTGAAGGTAAATACCGAGCAGCTCAGCCCCACAAGGACAGTCTGTGGGGACCTTCCTCCAGGGATTGTGGAGCGGGCATCCACGCAGGACTCCATCCTGCCTTGGTACATTCGACCACGCAGGTTGTATATGATACATCTGACAGCCCGGATAAGTTTTTTTAAGTTTATGAGCACGTTAAGGTCCTGAAGAATTGCCTATACGGCATGAAACATGTTGACCACACCATAGGTGAGGGTTGAACGAAGCCCAACTACATCACTTTGAGCTTCGGTACCCCTCCCTTCACTCTTTTAATAAGGCAGTTAGCCACACAAATAAAGTTGTCTGAGTGGACTATACTTACCTTTTTTAAATCACTCCTTCACGCTCACTACTTCACCCCCCAGGCCCCTCACACGCACTCATCCACTGGCCAGGAACAAAAGAACTCCACCAAAGTGTAGCACTCCGTGCTACCCGTCAGGCATTGCACCGCCAGCCGGACGCTGGAGCAGGAGGCCAATGATGAGATGAAACAACCATCAGGTGGGATGACAACAGTCGTCCAGCTTTTTAGTTGTGTGAGGCATCCTAAGTTCTGATAAGGAATTCCTTGTATTCTCCGGCACGCCTATATACATCCTTCAGTGAGAGAGACACTTTGTTAATCCTTATTCCTTTGGGGAACTTTGTACACTCTTTTGTTATTTGTATGTTAGTGTACCTTATGTACAAGAGTACACACATATTAACATTAAATCTCATGTCACTCTTCTTCCCGAGGTTTTTTGCAATATTATCATTCCATGTTCTTTGTTTACTACCATATGACTTTTTTCACTATAACAAGGGAAAACAAATATTCTTACAGTCAGCTCTCACTCACAACTTATAAATACAAAAATATATTCAAAAGAAGGCTGTGATCTTTAAAGAAATTGGGGATGTTTTAAAATAAAAAAATTTCAGGTTTGGAAACTTTAGTGAGGGCAGACTGTGGTCTGGATGACACTCCCCTGGAGCGGCCACCCTATTCCAAAGGAGAAAGGAGTCAAATGGGGAATCTTTCCCATACGCAAATCAGTCACGACTGCAACTTGGGATACGGGCACAGATTAATACTTCGTTTCTAGGATTTTGGTCACAAAATATTGACGAAGAGTTACCAAATGTCAGTTTGGAGGAAGTGCCACAAAAAATGCCCCTTCCAAATTGTGATTTGGCAATGGTTTCTAAAGCAATTTTGGAATTCAGGAAAAATAATTTGAACTACAACATGGGGTTAGTAAATATTTTAACTGGTTTTTGCTGTTGGAGACAGAATTGGTGGGTTTGCGAACACAACACCCCTTTTTACATCTGGCCTGGAGAGTCTAAACATTTTCCGTAAGGCTACAACTGCTGTCTGTTTCATTTGATGAAAATATATCATTGACAGCCAAAAAGGAAATTTTATTAAAAACAGGCCATCTGAGGTGATTTTAACTTTCCATACACGTATCCAGAGAATGACATAGTGGGAGACATTATCTGGAGGAATGCTTTATACCAGCAAGATAATTGGAAAAATATGACATTTGACTGGAGCAATTTGTGCACAATCCATCCATCCATCCATTCATCCATCCATCCATTCATCCATCCATCCATCTATCCATCCGTTGGTCTGTCTGTCTGCCTGACTGTGCCTGCCTGCCTTCCTACCCACCTACCTACCTATCTATCTGACTGTCTGTCAGTCTGTCTGCCTACCTACCCATCCATCCGTCTAACTACCCACCTGCCCGCCCACCACATCTATCTATCTATCTATCTATCTATCTATCTATCTATCTATCTATCTATCTATCTATCTATCTATCTATCTATCTATCTATCTATCTATCTATCTATCTATCTATCTATCTATCTATCTATCTATCTATCTATCTATCTATCTATCTATCTATCTATCTATCTATCTATCTGTCTATCTATCTGTCTACCTACCTACCTACCTGGAATATTTATGTCATTGTAACATTATTTCCTATGGGGTGATATATTAAGTCCCTGCTGCCATAATTTTCCATTGGAGTGTGTTACAGTACCTGGGACTGCCCATCTGTGGTGTACTCCAGGGATATACTGCAGAACATTTGCTTATAGTTTGTGAGCTTTAGGGTTGTAGTAACTTTAGAACTGCAGTCTGTGAATAGCAATGGTTTTACTCTTTTGTGGGTGGGTGTATGCGTCACCATGTCACTCCTGCTCCATAAACCCCTTCTTAAATGATCCTAAGTTGCTCCCATTTAGCACTATACCACATTCTGAAGCCACTCCCTGATCCCTCACACATTTACTATAAAACAGCGCACCTATCTGTGTAGTGAAGTCTTTCACATTGGCGGAGATCTCTTGAGAGAAGCAATTCTAAGCCAGAGCCAAAGGATTCCTTTCATATGTTTGTGAATAGCATTTTGCATTAGTTGAGAATCTGTTCTACTTAGCGGTTTACTACGCTAACATTTGCTCTCTACTGCATCATTGCCCTGGATGTGGGGTGGGACTCGGTCCCCCAGCCTGCACAGGGGCTGTGAGGAGTGGGCCAGGAGAGGATTGGCGTGCCCTAAAACCCTGAAGCAGACTTGACATGCGCCCGGGCAAAGAGAGGGCCAAGACTGCCTGTTTGAGCACAGCATAGACTGAAATAGGCAGGGCCAGGCTTACTCTCTTGGCTCCTTGATTCCTGCCCATTGCTGCCCATCATAAGACCTGCCTGCTTCCTCATAAGATATTGTGTGTTTAATCATCTCTCCCTCCTATTGTGATCGATATGGTGAAAAGAAAGGTTCTTCCTATGGCCACAACAAGTCCCCCATTACACTCACGCACAACAATTGACAGTCTCTTGGTGTTTGCTGTGGACCTTGTCTCAAATCAGATAAAGTTGGCTGAGCAGCACCTCTCTCTTATGACCATGGATCTTGTTGCACCTCAATTGATCATGATCACAAGACCTAGGTCCCGCCTTCGGTTAATGATAACATCATTGCCCTTCCAGCTTATTCCATTAGCAAATTAAAAGTACCTGCACAGGACAGGATTAGTGACAGTGGCCCTGCTGGTGCTGGTGCTGGTGCTGGTGCTGGTGCAGGTGCTGACCTGGCTGGACTGTTCCCATGAGGCACAGGGTCAGATTGATTTGCATATGGCCATGTCTGAACTGGGGTGGCGGAGTCGACTAAAGAACGGTGATGGATTAAACCCAGATCTGTTGACTGGGTGTGAGTATTTGATTGGTTCAGATGCTCCGTCCATCACCACCCCCTTTTGTACCGCCAAATAATGGCACCATCATTTGGGGTTTTTCGCCTGACCCAGAACTGGCAGCTAAACAAAGGAAAAGAATACAGATAGCAAACACCAGTGACATGAAGGCAGTCTGACTCAAGGATTCTACCTACCCCAGATTTCATCCCTGGGACATTTTAAATGGGAATCTCAGCGAACTTCTGAATGATAAATTATGCCCGGTGTATGACCGACTCGATGCCATTAAGGCAAGCCTGATCAAATTGATAAAATCCAGGGAGGAAGGACTTTGCATTCACAGAAGACTTGGTTACCTACAACAGCTGCTATAATCCCCTTGTCAACCCCTTTAATACCTGTTTCACAACTTCCAACTATCAATAGGGAATTAGGGGAACGTGGTGGTGCAGATATTCAAACTTTGAATACAACTTCAGGAGCAGCTCCCAATTTGATAACTCAGGGGGTGGGCCTTGGCCTCTTTTGACATGTTTTGAAACCCTGCCTGACAGAAAACGCATAAACTCAATTCACTCCCTGTGATTTACCTTTCCCCTGCTTCCGGCCCCTATGTACATGTTTTAGCCGACGTACCCAGTCTGTCTGCTCGCTCCACTGAATCAACCTGGGCTCTCAAGAAAAAAGTGATTTTCTGGCTGAACAATAAGGTGAGTCGTCAGTGGGACATCCATTATGAAATTAGTTTGTGCATCGTGTAAGGGGCAGTGGACTCTTGGAGAGGCAATACCCTGGTGACACTATAATCATAAATGTTCGCGACCCCATGGTTGCTGGTGAAGTCCTGGCACAAGCAAGAGCTGGCATGGTAAAATCAAGTCCTATAAGGACATTGGCACAGGGCTTCTTTTATAGCCTCTTGCACCAGTTACCTCAACGAACAATTGGGTCAATGCTCCTACTCAAACTCTTAACAGACCTCAATCCAATTTTTATGCACGTCTTAAAAACAGGTTCATGGCCCTCTCTGGTTTAGAAGACAGTGACCGACGTCATACAAAGGAGAGTGATCCTGCTGCGGTCTTGGAGCACCATGGGGGCATTAACCATCTGTCCCATAGCCATTCACGTATGAAAGGCGTGCAGCTTCTTTCCTAGAACTTAGCCGGGATCTGCCAGGAACTTGATAATGAGGACTGGTTGACATTTATTTCGAATTCTGATATGTTATGTCGCCAGGAGAACTGGGCCTCTGACTCTATTGCTATCAATGGGTGTAAATGTTATTGCACTCTTGCAACCCCAGCTGCTGGAAGAGGAAAGGGGGGTTTGGTCCCTTTTGTAACATGTACTATTAGAAACCGAAGGTCAAAGTCTTAGTATCTAGACCATGTTATCAAATTTCAAATCTACAATTGCCAAAGTTGTTGAATATAGTTTTAATAAACTTGTATTTTACTTTTTTCTCTGCACATCCTGTAGGTATCTTCCAAGAGTTGGAGAAGTCAGTTTCAGAATTTGTGAAACAACATTTTCAAAGGGTTTATGTAGAGAGGAGTTTAGGTGAAACAATACAATACAACAAATATGAACCATTCATTACATAGCAGAAGTAATGCCGATGTAGCTGGAAATAATATTCTCCATAAAACATACATTTCTCTCTTTCTTTCTGGATCTTGTTATCTCCTATTTTCGGTGTATGTAAAATGGAGCTTGTAAGGACCTGTTTTCCATAACATTTTCTGATAGTCTGCTGTTAGTACATTATAATGCAGGAGAAACTGCAATGCCTTTATAACATCTAATCTATTATTTTATTTTTACAGTTGTGACACCTCTGTCTGTAGTCACCTGTAGATGCTCGCCTGTCAATAGTAATTACAGTTGCGTTGTGATGTTGCAATACCTTGCTCTATAGTTATATGACATGCCATCTGAAAATGTTAATCAAACAGGTGTTTTTAGGTAGATTCAACCTTCCGCTCCCAAATACTAAGGTAGGAAATTGATTTAGAGAGAGAACTAGGAACTGACAGAGAGAGATTATGTTATTATTTGGGGGTATGATTTATTGCGAAGAGTTTTTACAACAGATATTGGGAACAATACATCATCTGATATTTCATAAAATGTCATTATCATGATGCTTAATCTTCTTTCAGAAAAAAAGACATTCTCACTAAACTTTGCCGACTGCCATGGCTGCCATTGAGTGGTGGCAAAAAACGGAGCATTTAATATATGTGCCGATCATATATAGGTCAGAGTCCAAAATGGGAGTCAGCAATTTTTACTGTAGCTAGCTATATGATGTTAAAGTGGCAGACCCCTGCACCATATTGAGCATAGAAGATGTGCACCTTGGAGGTATATGGGGTTATTAGAGCACAGGGATGTTGGGAGCCCCAGTTAAAGACAATGAAGTGGCTCAGGGCTCATAAATGTCAGTTTAGTCCTGGTGCTACAACTCTCTAATGAGTGTTTCTGTTTCGTCCTTTTTATTTCAGAACGTGCTATTCTCAGTGAGTGGAATGTTCTAAGGGTGTCGGGCTGTACTTGTTAAAAACCCTCTCCCTTGTTATAGGATTCAGGGCATTTAGCAACTTGTATCTAGCCCTGGGCAGTAGGCTATTTCGGGTAGCTTTACATAAAACTCATTTGAATAACATTACATTACAACAGAAAGGAATTACATTATATTACATACAGACAAGGGTAATTTGCTGTACCATAATTGTACAAAATTATAGAAAAGTTACCTGAGATTTCATGAAATTATGCAATAAGCATAGCTCTGATTTAGGGCTATTTCCCTAGCACAAAATACACCCTGGCATCCAAAATTACCACAAATATGCATTTTGCATTAAGAAAATAGTGCTAAATGCAACAGAACAGGCTCCACAGAAGCCGCTCCTCGTCTGATCCCATGCTTTTGTGTAGGCATTTTTGCCCCAAATTACTCCAAGTTACCCAAAGGGGCGTAATTGCATAACTTTTGGTAATTTCACGTCACAAGAGTAATGCAAAATGACAAAATTTACTTTGATTGTTCTGATATAATTAAAATTTCACCCAGGCCTACTCCTGAGTTAGGTCTTTATGAAGAGCAGGGACATTCTCGAACCACAACGATCCCTCCTAGCTAGGTCCGCTGCAGGGCAGGTTCTACTAAAGAGACCCTCCATTATCAGCTGAAAGCAGTAGCATGGGAGTCTTTAGAGGTAGTGTGTCAAAGTCCTCATGAACGATAATCCTTATGATAGTTTATGAGAACTTTATCAGGAGTCCAGGGCAGCCATACGTAATTGGAGTCGGACCGGGTGAATCAATATTGCTTATCGTTGGTGGGCTGCGGCTTAGCCTTACTGATGAACACAAATCTGGTCACCAAGTAAGCTTTTTTAGCACTTGACTTTCAGGGTAGTTGGGGCGAGCAGGCCAAGGCTTACACAGGGGGGTGGTGTGGGGTTAGAGATTCAGAATTCAATACACAGCAAAAAATCAAGAATGTATCACAATATGACCGCTACTTTGGTTTGTTACAAAGAAAAGTACTTTGGTATTTCACACGAAAACACAAACTACTGACCCTAAATCACAGTGGGCCTTTCCTAGGGCTTACTAATGGAACCAGTACCAAAAGTAACCTCAGTGACAATCTCGATTGGTAAAGCACATTGCCCCTTTGCCCTAGAAGGGGGCGGTGGGTCTCAGTGGTACTAGATGCAGATCTTATAATGCAGGTTGATCACAGTCACTTGTTCATTCCCAGTATGCTCACTTGTTTCCCATTTAATGTCAGAGTACCTTTTCTGTTATGCAATGTTCTGGGGTGCAAGCCATGCCTGGGTGCATCTCTATATCAGTGGGGGCAATCTTACCCTGATGGTGTGCTCTTAAATGGCCGATTGAGCAGAGATGATTCTGCATTTGCCTCAGACTAATTGAAGCATGCTCTCTTCTCGCTAAGCAGTGGTACCTGCCATAGGTAAGTAGCTGCAGCACCTGCAGTGATGAGGAGAAGAATGCAGCATGGTTGCTGTTCTGTTCTTGCAGTCCTGGTGGTCTCGCAACTTGGTTTCTTTATTGCATCCTTTAACATCTCTCGGCCCAAATAAGGTAGGTGGCCATCCTGGGACACTATGGTGATGCGCTTCTACAGATGCAGTCTCTTCACAAAATGTGTGAGCAGTAGATCATTTCTCAACCACTAACAGCAGACAAATGGTATTTTCCTAACATCCGCCTTATTCAAGGATCTAGAGCCTTGGTTACTGAATTAACACCTCTGAATTCCCTGATTGCCTCCAATTCAGGCACCAATGTCCTTTCAGACTCTATTCATCCAACCTAGGCTGCTGCTCAGTTCCTCTCCCACAGGCGGCATCTTCTTTGTGCAAAGTCACATCTAACACCCCTCCTCAGTGGTTGATCAGCTATTTACCCTACTTAACGCTCCATGTATCTACTCCTGGCAGGCTAATACATTTCCTAGGTTTCTTATACCAAATCTGGACAAGGAGAGTTAGTCGTAGTCACACCAACCCTGGAACTCTCAGGACTTTCCGTTTTCCAGAGGTGTGGGGTCCCTGGCTTCTGTGCAGGACAATTTGGAAGTTTCTGTCCCATCTTGATACCTAAGTAGCAGACACACTTTCCGTATTCCAGAAGTCCAGGTCTGTGACCGAATCTGTGTGAACATGTTAGTGGGTTACAGCAGAGAGTCTCCATGCAGGAGAAAGCCATAACAGGGGCCAAGAAAATGTGCAGGGTTTCACATGTAACTACCTGTTAGCTTGAGTGGGCTTTCAGAGAACAAAAGGCCAGTAGAGGTCTAGCTTCAAAGGTACCGACTATCTCCTCTCCTAAACACTCTTCAATCTGGACCACTGCACTGCCTACTGGATTGTCAGAGAATAGTTTTTAAATGCATTTTTGTAGTGTGTTTCCCCAGTGCTCCATCTTAGGTACTAATTTTATTTTATTTTGTAGCACACAAATTGGAAGAAAGTGTAATCATGATCGTAAGCACCACATGCAATCCACCCAGATTTTTACATGCAGTAACCACACATACACACCATCATGCCCACCAAGAGTGAGCAAAGGTACCAGTTGAAGGAGATTGGATGACAATTTAAATGATGGGGGCTGCTGGTAGGCCAGCTCCTTGGCAAGTGACAGGTAAAAACATGTGCCCTGCTGTCTAGAATTGGCATTATTGCCATTACTACAATTCCTCTAATGCCTCTTTAGGTGACTGTAGACACACTTGTAAAAAAACGGTGCGCTTGATGTGCTTCTCTAACTTCAATGCCCCATTCTTAGTATCACTCGCAGGTTCAATAGGGGTCAGTGCACATGCATGACTATTTTGTGTTCTGAGGCAGGGTTTTAAAAAAGCAACAGCTTACTAGGGTAATCTTGAGGAAGGGGTGGATGCTCTCCCGAAACATGCAGGTGAACCATTTCAGTTGCAAAACAGTTCTTAACCTGCATGATGGATAGAGATCGGGGGCATATTATCAAGAAACTGCGTTAACATTATCGCCGCTTTAGCGGTAGAAAACTGCCGCTAAAGCTTCGATAATGGGCTTGATAGTATGCCCTTGGGAATTCCAATAGAAGCCATTGTTCTGGTGTCAACATGGGCTTCTAATGGAATTCTCAAGGGTATATTATCAAGCCCATTATTTCTTCTTTAGAGGCACTTTTCTGCCGCTAAAGTGTCAATAATTTTAACGCCGTGCTTGATAATATGCCCCGAATGTGGAGCATGACCATGCCTTAAGAAGGCATATGTATGTATATCACTATATTGATGTTGATTTCACACATATGTTGTCAAATTATCCTACAAAAACTAAGTACACTTTTAGTGTCTTACATGTTAACCAATAAATTAGGGATATCATACTGAACTGTTGTCCCATGGACCTCAGATTAAAGCCCACATTTTTGAGAGCCATCATGAGGATATGTCAGTGTGATATAGCTTTAGTAAGTAGATCATTTTATTTTTTTATCAATAATTATGCAACTAGTGATGGTTGTAGGTCAGTCAATGATCTACACAAATATCTTGTAAAAATAAATATTGTGCCCAAAAAATTAATTACTAAATGTTTGTCCCATTCAATATAGATTTTCTATTAGAGAGTCAATATCTTTTGAATATTTAGGTCACAATATTTTTTTTTTTTTTGTTTAAGAAATTTTTATTAGGCATTAAAGAGTGATACAAGAAATATGTCATGAAAAATTAGGAAAAAGTACATATGAGTGTAATAATAATGAAAGACATCAATCTACAGTAATTTATATAGGTCACAATATTTATGGCACATCATATTCTGACAATAATATGCTGGTACCTCTACACTAGTGACTTCATGGAAATAGGTACATGAGAGTCGGGATGAACTACACCTGCTCATTTGTTGGTTCTTCTTCTGGAAACCCAAGATTCAAGACAACACATGCACAACATCCACTTTTTCTGGCACTCTCTACCAGCAAACCTAACAAAAAAAAAACTATTAGCATTCTGGCACCATTTGAAACCCCCATTTTCAGATTGTATCTAACCCAGAAACACTAGACCCCTTATTTGATATGATGATTTCTACATTTTAGCCATCAGTATTGCTGGTAAGCTTACACTATTCTTCTCTCTGAGCTTTTTTTTATTTTTTTCTCACACTCTTTAATTCTTTGCAACGAGGTAACCAGAACATCTCAGGATATGCTGCTGTATAATAAATTTGAATCTGATTAAAATGCTATAAACAAGGGCACCTATTATTTTCACTACAAGATTAGAAGTCAACTTATGTTGGCTCTAACCTAGAATGCATTCATCACCACTTAATATTCAAAATTTATAATGTCTCTTGTACAACGTTCAGTGTGTATGATAATATCACACAAGCGGTTGAAATATAAAGTACCTACAAAGTTTTCATGTGAATGAAGGTTACATAAAGCTGTTAAATTACATAAATAAGATAGTCACCAACTGGTTAATAGGATAGATTAGAAACCAACCATTGATGGTACATGGTAGCAATGATAGTATCAATGGGAGTCTATCTTTCAGTACCAACTGACACACATGATGCAGTGAACAAATGCACATATGAGTCTGCCTGTATCTCCCCACTCCTTTGCTGTGGGCAGCCAGGATTTCTGGGGAAGCAGCAGGACTCAGGGCAGAGGAAATGCAGTACCTCAGCTGCATGGTGGGCACCGGATATCCCCACAAGGCGAGGAGAAGAGTCCACAGTTGATAGGAAACCTATGCGTTGAAGGGGTAGATAACATGCTACACAGATTTGTAGATAGTACTATCCCCCGTAAGGGTATCCTACACTGAGCATGTGGAAGTCTAAGCACAACTAGGGCCTAGTGGACTACTTGAAAAGCCAGGTCTTCTGCTTCTTGTGGAATTCAAGAAGTGATGAGGAGGCTCGTATATGTAGTGGCAGATGGTTGCACACTTTAGGAGCATTGTAGGAGAAGGCTTTTCCAACATCAAATGCCTAAGGGAGTCAGATGACAGGGCACCTCCTGACCAGGAAGAAACTGTGGTGTCGGAAGATAAAGTTGTTCCAAAATTGGGTCATGTGGTCACTCTCTCAACCACCGACCAGGCGCAGCGACACCAGGACATGAAGCAGTCTTTTCCCACCACCGTTCCACCCAGAGAGAGTGCTTGTGCATCAAACCAGCAATAGTTAAGGTTGTACTTTCTCCTGGACACCTCTGGATCCTCATTTGGATTTCCTCCACTGCCCATACATTTGTGTATTTGAGAAGGGCATCGAGCCTAAGGAGGATAGGTAGCAGGTCATTGTTAAGGCCCTTCAGCTGGTCGAACTAACTATTGTAGGTGAACAAAACAATGTTAAAGATGCCCAACAGACAACCACATGATATGACCTGTTTCCTGTCCTCCTCAACTTCTGCTTTCTAACTCACAGCCAACAGCCAACAGTCTCCTTCCCACCTGCTGCCATCTTCCTTTTCTACCACCATTACCCCGTATCTCACCTGAATGTGCTATTTCATAGATGGTTTCAGGTTATGTCCTGCCAACATTTGCACACCAGTGAAAAGGTGAAGGTCCCCCTTGGATTGAACTTGAAGGAGGTTCAAAATCTTCTGTCCCCAACCGAGGAAATGAAGAAGGAAGTATAAAAGTTTTAGTCTATGATTGACATTTGTTGGTGGTCTATGATTGACATTTGTTGGTTCTTTTATTAGGATGTTGGACTATGTATATATGTTCCCAGAATGTTGTTTATATGGACCTTTATCTTGACATGTCCATTTTTCATTTAACCATCACCCTCCACCACTATTCTGGCTTCTTCACATTTCTGTTCTCTACCTCAACTCAGAATATATTTGTGTTGGTTATACCACTCCTTGGACAGTGGCTCACTTCCTGACATCTCTGTTCAGTTGACGGAGTCACTACCCCACCACAAACACTCTGCTTTATGTTATCATCAGAATGCAGTTTTAACTTCATTCTTTAATATGTTTTCCTTGTGTGAGTCCTTTATGAGTGTGCATGCTAATGGATGCGTGAATCTGTAGCTCTGATCATATATAGCATAGTTATTTGATAGGTGCATATATTTCATGTCTATGGATCGAATTATCCTTTCTTTATCTATTAAAATAAAGAGAGAGCCCAAACCTTTGAGGCGGGTAATCTCAGGAACCACAGCACCAATCACAACACCCAATACCGCGTTGGAAAGGGCAGTTGCAGCAGAAGGACATAGGCTATGCAGACGCCCACCATATACATTTAAAAGGTAAAAGAACCGTGCCAGCAAAGTAGTCCCTTCTGGGCGTGTCTGCGTTGTGCTGTTGGCGTGTGCTGGGGGCGTGACAAACTCTGGGGGCGTGTGGTACGTTTCGCCCTTCATGCCATGTATCATATTGTGTGCTAATCCCACCCTGCTACCTTTAAATACCCCCGCACCCCAGAATCATAACCCACCCTTACTCCTTAAAATACCCCAACACCCTTAAACACTAACCCATCTTAACCCTATAAATATACCCTGTACCCCAAAACCCAAACCTATCCCTAAACCCTAAAAATACCCCTGTACCCCAAAACCCAAACCTAGCCCTGAACCCTATAAATACCCCTGTACCTCAAAACCCGAACCTACCCCTGAACCATAAAAATAACCCTGTACCTCAAACCTAGCCCCGAACCCTAAAAATACCACTGTACCCCAAAACCCAAACCTACCCCTGAACCCTAAAATACCCCTGTACCCCAAAACCCAAACCTAGCCCTGAACCCTTAAAACACCCCTGTACCTCAAAACCCAAACCTACCCCATAACCCTAAAAATACCCTTGTACCCCAAATCCCAAACCTAGCCCTGAACCCTAAAAATAACCCTGTACCCCAAAACCCAAACCTACCCCGGAACCCTAAAATACTCCTGTACCCCAAAACCCAAACCTAGCCCTGAACCCTAAAAATACCCCTGTACCCCAAAACCCAAACCTAGCCCTGAACCCTTAATACCCCTGTACCCCTAAACCCAAACGTACCCCTGAACCCTAAAAATACCCCTATACCCCAAAACCCAAAACTATATCTGGACCCTTAAAATACCCAAACACCCTAAAACATATACCTCAGTACCCCAAAACATATACCCCTATACCCATACTTACCTTATCCAAACATTAAAAAAAATATGCTTTTACCATTCATGCATTTACAACAAATTTTGTTGTAAAGGTATGCGTGGTAAAAGCATATAAAATGTAATGCCATGCGTTATAATGGCATTGCGGAGTCATGGTACTTTCGTAATGAAAGTATGATGAGTAATGGTATGCGGAAAGAAAGTTGCGGAATAATAGGTGTTTACCCTCCGCCGGTAAGTGCATTGGTGGCACGGTGGCCCATATCTCCACCAACATACTCATATTTTTTCACCACCCATTTGAAAAATGCACAGGTCTCTCTCATTGATGGCCAGCACCGACATACAGTTTTAGACACACCTCCCGCCACAAGTTCTAGAATTGCGAACTTTAGAGCTGGGGAGCTACGTTTGAATCTCGGCATCAGCTCAACATCCTGTTATTCCAGGCAAATCGCTTTGTCTCCCCGTGCATACCACAAATGAATGTGTTCTTCTGTAATGTAAATTGTGCTCATGCCATGTTTTCGAGTTCGCGCTATATAATATTGCAAGGAAAAATAAAGTAGGGAAAATCGAGTTCACACACTACTGAACGCGCACTCTTAAGTGCATCAGCAGTGCTCTGTGAATCGGAGCGTTTCACAGGCCTGTCACAGATAAGAAATGCTATCAAAACAAAATCCTACAAAATAATATACTACTGGCCGGCAGCAATGCATACCCGGACAACGTCGGGACGGGCTGCTAGTGTGCTAACATTTTTAAAAAGATGGTCAACATTAATGTAAGTGAAAAGGTTAATTGTGTTAGGGAGAAACATACATATACAGTGGGTGGATAATACATATGAAGGATTGTGATTTGTATGGATAAGGCTGATGAATAGGTTGTGATGTGTTCGGGGGGTTGTCCCCCTGTCCATGGAGGGGTATGTCCTCATTCCTGGATACAGAATATAGATCCTTGGTTGGGACCAGGACCAGATCTTAAACTGGGGGCATAAGGCAAATGACAAGCATGGACTAATTAACCACCTGATGTCTCAGGGACCTGAAGTGGCCCTGCAAGTTATAGTGGGGACATGTCACAATGGGCCTGTATAAGCAGACATCTCGCATTTGCATTTTCTGACTTTCACATCTGTAAATGTTCTGTGGCTTTTTTTAGGTTTTCCAAGACTTGGGTCTGCCTTTCCATCAACCTTGGGAGGTACTTCTGCTGGGTATCACTGTTGTCCATGCCCCACAACTCATGGCTATCATGCTGCTCAGACTCTTGAGGTTTGAAAACATCTGTCCTACCAGAATGCAGCTTTTGGTCAAGCCAACACACTGCATATGTGGCTGTCTTACCCACTCACCTTTTTGAAATTCACATTGAGGGTTTGCGCTTACAGCAGAATCAACTGGATATATGAAGGGTGAATTGTGGGTCAATGTGAATCCTGCATAGCTGGGAGTATCATCCACTGCCATGGCTGTTATGCAAGGGTACTCACAATATACAATTGCCAATTGAGACTCATCTTGCATGGGGCCATTAATCTCTTCATCTTCTATGAATCATCTGTCTGCATGAGCAAGTGGGTTTCTCCCTGAATTGCACTATGTTCTCAGCTTGTGTATGGAAGGACATCATCAAAAGGCACATCATTCCCTGGTGCTTTGATAAAAAAAATTATGTTATATCTTTAACTTTTATGAGTCTTTTTCGAAGCATAGTAACTCAAACAGTTTAACAAAACATCTTATCAAACATGTGCAGAAGACAAGCTTAGACAATAACAGATTAAGTCTCCATCTGATGTGTGAGATCAGTCCAAATGGCCACGCAAGCAGAGATAGCGGCAGGTGACTGAGGGGCTGGCACAGAGGGCCTTTAAAGTTGCCCATTATATGATCATAATATATGCTTATATGGCCCTTTCATTATTACCAGTCCTGTGTTCGTTAAGCATGGTCTTGGCACACACATAAATGATCAAAGTCAGGGCTGTGGTAACATAAGTTGCTCATTAGTGGAGTTGTGACAGTCATAGTGGAGAAGTGTGCTCACTGGTTAGAGCAGGCCGACCCTGAAGCAGAGGTCAGACCCGGGACCAGGGTTCAATTCCCGACGCGGCAGGGTCTTGAGCTCAAATGTCCATGGACTCGATAATTCTCGCTTTGGTGCCTGACCTAATCATGGGTTCACACTCTGCAACTCTGGGCATTAAGCTTGCTTAATCTCCACAACGGCCCCCCCGCGGCGGGATGCCTGGCTTCCACCTTGGGGGTGCCCTGTAGGGGCTATCTCACAGGGAAAAGCCAGGACGGGTTCCCAAGGCAAGCGCAGAGATACCCCTTCGGGGGTCGATTCAGGCGCTATATAAGAAACATAATAATAAATAATAATAATAATAGCAGTGATACAAACAATGTAGGTGATAAAGATATGTGTTAGTTCTAGTCCTGAATGCAACACTGCCATAGGTAAGCATGCTGCTGCTGCAGTTGCTTACAACGTGGCATGTACGGGGACTACAGGAATGTAAGATAAAATATATCAACATATGTATTTCTTCCCTTATCCATACATATGAAGGCTGGGCAGATTTTGTAGGGCACGCTTGTGTGGAATTTATACCTATGTGTGAGGGTGGAGATGTCTTCTGTTTTTGAAGCAGCATGAGTTGTGAGTCAGGAGAAAAGTTAAATCTAGACATATACTGATCGTACCTTTTTGTAGTTTTCCCTATCTTAGCCTAACTGTGCATGTTGTAGGCCTCATTTTTCCTTTGCACGCGGTACTAGATAAACACGTTTCCTTTTGTGCCACATTGTAGTTTCACACAGAACCTGCATATGTTTTCGGGTTCTGTTCTTTTCCTAGGATTTAGCCTGATCACCATATCAAGGTCAAACAACAATGGGGCATATTACCAAGCAATAGCGATAATTATCGCTATTGCTTTGTTAGAGACAAAAATTTACCGCTGAGCTGCGGCGATTTTTATCGCAGATAAACCTTGGTATTACCAAGGTTTATCGCAAATGCGATAAAAATCGGCCGCAATGCATGAATATCGCTGAAAAGTCCGCGATATTCATGCATTACCGAGCTAATGCTCTTAGCCATGTTATCCACCTCCCATTGGATAACATGGCTAAGAACTGCTCAGGGCAGGTATTATCTTTTGGAGATATTCGCGCTTAGCGCGAATATCTCCAAAAGTTGGTAATAGGAGATAGCGATGTTAGCGACTGTTTCCAGTCGCTAACATCTTGGCACGACCACTTTGCATGTCATTAGTGATAAATATCACTGACATGCAAAGTGGGGCCCAAGATGGTCGCTATCTCCTACTAGCTGTCGCTAACTGGTGTTATCGACAGCTAGCTATTAGGGAGATAATTTTATCTCTGCTCTCTTGGCTTTTAAAGCCAAAAAAGCAGAGATAAACCCCCTTGATAATATGCCCCAATGTCCCTTGTTATTCTTTCTGGTGAGGCAGTAGCATCTAGACATAGCACAAGAATGCAGCTGTTGTTTATGTGCACACATGCCCTATCATATAGATGCAAAAAGAACAATTGATGGACAGCCTGCAGAACAATGTCGTGCATTCACCCCAGTACAGAGATCTGGGCCTAAATCCATTGTTTCTTTGCTCACCATGCCATTCCAGTTTGGACCCAGCTATTTGCAAATCAGACTTGACCCTGCACCCAATGGGAACAGTCCCGCCAGGCCAGGTCCTCCCTGGACTGGAAACAAGCATCCTAGGACAGGTTTCAGGCTTTTAGCCCTCATCAGCCAGGATAGCTTGACTCCACTGGCATGGAGAACATGGGGCTCACGTCTAAGCATACCCGTCCCACTCGGGGTGACAAATGCAATGATGGACAGAAAGCAGAACAATGTCATACATTCACCCCAGTACAGAGATCTGGTCCTAAATCCATCGGTTTTTTTTGCTCACCATGCATATAGATGAGCACATGAGCCAGGAACACACACATGGAATGAGAGTTCTGAGACAAAAGTACTGCATCTGTTGAGATGCAGAGCATCCATAAGTGTATGCTAAAGTACGGGGTCTGACAGTAATCATAGAGATCTTTCATATATAATCATTTAGCTTTAGTAGCAGGGGAAGGGGTTTAGGTCAGTCTGCCCTATAAAATGACAGGGCTTTTCATGGTATTCGGATTATTAACCATGTTAACAGTATTTTTATTAAGTATTTTCTAATTGTGGCATGTATACTGCATTTCAGAGCATGATAGTGTAAGTAAATATTCTAAACTTCCTTTGTGTCTCATGGTTATCTTATTTTGGACAAGTATGAGTGAGAAGGCGAAAGGGTGTGTCCTGTTATGGGTATCCCTGATATGGTCAAGAGGGTTGTGTTCTGGGGTGCCAATACACTTGTTTCTCTGGCAAGGTTAGGAGGGCAAGTGAGGCACTATATCTAGTCAGATTCGGACTCATAGATACCGAGGTAGTATGGTGACTCAATCCCTACATACTGATGTTCTATGGTCCAAGCATAGTTCTGTTCTAGAGCAGAATCCCTGCAACATCCTCAGTTTCCTGGATTTGGGCAGTCCACACATCAGGCTATAGCAAAAAAGGCTGAATGGTAAAGAAGATACAGTAGACGAAGAGGAAAACATGAATTAGGCTTGAACTAGGTCTACGGCTAAGTAGAGCCTGTTCTGCCTATATTCCCCACCTGTTTTCTCTCATCCTGCCACTTTTTGATGTCTCTGAAGTTGAACAACTCACCCTTGAAGCATTCACACTCTTGGTAAGCTCCTGACACATCATTTCTATCTGATTAAGTGATGTTCCTCTTCCTCTTTAGTGGCATGTTGCACATCTTGGGGGTTGTTGCAGGACTCTGGCTGCATGACTTCACATGGCACAAAGGGTAAACGTCAGTGAGTGTCCTACATTCATGTGATTCAATTTGTAATCCTTTCTTGTTTTATATGATTATGCTCAGTTGGTGCTGTCTTGCTTGTTTTTTGCCATTCATAGCTTTATGCAGCATGGGCTTAGAAATACTCTTAATTACGGCAAATGGTAATGTAAAACCCAGCTGTGGTGTCATGGTCAACTTTTGAGCTGTAAATGTCCCCACTCCCTCATTCAAAAGACAGACAGGCTGTGAACACATGTACCTACAATCAAGCATATTTGTATGCTTTCTTTCAATTCCATTTGAGATGAGACATATGGGTAGGAGTAGGTCTACTACTAACATATATAGTTCTCAAGTCTGAGATTTACCTTTATGGATTGTCCTACTTTGTTTTACCTTCTTCTGAGTAGAGCACAGTAAGGTAGTGGGGCTTATCTTATCAGCACATAAAGACACAGAAAATATTCTTTAGAATCTGCATTAGTCTATGCTGCATAATGGCAGAAGAGTAGCCATGTGCTAAATATGTATTTCCGACGGCTAGGAGAGGTAATTGAAGTCAAATGAAAATCAAAAACATAAATACAGAAAATCAACATCTTATGAACCGACAAGTGACAGGGAAGAATTATGATTGGATTACATTATTTGTGATGGAGGCATTTGTAGCAATGTTCCCATGTCAGTCCAAGTCTTATTTTCCAACATTTTAAGTTATTATAAATCAATGTTCTGCGCAGAGATGGATATTTCCCCTTTAAAGTACACTGGCTCACTCTCTAATTACCCATCAGACGTGACTCAGCCGCATTGTAATGGTTCATAATGTTCGCCTTAGAGATCCAGAAAGTGTCACGTGACTGCAAACATACTTTTCATCTGGGAAGTGATGCGTTTTGATTGACGCTGGAACAGATTTTCATTTGTTTTTGAAGTTATAGAATTAAACTCCGTGTATTGCAGCATACATATTTCAATTGGAAAAATACATGACTACTGTGACAGAATGATAATCCAGTGTGTTCTTCACTACTGTGCAGTATGAGGACAGAAAATGGGACATGGCAGCAGTAGTAACGAAGAGAATAGCAAAAATCTAAAGCTCCAGCAACCATGTATAAGATCAAAAAAGAACATGCAGAGTTATTATCATAATCATACAAATACACCAAGCCTCATTCATGACAGAGAGATGCTTTCCTTTTTCTTCTCTCTTCTTTATTCCAGTCTTGCTCATGAGGATATTGGCACTCACAGGCGGACACTGTGCCTGTATAATTTAAAACAAGGTACCCATGTCCCCTTAGAGGGCATTAATGACAACCCATGAATTGAACTTCTGTTTTAGGCTGTCACAGGAGGCAGGCACTTCCCCCTTCCCACACCTTCGCCATATTCAGAGGGTCTGTATGAGGATAAGGAGATTGGGGGCCAAAGTGCTTCTCATAGGGAAACGGCCGAGGGAACATTATTTCCCCTTACTGATTTAAATCATGTCTTCCCCAAAAGAATTACTCTTTCACGCTCTTTCCCCTCTGTTAGCTGTTTCTCTTTCCCTCAACCCTTCTCAACCATTGGTTGATCATTTGGAGACTGTGAGAAGTTAGCCTGACATATGATGTCCACTAGTTCTAGTGGGCACCTTGCACCAGTCTAATCGACCCTTATTGATGGTGGTTGTAAAGTCAACCTTATAGAAAGCTATCCTAGAGGTAGCAGTGACAAGCAGTCTTCAGGCTAAGACTTCAGAGAGCGAATTAAGCGAGTTGTTTTACCAAATATAATCCCTTGAATACCAAATGAAAGCACACCACACAAGGTATATATCAAATATATATGTATTTATTTTAAACACAACCCCTTTGCACTCTTTATGAGGTTGGAGGCAAAAGTACATTACAAGTTACTTAATTGGCATACGATAAGTTGCACAGTATACGTTTTGCCCTAGGGGCCTCACAAACCATATACTATAATAGTGGTATAAGAATCATGTGAGAATTAGAAAGTAGGTCTGGGGCCTGTGGAATCGCTGGGGCTACTCTAAACTACCAAAGGTTAGGATGTAGGAGGCCCACGGGAGACGCATGCAGTGACTAAACACAGACGCGGGTTACCATTGACTTTCTATGGGAAACGAACAAGTTACACATTTACAATTCAAGGATACTCCTAAATGAAATACGATGGAACCCTTTTAGACTTAGACACTAGGAGGGCCAATACCCTCGAGACTACCAGAGTACTCGTGTTACCTCACCCACGGAAGCCGGGTGCATAGGTCTCTTTTGGTGTCGGGTTTCGTCGTCGATTTCAATGGAGATCTGCAAAGAAGTGCTGCAGGTGACCAGAGGAAAAGTGTCCGGGTGGATCCAAGGGTGGATCGAAGATCTGTAGAACCTGGAAGCAGAAGGGACAGAGTCTGGCCCACTTGCCAGTGACCAGGGCAGCTTTAGGAAGATGCCACCAGATGTTGGGTGATTTCAGGTGAGAAGGTGAAGTTTGTCTCTTCAGTAACGAGGTCCAGGAGGCGTCGACGACAACCAGGAGCTGAATTCAAGCTGTCCCACAAAGGATCTAGTTGACTACGGTATGGGTATCTGGATTGGACCCAACAAGCCTTGGCAAACGGAACCCATGCAGGATGTCGAGATTGGCTTCGGTGCAGATCAGCAAGGTCTGTGGAACTTCTCTTTTGGGGAGAAGTTGGAGTAAACCTGGCGCAATCAGTAAATCAAGTTAGAGTCAAAGAAAAGTATTTGGGGGCTCACTAGCCAACTGCCAAGTAACCGCAAAGACGCATCAAGCTGAAATGCAAAAGCAGGGCCCACGGGACACGCATGGAGTGGGGGCCTCTGAGCTTCAGTGCAAGAAGTGCTTGGGTCTGGGGCTTCAAGCACCCCAATGCACAACTTCAAGATACCTTGTGAAGTAGGTGCAGCTTGCAAAATGCAGGATGACAGGAGTCCGGTCCCACGTCTCTCGTGTCCGCCACGGGTCTCAGCTTTGCTGTGAGTGAAGGTCGGGGTCAGAGATGTCTGGAAGTTTATGCCCTGTATCGCAGGTTCTTCGGGATCTGGCGGGAGCCTTGAAAGTGCAGACTGGAAAAGTTGTTGTTGGTGCCTATTTGAACAGGGTGGTCACTCCTTGACCACTAGGGAGATGTCTTCCATCTTCCAGTCGAAATGGAATGTCGAAGGTCCAGGATTTATGTCTCAGAGTTTCATCCAGGGTAATCTAAAGTCCTAGGGACTGGATTCCTATACTTAAACTAGGTTTAGGGGCTGGACTACCTTTAAGGTCCCTCCTAAGGGTGGACCTGGGAAGGGGGTGATTACACCCCTTTCCCTTTGTCCAGTTTCGCGCCAGAGCTGGGGCAGAGTGCCCCAGCAACCGGTTTGAACTGGGAAATGCATGGAGCACCTTGTGTGCCCCAGGCAGTGTCTGGAAAGCATTCAATGAATACAGCCCTCCCTGTCCCAATACACTAAAGCCTGTCGGGGGAGGTACCAGCACCTCCCTGGACAGAAAGCCTATTGTCCAGGCCTCCCCTTCCAGAGTTTTGTCCAGCAGTAGGAGGGCAGACTCGTGTCTGTGGCAGCAGCATCCATCTTGTGATGCTGAGGCTCTGTTTAACTTTAACCGGGTTTACCAGTTACTACATGTCTTCTCCCTCTAGAAGGTGAAGGACTGGGTTCTGTAGGACCCAGCGGTGCCAGGGCACAACACCTGAAACCTTCGTGGGTAACCTGCTCCGGCGTACAGATGACAGAGACACGGGACACTTCCTTCGACGTCAAAGATTCAAGGTTTATTTACTGCAGGGAACACAGAAGTCACGACAAGTACACCACGTGCAACTTGGGGAGACTGCTTCAAATTGGTTCTGTGGATCGCTCCTTTTATACAGTTTTTACCCATAAGACAACATGGTACACAAAGGTTTACAACTCAGTTCCCACCATCATTCCCCAGAGGGGTCGCTTTGGTCACTTTGAACACATGAGGTCCGGAACATAAATGCGGAAACATTTGGCGGTTCCCAACTGTAAAAACCCATCTTCCCAACATTAGTGCATTCCAATCGGTAATAAACAGATCGGAATAGGAACAAAGACAGGTGCAGAGGAAGACGGAGACAGTGGGGAGATCGGAAAGGGCGTAAAAGGGGAGGTATCAGGAAACACGAGATACAAGCATCAAAGGGACGTGCCTAATGAGATGCACGGCTGAGACAATAAGTCCGTGCAGCAAGATGAGCCTTGAGCGGCGCCATCTGCCTTACAGTAACATCCCCCTCGTCATAAAGACACTTACAAAGGACATGTGTCTTCCGCAAATATCTTGGGAGTCCCAGGGTCGCGAAGCGGACAGCGTCCGTTCGCTGGCTACTTGAGGGCAAGAGACAAAATGGATGCCGTATCTAAGATGGAACCCGTGGGTACAGATGAAAAACCCACATGACGAACGAACGGTTTAGGTTAACACAGCGAAACTGCGCACACTTACTAAACTCGTCATTTGCGGTTCATAGATACCAGACTCGACCATATTCGTGCGAGTCGAAAGCACCACTGACAATTGTCACGGAACCTCAGACGCTCCTTTTGCCCTCATGTAGGCAAGCACTAGTCGGAATCGTAATCAATATTCATCAAACCATCGAGATGTTGCTGTAGCATAGCTCTGTCCAATCGAGTCCCCTTGGTAACAGGTGGTTGTCTTATACACGTTGTAGCACAGAGGCCACATAAGGCAGGACCACACTGTACACAAAGGCAACACGTGAACAGGAACACTACAACGACTCCGATGATCATCAGAATTTTCCAACCCCAAGTCGACATCAGGCCCCAAAACCATCCAAGTAGCGTCCAATCCCCTACATCCACGTGTATGGATTCGGAGATCTTATGCAACCTCGAGATGGCTTGATAGACAGTAGGAGCATTATCTGGAATAAAAATGCAGCAGCTCGAATGGATCACCTTACATACCCCACCTCGATCTGCTAAGATGACATCTAAAACCATACGGTTTTGTAACGTCATAAGCCTCTCCGCCTGAAGTTCTGTGGTGATATTACCAAGGGCACTGGCAGTAATATTGGCTGTTGATTCTACCACTCGAGTCAACTGTCTCAGGTTCCTACTATTAACCATAGGTCCCCAAAACGGGAGGAAACCCTTGAAAAAATCTCCTGCCTCTTGACCGGCAGTATCCTCTTCGCTAATTACGCCTCTCACAACTCTAGTCTTATGATAATCGGCATCTACGGTAAACGTCGGAGGCAACAGATTTGCAATGAAGCATGAGCCCATGAAGTCAGCGGGCAACCATGCATATGCACGATCATAACAGATAAAGTATGTACCCTTGGCAGCCAGGAACACAGGGGACGAGAACATTGGCAGAATGTAATTTTCAGTGCAAGCACTTGCTCCAAGTCGGGCTTGCGATCTCCGACCACGACCCATGAGACAAAAATTACCAGTGTGAGGTACGACCCATATCGGAGGCGAGCTTTTAAGCTGCTTTTCGCTAGTGAACGCACTGTATTCACCTCTACTTAGGACCCTATAGGCTTGTACCTCTTCTTCGGGAATAAGCGAAGGATCATAGATATCGCTATCTAAATCCTCTATTGCTATCGACAAAGGTTTTTGATACGAGGTAGGACCAGAGTAGGGGGAACGTGGTTCTCGAATGGGGTGGAAACCCAGTGCGCTTCGAAACATTGTTTGAAATGCTCGAGCTGACCCTTGGGAACTATACGGTAACACCAGATATGGAATTCCCTTATCCGTAGTATGTGGCATCAACCCACACACCCAACAATTAGTAGTGTTAACCACTAACTGATGCTGATGAAGGAGCTGAATAAAGGAATTATTGCGGAATTCTACACGTCTAGCCTGCTCGTGTTCCGGTAACATATGAAAGGAATGGGGAGAAACAGTAGAGGTAAGATTAGGGTAAGGGGTAGGAGTAGGTGTAGCAGGTAAGAAGTAGGACATCATGTAATACACCCCACCCGCCAAAAATGCAGAAGCAGTCAGAAACAATACAAACAGTTGGAATATAAAACATTTGGTACGACTGAGTTGCTGCAGCTTGAATCTGTGGACTTGAGCTCCCTCCAAATCATTCAGCTTCGAGAATGCCATTCCCTATGACCGTCCGCAACGTTTCTTGACGCACTTCGTTCTGGGTAGCAATAGTCAATCCCTAGGAGTTCCCAGGAACCGACGGCCTTTAACCTAGTGTCAAGACCTACTATCCAGAAGGAAGTACGCGCGCGGCCCTACGGCCTTCAATGCACAATATGTATGTATGCAAAAACAAAGTCTCTCAGCTGTGGAAGCAAAAAGTATAAGGAATGAAGCTCAATATATATATATATATACAAGAATAATTACAATAATACAAATGTTCAAAACTGATCACGAAAAACGGGATTATGCAGTTGTCAATACAACAAAACCGAATCTTTTTATTTGTCCTTAGTGCGAGGTCGCAAAAAGTATCGGGTTTTCCCAGAACGTGTCTGCTCGTCAAACAAAGGATCCGTTGAAGAGACAGCGTCCTGCTGATCAGTTGAGTGTTCTGGTCTTGAGTTTTTCAATGACAATTGTTCAACAGTATCTTTCTGCTGCGCTGAGGATTCTCCAACAGGCTGTGCGTCGCTAAAAGGTACAAACGCCGGCAATGTTTCTGTTTCCGCTGACGCAATGCCTCTCCTTACCCACGGGTCTGCCGGCAAAGGAATAGGGACTCGTTTGGTGTGGGTGGCATGCACCCAATTCTTACGTCCCTCGAGACGAACGGCAGTCCTCGTGGCCAGGAGCACTTGATAGGGTCCGGTGAACCTCGGGTCTAGGTTGTTTTTGCGTGAAAAATTTCTCGTCACCACCCAGTCTCCAGGCTGGAGCTGGTGGCCTGGACCCTCCGTCTGCGTCGGCAATGCTTCGTAAACCTGTTGGTGAATCAACCTCAGTTTAGCAGTCAAGTCATGTAGATAATCGATCAACATTGGGTACTCAAGATCAGAAAACATTCCTGGCCTAGGAACCCCCCACACATTCGCAGGACGGCCGAACACTATTTCATAGGGACTAAGCCCTACTCGGGAGTGTACAGTCGCCCTAGTTGACAGTAATGCTAAAGGTAAAGCGTCAGGCCACGAAAGACCAGTCGTAGCCTGAATCTTCGCTAGTTTTAGTTTAAGGGTGCCGTTGTACCCTTCAACCAAACCAGCTGACTGGGGATGATTGGCGCTATGGAATTTCTGATTAATTCCAAGGCCCTTACACACACTCTTCATCACACTTCCAACAAACTCACTTCCGTTATCTGACCACACGACTCTAGGCATTCCGTACCGAGGAAAATATTCCTTCAGTAGGATTTTCGCAGTAGACAAAGCAGTATTGTCTTTGAGAGGATAGGCCTCGATCCATCGGGAGAATGCGCAAACCACAACTAAAACGTATTTCAGGTTGTTGCATCGCTCCATATGGATGAAGTCCAATTGAATCACCTCAAAGGGATACGAAGGGGGAGCAAAACTGCCAGGAGGAGTTGGGGTTCCTTTGCCAGGATTGTACATCATGCACACCATACAATTCTTCACCAGACGTTCAGCACATTTTGTAATGCCATCATTCTTCCACACCGGAGACAGCAACTTACAAATACCTTTCACGCTGATATGTGCTAACCCATGTGCCATTGTCACAACGGCCAGCACATACGCATCAGGCAACAACCATCTTTTCTGATCCGACAAATCAATCCAACAACCATTCGCATCCAACTTTCCCGTACTTTCTTTCCACTTCGCCTTTTCAGTCTCAGTGGCCTCATTCTGAATTTCTTTCACACTTTCGATAGTGTCCTCACACATGCTCGATTCTGTAGGCCACCTAACCGAACTCGTCACATACATCCGAGTGCTAAGTTTCCGGGCAGTCTCCTTAGCAATCTCATCCGCAAACGCATTACCACGACCAACATCATCCGTCACCTTACGATGCGCACTACATTTAACAATCGCTACTTGCTTAGGCAACGTCAATGCATCTAAAAGATCATTCACAAGCTGGCCATGCTGAATCTTCGTACCATGCGACGTCAAGAAACCTCTCTCTCTCCACAATCGTCCGAAACTGTGAGCAACTCCAAACGCATATTGGCTATCAGTAAACACATTCACACGTTTCCCTTTCGCTAACACACATGCTCTAGTAAGAGCAATCAATTCTGCAGCTTGGGCAGAATTCTGATTCATCCTTGCAGTCTCAACAACCGTATTCAATGTCACAACAGCATAAGCAGTAGTCACATTGCCATTCGGCAACTTAAAACATGACCCATCCACATACAGGGTGCCATCCGGATCTTCCAATGGAGTGTTTTTAAGGTCCACTCGACCTTTTGTTTCCTCTTCAGTCCTCAAGTAGCAATCATGTTCTGCTACTTCATCTGACTCTGTGCTAATTGGTAACAAAGTTGCCGGGTTCAGAACATTACAACGTTTTATTTGAACGTGGCTTGCCAACAACGTCAACTCGTACCCCGACAACCTCGCACTCGTCAAGTGCTGAGTTTTCGTTCGATTCAAAAGAGTATCGACTGCATGCGGAACCATCACCGTAAGCATATTATCCATGACCAATCCTGCTGATTGTCGGATGGAGACCGCAGCTGCCGCAGTTGCTCTCAAACAACTCGGCAATGCTCTAGCTACTGGGTCCAAGGTCGAGGAAAAATATGCACATGGACGCTGTTTACCACCGAAAGGTTGCGTCAAGACACTCAAAGCACAACCTTCTCTCTTGTGAACATATAATGCAAACGGCTTACTGTAGTCAGGAGTACCTAACACAGGAGCCGAACACAATGAATCACGCAGTTCAGAAAAACTTTTCTGACATTCTTCCGTCCATGGTAAAGGAGTTGAAACATCCTTACACGTAAGAGCCACCAATGGTTTCGCTAGCAATGAAAAATTAGGGATCCATTGCCTGCAGTACGACGTGATACCTAGAAAGGCACGTACATCTCTTTGGGTTTTTGGCACAGCCATTCGCGCAATCGCTGCAATTCTCTCTGGGGTCAACCTCCTTCCCTCCTTTGACAATAAGTGACCTAAATAGGTTACTTCTTGACAACAATATTGGAGTTTAGAAGGGGACACCTTATGATTCAACTCACAGAGATGTTGCAGCAATGACACCGTAGCAATTTTGCAAATGTCCTGAGTATCGGCAGCCACCAATAAGTCGTCGACGTATTGGATTAAGGCCGCACCGACCGGCAACCTAAACGCATCCAGTTGACCCTTCAAGGCTTGACTGTAAATCGATGGACTTTCACAGTAGCCCTGAGGAGCGCGTTTGAACCGGAAGCTACGTCCACCGAGAGAGAAACCGAAAAGGTCCCTGCTCTCTTCGGCAATCGGGATGCTGAAAAACGCATTTTTCAAGTCAATCACCGAAAACCACGATGCAGAAGCTGGAATCAGAGTCAGTAGCGCCGTGATGTCAGGCACAACAGGGAATTGAGGAACCACAATTTTATTCACCTCCCGTAAATCGATAACAAAACGATAAACAGGTGGTTTTGAAGGATCAGTACGTTTAAGAATAGGCAGCACAGGGCTGTTGCACACGTTTCCCCGAGTCTCTTCAATAACATCTTTCTCAATCAGATCATAAATGATCGCTAACAACGCTCGTTCACCATCAAGAGAGATACGATATTGGGGAATACGTGGCAAACGCACATTCAATTTCAACTGGACAACATAGGGCGAGATATCAAGTAGGCCCACGTCATTCGGACCCGTTGCCCACAAAGACGCAGGAAGAGAACTCAATTCCGGTGGGAGCTTGTCGAGAGACAAGTACATGGGGGAGACAACCCTTTCTCCTAACGTAAGCTTTACACCCGCAGGAGAACAATACAAAGTTGCGTACAAACGTTTAAGCAAATCCAGGCCCAAAAGATTTTCACCACAACCTGTGGTCAGAATCAATGGAGCTTCTAGCTCACGTGGCCCAATTTTAAGGGGCAAAGGGCGTGAAACTGGATTGCTAACGGGGGCGCCAGAGAATCCAACGGAAACATTTGTTAAGCCAGACAAAAGTGCGCCAGGGAGTTTCGAATGCTGAATAGAACTTTTCGCTGCACCAGTGTCCAACAGAAAAGGCTCAACGACGCCCGATGTAGCAACTGCGACGTAAGGCCCTCTCTGATCAACCGGAACTGATACCACTCCCTCTCCTTGTCTTTTGCTGTCCTAGTAATTACTGTCGTCAGTTCCCTGATCGATGTAATAATCGTCTACATTATACTGCGCAGATCGTCCTTGCGATGATCCACGTTGATCGAAACAATTATTATTATTAGAGGAGTTATCAGAACGATCATTCTGAGTACCACGACCTCTACCACGTGATGCCTGCTGTGAACCACCACGACCTCCTCTAGATGAGTTACCACTATTACGTTCATTCAAAACAGGACAATTGAATTTAATGTGTCCCTCATGTCTGCAATAAGCACATTGATTGTACCCTAACGATGACCTTTGGGAGGAGGAATCATTACGCGGCTGCGATCGATTCGATTGCGGCTGCGATATATTCTGCTGGGGTGCATTCTGATTCGAACGCGGAGGATATGCTTGTTGAAGCAACACCTTAGTTTTTAGCTCTTTCGTCTTTTTATCAGCACGGTCGCTCTCTTCTTTCTCTCTATTCTCATAATATTGTGCTGTAGCCAATATCTGAGCCGAAGTAGAAACGGCCCATGCACTTTCCGAATTCTTTAATTTATTGCTCAAATCGGGCAATAAGTTTGAAACAAATTTATCCACAAACAATCTCTGTCCACCCTCGGTACACATATCCTGTCCACTATGGTCAATGAATGCTTCCTCGAACCTCGTAAAGAAGTCGGAAACACTCTCATCTTTCTTTTGCTTGCAAGCTGACAATTTGTCCCAGTTTACTCTCATAGCTGGCATAAGCGTTTTCATTAATGTAATTATTCGCTGGGGAAGAGCAGCAATCAACTGTTCAGGCTTAGCACCACCGACTTGCAACCCATCTGCCGCTACGATGGCCGTCCAATCACCACCTAGCTCGGTCGCGTGATTTTCCTGACGAATCTTAGCCCATACCGGTTGCGGCACAACATTGCCAAACAACATATCGATATCGGCAAGATTCATTACCGTAGCATCTACGAGCTGCGATAACTCTTTGTGTAATACCCTGCAGGATTTTTGCGAGGGTCAGGCAAAGATTGCTTCACCTGTAACACTTCCGATCTTTTCCATGGGAGATGTATCCATACTCTCTGAAAATATGGCGGGACCGGAGGGGCAGCTGCGGGGTTACCTGGCATCCAAACCGGTGGAACTTCACGCATGGGATATTGGCCAGACTCATCTGGTTGTCTTTCAATATCTTCGATAAAAATTGCATGAGGGATCGGAGCGGGGCGAAGAGATAGCAACCGCTCAATAGCACGTCGAACATTAGTATCCACTATCAGTCCATTTGCGAACTGAAGCTGAAGCTCAGACAGGGCGGTCAGCACCTCGTCAGGCGCATCGGCCACTATCTGATCATGAAGGAACTTGCACATTTCATTAAACACATATCTCTGGGTTGGTATATTAAACTGACAGAACGTTTCAAGGACAACACGGGGTGGATTTCTAAGAGGGTTTACCATCCAACCCATCGCCATATTATATAGCGCAACGCGTTCTCTGTTTCCAGGAAGCTGACTACGTCTCTGAGGACCATCAGAACCAGCGGACCCATGAACAGGCCCGAGCGAATGAAAGAAGCTTGCCGCAAGGGGAGAATTACGACTACGAATAGAGGGAGAGGTATAGGACACAGAACTAACAAGTGAAGGAGTAGAAACAGTAGCAACAGCAGGAGCTAACAAAACAGGAGCAGTAGCAGCAGCAGGAGTGTGTGGAAGTGGAGGAGCAGTAGGGATAGAAACAGGCAAAGGAGCAGGAACAGCCGGAAGAGCGGGTACAGGCTGAGGAACAGGCTGAGGAACAGGCGGAGGAATAGGTACGGCAGGAACCACAGGAGCTGCAGCTGCGGTACCCTGTACGTACGGAGGTGGCGACTTCATGAGATAAGACATTAAAGGATCCTCAACTGGCTCTTCCTTCTTTTCCGACTTCGTAGGCAGAGCGGGATAACATTTATCTACAGTCATACGCTGTAATCTATCAAACACTTCCTTATCCTTAACCTCCTTATCATGCTGAAATTGCTCTGCTTTCTTTACTATAGTAGCAACATTATCTCGCTGATTACGTTTATTCTGTCTGATTTCTTTCTGTCGGGCTTCTTTGCGCCACAACCGGAAGGCATCAAACATGGCCGGCCTTGATTTTCTTTCGAACAGTTTAATTTCTAGATTATCTAAGATCGGGGCCTCGAAGCTACCATGAGGTGGCCAACGAAGGTCGCCGTCCTTCTTCGTATATTTAATCCAATAATCATTAAAGGTAATTGGGCCTAGCCCATGCTTACTATATAGTTCATACGTGGGAGTTCCAACCGGAGGTATCGGACACGAGTCCTCCAGTCGGGAATCCATACCACAAGGTCTGAAACAACTAAACAAAGTACTACGACCAGGCATCTTGCACACTAGCCGAGTTTCACAAACTTCAAGGGTTACGGGATTTACCAAGTCCCAGCAAAGAACAAAACCCTCGGTCTTTGGCGGCTGCAGTCGTCAAACAACACAACAAAGTACGCTAGCAAAGTGTCACCGACAAAAACACTCACACAGCGTTAACAACAAAAACACTCGCTAAAGTGTCAACAACCAAGAACTCTGGGAGCGACCCACAAATACTTAACTCAAAGATCAATGGCGTCACCAGGAAGGCCCGTCTATCGTCTCGCTATACCAAGGTCTACGCCAGGCGCCAAAACAGGTCTACAGTCAGGGCAGCAGTCCGTCGCAGCAGTCCGGAGGCGGGAATCTTCGCTGGAAAAGTCTTCGGGCCACTTATTTCGACAACTGGATCGATGAAGCGGAGTGCACCTTCCCTCGGAGATTTCACACGAAGTTCCTCACGATCGTCGGGCTTGGACCGGTACCACTGATGCAGCCCCACGTGGGCGCCAACTGAAGGACTGGGTTCTGTAGGACCCAGCGGTGCCAGGGCACAACACCTGAAACCTTCGTGGGTAACCTGCTCCGGCGTACAGATGACAGAGACACGGGACACTTCCTTCGACGTCAAAGATTCAAGGTTTATTTACTGCAGGGAACACAGAAGTCACGACAAGTACACCACGTGCAACTTGGGGAGACTGCTTCAAATTGGTTCTGTGGATCGCTCCTTTTATACAGTTTTTACCCATAAGACAACATGGTACACAAAGGTTTACAACTCAGTTCCCACCATCATTCCCCAGAGGGGTCGCTTTGGTCACTTTGAACACATGAGGTCCGGAACATAAATGCGGAAACATTTGGCGGTTCCCAACTGTAAAAACCCATCTTCCCAACATTAGTGCATTCCAATCGGTAATAAACAGATCGGAATAGGAACAAAGACAGGTGCAGAGGAAGACGGAGACAGTGGGGAGATCGGAAAGGGCGTAAAAGGGGAGGTATCGGGAAACACGAGATACAAGCATCAAAGGGACGTGCCTAATGAGATGCACGGCTGAGACAATAAGTCAGTGCAGCAAGATGAGCCTTGAGCGGCGCCATCTGCCTTACAGTAACATCCCCCTCGTCATAAAGACACTTACAAAGGACATGTGTCTTCCGCAAATATCTTGGGAGTCCCAGGGTCGCGAAGCGGACAGCGTCCGTTCGCTGGCTACTTGAGGGCAAGAGACAAAATGGATGCCGTATCTAAGATGGAACCCGTGGGTACAGATGAAAAACCCACATGACGAACGAACGGTTTAGGTTAACACAGCGAAACTGCGCACACTTACTAAACTCGTCATTTGCGGTTCATAGATACCAGACTCGACCATATTCGTGCGAGTCGAAAGCACCACTGACAATTGTCACGGAACCTCAAAGGGAGGAATGCTACCCCACCGCCAGGACTGGTGGTGGGAGGGGGGTAGTATTCCAAAGTGTTTTACACCTTACACAACATGTTTTGATAAAGCCAAACCAAAGTTAGCATTAACCGCGAGGATTATAATGCACGTAAGAGTATATGGTATGGCTATATCATAGAACAGCTATAAGGAGATGGTTCTGAAAGCTGCAGAGGGGCTCAGCTCATACTAGGGCACCCTCTCACATAAAACCAAGCACTTTGCCTCCAGGATTGTCAAGGCCTGCCATAGGAGTCACTTATAGGTGTATATGTGTCTATATGTATATATAGATATAGGTATACTATATCTAAGTAAGGGGTGATTACACCACCTTACCCAGGCTGTGTGAAAAGACCTGTGGTATCAGTTTGGGAAGCAAACCAGGGGTGGCACAATAAATGCTTCAGCCCCTGGTAGGCCTAGGGTGCACCTATGCCCTGGGTACCTATGGTACACTATACAGGGGCTCACAAGAGTGACCCAGTAACCAATCTGGTATGTACCTAAAGTACCTGGTATCATTTTAGAGATAGCACAGCTAGGCTGTGGACCTGATCAGCAGGGCCAAGCCAGACTAAAGTAAAAAAAAACAGAGAATCACAGCAAAAAGGGGGGTAACCATAGTAAGCAGACCCTACTCTCCTACACAGCCCCCCAAACGCAGGGACATTAAACTAACCTTGACCAGTTGAGTCTTCATGTTCTAAGGGGAAATGTCTGGAGAGTCCATCTGCATTGGCATGGTGACTCCCAGGTCTATGTTCCAATGTAAAGTCCATACCCTGTAGGGAAATGGACCACCTGAGCAGTTTGGGATTTTCACCCTTCATCTGTTTTAGCCACAAGAAGGGCTTATGGTCGGTCTGAACTTTGAAGTGAGTTCCAAACAAGTTTTGCCTCAGCTTCTTCAGGGCCCAAACCACAGCAAAGTCCTCCCTCTCAATAGCTGACCAACGTTTCTCTCTAGGGGTCAGCCTTCTGCTAATAAAAGCTACTGGTTGGTCTCGACCATCTTTATTCAATTGTGATAGCACAGCACCTACCCCCAACTCAGAAGCATCTGTTTGAACAATGAATTCTTTGGAGTAGTCTGGACTTTGCAGAATTGGTGCAGTGCACGTGGCCTGCTTCAGGTCATCAAATGCCTTTTGACAGCTGACTGTCCACTGAACTTTCTTAGGCATTTTCTTGGAAGTTAAGTCATTAACAAAATTCCTGTAGTACCCAGTCAGGCCCAAGAAAGCTCTGACCTGAGTCTGGGTGGTTGGAGCAGTCCAGTCCATTATGGTCTGGATTTTGCTCTGCAATGGTTGAACCTGGCCTCCACCTACAAGGTGGCCCAGGTATACAACCTGACTCTGCCCTATCTGGCACTTGGTAGCCTTGATAGTTAGCCCTGCCTTTTGCAGGGCCTCCAAAACATTTTTTTCAGGTGGATCTGGTGATCTTCCCAGGTGGAGCTAAAGACAACAATATCATCTAGATAAGCTGCACAGTAGTCATCTAGGCCTGAGAGTGCTTGGTTCACCAACCTTTGAAATGTGGCAGGTGCATTTTTCAGACTAAAGGGCATTACCACAAATTGATTAGCCACCTGGGGTTGAAAATGCTGTCTTTGGCTTTGCATCATCAGCTGGTCTGATCTGCCAGTAGCCAGCTGTCAGGTCAAATGTGCTCAGAAATGTGGCAGATGCCAACCTGTCTATGAGCTCATCTGCCCTGGGTATTGGATGGGCATCTGTCCTAGTGACAGCATTGAGACCTCTGTAGTCCACACAAATTCCTCATCTCTCTCTTACCACCCTGGGTGTGAGGTTTAGGAACAAGGACTACTGCACTGGCCCAAGGGGTCTCTGTGGGTTCAATGACTCCCAATTCCAACATCTTCTGGACGTCTGTCCTGATACAGTCCCTGACATGATCAGGTTGCCTGTAAATCTTACTTTTAACAGGCAGGCTGTCCCCAGTGTCCACTTAAGTCTGTAGGCCTGCAGAACTTGTCTGCAGTCATTCTGCTGTTGGTCAGTGAGGCTGCTTGCCAATGCTACACCATCAACTGAACCATCATCAGGGTTCTTAGAGAGCAGGTCTGGGAGAGGGACTCTCTCTTCCTCCTGTCCTTCACCAGTAGCCAAGAGCAAGCCCATGTCTGCCCTGTCAACATATGATTTCAGTCTGTTGACATGAAGCACCCTGTGGGGGCTCCTGGGAGTTCCAAGATCAACCAAATAGGTGACCTCTCCCTTCTGTTCAACAATAGTTTGGGGCCCACTCCACTTGTCCTGGAGAGGTGCTGGGGCCACAGGCTCCAACACCCGCACTTTCTGTCCTGGCTGGTAAACAGTCAGTACAGTCTTTTGGTCATGCCAGGCCTTTTGTAATTCCTGACTTGCCTCAAGGTTTTTGGATGCCTTTTTCGTGTACTCTGCCATCCGGGAGCGAGACCAAGTACATAGTCCACAATGTCATGTTTGGGAAGTTTGAGAGGTAACTCCCATCCTTCCTTCACCAGACAAAGGGGTACTCTTACAGGATGCCCAAACAGAAGTTCAAAAGGGCTGTAGCCAACCCCCTTCTGTGTGACCTTTCTGTAGGCAAATAAAAGGCAGGGCAGTAGGATGTCCCATCTCCGCCTGAGCTTTTGAGGGAGACCCTTGATCATGCCCTTTAAGGTCTTGTTGAACCTTTCAACTAGACCATTGCACTGTGATTGATAGGGTGTGTTGAACTTGTAGTTCACTCCACACTCCTTCTACATTGCAGTCAAGTAACTAGACATGAAGTTTGCAAATCTATCTGATACAACCTCCCTAGGGAAACCCACTCTTGAGAAAACTCCCAAAGGGGCTCTTGCCACAACAGGTGCTGTAGTGGTCCTAAGGGGGATAGCTACTGGGAATCTGGTGGCATAATCCACTACCACCAGAATAATTCTGGCCCAGAGGCTGTTTGGGGATTCATTGGGCCAACAATGTCAATCCCTACTCTTTCAAAGGGAACCCCCACCACAGGTAGTGGTATACAGGGGGGCCTTTGTAGTGCCACCTGATGTGCCACTGGCTTGACAGGTGACACAGGAGCGACAAAACTTCTTGGTGTCTTCTGACATGTGGGGCCAGTGAAAGTGAGGGACAAGCCTGTCCCAAGTCTTGTTCTGGCCAAGATGCCCTGCAAGGGGAATATCATGGGCTAGTGTCAAAAGGAAGCCCCTGAATGCCAAAGGTATGACCAACCTCCTGGAAGCACCAGGCTTGGGGTCTTTAGCCTCTGAATACAGGAGCCCCTCATCCCAGTAAACCTTATGGGTTCCACTAGCATTCCCTGCAGCCTCAGCGGCAGCTTGCTGTCTGAGGGGTTCAAGAGAAGGGCAGTCCAACTGCTCCTGCCTCAGATCTGCCCTGGAAGGTCCCCCTGATCAGGCTCAAGCTCTTCTAGGACAGTTCCTTCTTCAGGCTCACAATCAGCTTCCTCAGAAGGCTGATCCTCATCTTGAGGCAGGGGGGAAGGCACAGCTTTAACTCTACTGCTCCTTTTCCTGGTAGGCAACTGGTCCATTATTTCAGAATCCAGTGCCTGTTCAGTGTTGCAATATTTGACCTGTGGCCTCGTCTCAGCAAGCACATGTGCTGAGAGGGCTAACATTTCTGCATGTGTCCTATACTCCACTTCAGACAGGCTGAAGTCTCTAGGTCATTGCCAAGCAAACATTCTACAGGGAGGTCTGAGCTAACCACAACCTTCTTAAGGCCAGTTATCTCTCCCCACGAGAAATTAACAACTGCCATCTCATGTGTGGTAGTGACTATGCTAGCATTGGACACTAGGTAATTTTCACCTAGTATGATGTGTCCAGGGTTCACAAAGCTGGGTGTCACCGCTGTGACACTAGCACATGTGTCCCTGTAGGCCTGAGCCACTTTATCATTGATTAAAGGAGTTTGTCTGTACTTGCCCGAGTTATTGGGACTCACAGTAGAGGAAATGGCTAAGTCCCCATCACAGATCAAAACAGCTTAAGTTGGCACTCTGACTAGGCCAGAGTCCATCTCAGTTCCCTGGGTTAACCCCACTATACACTTCTGTTGAGAACCACCACTTGCAGCTGAACTAGGGGGAACAGTTGCCTTAGAAGCAATGGTGGCTGGAGCTGTCTCCCTTTGGTGCACTGGTCCAGTGAGAATTTACTTTACAAACTTTGCCCCATGGTTTTGTAGGACCTTCTTTCTTTTTGGATTATTGGGAACCCCCATCATTAGAAGCTTTTTGGGGACAATGAGAAGACTTCTGGTCTTTTGCTTTCTCCCCACCCTTTTGGTCTTGCTTCTTCTGGTCACCACCTTGGTTCTGTACCTTCTGCTTCACCCTGGTTCTGACCCATTTGTCTGCCCTCTTACCCAATTCTTGTGGAGAGGTCAAATCAGAGTCAACCAGGTGTTGATGCAATAACGGGTTCTGACAATTATTAAGAATCTGTTCTCTCTTTATAAGGTTATACAATCCTGTACAGTCACTTACTTTACTGCCCAGTAACCAAACTTCCAGAGCCTTAGCAGCACAATCTACAAACTCTGTCCAGTCCTGCACAACGGGCACAAATCCACGCACCACCCCAAACTTGCAGAGTGCCTGTCACCAACCCTCAGCCGTATTGGGAATGTGATCCAACCCCTCTCCCTGTTGCAACCCCACTCCCTGGTGCAATCCCAGCATTCAACCCTATAGTGTGCGCATCAGACACGATAAGCAATATTTGTCAGAAAAGTGAAACAACAGACAACGATGTCAGCACCCCTGAAAACAAGCAACAGCGTAGAGCTAGACATGTAGGATCTACATAGTGTTGGAGGTCAAAAGGAAGGCAGTGGACGCCAGAACAATCTGCCCCTATCTGGTCATTGCTCAATAAGTCAGGTTGACCAAGGAACAGGTTATTACTGTCTGAACCATTGATCTCTAAACGCCTGATCCCTGTATCTCGGATGCATCGCCTGGTGGGGACCCCAGTCTCTGACTTGGCCTACCGTTGTTACCGTTTTTGTAACAGGTTTATGAGGACGTGTGCCGACAGTTCACCAGCCGTCAAGCCAGTCCCATGCATTCTCTGGTCTAGTAAAGAACCATACTTTCCTTTCAGACTCAACCCGCAGCTTAGCGGGGAACAGCATGCCGTATTTGATTTCTCGGTCCTACATTGCACGCTTCACGTCCAGGAAGCTTCAACGCTGTTTCTGGACTTGTAGAGTGAAGTCTGGAAAGAAGGTGACTTTGCTGTTGTCAATCGCCAATGTTGGGGCTGCGCTCGCCGTCTGGAGTATAGCATCCCGGTCGTGAAAGTTAAACACTCTTGCCAGGAGAGGTCGGGAAGGTTCACCTGCCTTAGGCTGACCCCTGGGTACTCGTGTGCACGTTCTATTGAAAAGCATTTGGATAGACATCTTGGCTGGAGCTATTGGAGTATTATTTCCTCGGCCCATTCCAGCGCCCCTAAAATGCAAATGTTATTATGCCTCATGCGGCCTTCGTAGTCGTCAAGCTGCAGTGCCAGTGCTTCCTGAGTGGTTTTGAGATCAGTCACCTGTCTTTTGAGAAGGTCCGTATCAGTCGCCAGTTCCTTGGTGGTGACCTCAACTGTGCTAATGCGTTCAGACATTTTCCTCATGTCAGCTCTGATCAAAGAGACCTCAGTGGCGACGGTGGCAGTGAGGTGCGCAATCGTTATGGCCATTAAGATGTCTTGCAATGTTGAGTCCGGTTGATCCCCATTGGGTTTGAGGTTAGACTGGGTCTCATCTTGACCCTTCTGCCATGCAAATTTGTCTAGTTTTGTGTGTACCGTGCCCAATCGCTGCGGCCCTTTGCCATGGTGTAGTCCGAGGGTGTGGTATAGCGGAGAGGAGAACAGGCCGTACCAGCTACTCACCGCCACCTGCTGTGAGATCAAACCCACAGCAGCCTGTCAGATTCTGCCAGCAAGGTCCGGACTTGAAACTACCACCAAATTAGAAGAGTCCCACACCGATGGAGGAGAGGGGGAGAGAACCAAGAACTTGAAGTGAGCAACAGCCGCCATTCAATACGCAGCACTGCAGAAAGTCCAGGATAGGAAGGAACAAGCAACTTGAGATGAAGGGAATGCTGAGATGCGGCCTTCGTAGTCGTCAAGCTGCAGTGCCAGTGCTTCCTGAGTGGTTTTGAGATCAGTCACCTGTCTTTTGAGAAGGTCCGTATCAGTCGCCAGTTCCTTGGTGGTGACCTCAACTGTGCTAATGCGTTCAGACATTTTCCTCATGTCAGCTCTGATCAAAGAGACCTCAGTGGCGACGGTGGCAGTGAGGTGCGCAATCGTTATGGCCATTAAGATGTCTTGCAATGTTGAGTCCGGTTGATCCCCATTGGGTTTGAGGTTAGACTGGGTCTCATCTTGACCCTTCTGCCATGCAAATTTGTCTAGTTTTGTGTGTACCGTGCCCAATCGCTGCGGCCCTTTGCCATGGTGTAGTCCGAGGGTGTGGTATAGCGGACAGGAGAACAGGCCGTACCAGCTACTCACCTGCTGTGAGATCAAACCCACAGCAGCCTGTCAGATTCTGCCAGCAAGGTCCGGACTTGAAACTACCACCAAATTAGAAGAGTCCCACACCGATGGAGGAGAGGGGGAGAGAACCAAGAACTTGAAGTGAGCTACAGCCGCCATTCGATACGCAGCACTGCAGAAAGTCCAGGATAGGAAGGAACAAGCAACTTGAGATGAAGGGAATGCTGAGATCCGACTGCCCCTCCCTTGCAGAGAGTCTGTGCGTCCGCTGCCCACTCGGCTATTACACTAATGACCGGCTGACTCCGGGCGTAGTCGTTGCCCCCATCGCTTGGAATACTAGTTGTGTAGAACCCCCAAGTCTTACCCCCACCTCAAGGCCGTCGTAGCAGTGCCGGCTCCAGTCTCTACGATGCCGTTTTGGCGTGTCTTCCACGCACCACTGCTGTCCACAGAGGGATTTGTGGCCCGCACTCTGCACCCGACATCCAGCTATTTCGTTTGATTTGTCGGCGGTGCACAGCTACATTACTGAGGCCAAGGGAAAGTGATGGGGCTGTGTTTGAGGTGCTAGCACTGGGCCGGTGGAATCCAGTGAGATCCAGGAGCAGGGAAGGCTGTTAGGTTGTCAGTAGCACAAGAAAACGAACAACGCCACTAACCTTTTCGCAGTGGCCAGCGGGGACGATGGCTAGTTGAGGAGTCTCCCTATTCCCCTGAACGCAACCTCTAACAGAGTAACAGAAACAATGCTGCGGAAGGAAGCACCGCGGGGAAAAAGGGAAAGGGATAAAGTAACAAACTGTGCTGCAGATATCGCTCGTGTTCTCCCTGTTCTGGCCTAAGATTCAGAATGGCACCCTTCTTGGTTTTAAGACTGCATAGTGAAGAGAGAGCAAACAGGTATAGGAAGCACCACAAATCAAACACATACAGGCTCATTTAATTATTAAATAAGTCACACACTCACAAGGAGCCCAAAAAACGAAATCCAAACATCAAGGTATATAGAGAGCTCCTATTTGCTGTTCGATGATCACAGCAAATTTCTCCTTTTTTACTTGCACGAAATGTGCTGCTAATTCCACAGAATGAACCAACAGGAAAGTCACGCGCAATTGCTCGTTATGCGTGGAAATGCAAATCAGCTGTCGATTGAGCGTTAATTTTAACATCCAGCACCCAGCTGTGGCTCCTTGACCGCGGAAATGTGCCAAGCGGTATTCGCTGTTGAAAACACAGCGCACAGCAATGAAAGCAAAACAAATTCGTGGTTTGGAATGGAAGCGCTCCGGCGCTCAACACCCAGCACCCGGCCGTGGTTTCTTGACCGCATGAATGTGCCAAGCGGTATTCGCTGTTGAAAACACAACGCAAAGCAATGAAAGCAAAAAAAAGTCATAGTTTGGGAGGGAAGCGCTCCGGCGCTCCTCCCTGATGTTACCTGACTCACTCCCCGAATCGGGAGGCCGGGCCAAAGAGACGGGTCAAAGTACAGCACCCGCCGAGTTCATGATGAACAGAAATCCTCGGAAAAGCAGGAGAGACGTGGAAGATTCCCAGGCAAATAATCCAGCGGGGAAATACCTTCCGCCTACGACGGAACCCAGGTCAAAGATTGTCAAGCACCGTTTTCAGGAAGAGGAGGTGCTTAAATAAGGGCCTTAGTACAAATTACGTTTGTTTCTGTGGTGTCTCACTGCCTGCTGGGAAAAGTAGTGCAACGGACTCCTGCTCCAGTTACACCGGTGTCCTCGCATACAAGGAAAGGAATTCTGGTGTGTGTGTGCCTGCCTTGTTGACTCACAAAGTGTAATCTCTGCAGTACCCCCTCTCATGGATCGCCGACTTTGCGGTTGTCTAGGCTTTCCTGGGTGAGCTGAATGGAAATGTTCCACCAATACTGGGCAGTGGAGATTTTTTACTGGTTCCCAGGTTCTATCTTCAACCCCAAAACCCTTCCAATCCACTAGATATTGAATCCGCCCCCTTACTAGTCAGGAATCCAGGATTTCCTGTACTTCATACTCTTCCTGCCCATCCATCTCCAAAGGGAGAGGATGTTCTGATAGCCTCATACTGGTAGGGCATGACTGGAGTAAGGATACGTGAAAGACAGGGTCGATGTGTCATGAACGGGGCATGGACAATCTCATTGTTACAGGGTTGATAACTTCTTCGATGCTGTAGGGGCCTACATATCTGGGTTTTAGCTTGTATATGCCTTTAACCACATGACTGCTAAGACGTTTCCCTTCCTGTGCTGAAAACTGATTTTCCCCATTATTCATGACAAGCTCAGCTCGTCATGAGCACACGACCAGTGTACTGCATGACGAGCTGAGCTCGTCATGAGCAGCGAAGGGGTTAAGATGTAAGTTCTTTGTGGATAGCCAAACCTTATCCCCCACCTGATAAACTGGTTCTTTAGTTCTTTTCTTGTCGGCGAAGCGTTTCTGCGCAGATTGTGCTGTAGCGAGATGTTGTTTGGCATCGATTAACACAGCCCTGAGATGAGCATGATGTTTGTGAATGCTCAGAAGCCTGGATTCAATGGGCCATTCGAAAGAGAGCATGTTAGGATGGTGGCCGGAGAGATAAAACAAAGGAGAACACACAAGCATAGAATGTTCAGCGTTATTGTAGGCAAACTCTGCCATCCATAACAGTGTGAACCAGTTCATGGTGTTTTGCATGGTAAAACAGTGAAGGTATTGCTCTAATGTCTGGTTTAGGCGTTCCGTTTTACCATACATTTGCGGATGGTAGCTGGTGGAGACCCTGGCCTCGATGTCCATGGTTTCGCATAATGCCCTCCAAAAACGGGAAGTGAACTGCGATCCCCTGTCTGTGATGAGAACGCTGTGTATTCCGTGTGCTCTGACCACGTGTTGAAGAAACACTAAGACTAGTTCTGAGGACCTAGGTAAATGTTCCAAAGGAATGAAGTGTCCCATATTAGTCAGGTGGTCTACTACCACCAGAATGATTGTGTATCCATCACAGGGGGACATTCCCACAATGAAATCCATTGACACGGTATGCCAGGGTCGCAGAGGTGCAGGTAATATCCGTAGTAGACCTGTGGGTTTAGTGTGACAGGATTTCCCCTGAGCACACACAGAACAATTCTGAAGGTACTCCTTGGTATCCTTCCTCAAAGAGGGCCACCGAAATGAACGCTCAATACATATATATTCCCATGTGTCTTCCCAGTAGCAAATCATGAGCCCAAAGGGCATCACCCTGTATTCAAAGAGTCAGAACTTTGTCCGAAATGCAGTCTTCCACTCATCACCGTCCTTTACTCGTTCCAAATGGTAGGCACCTCTGAGGTAAAGTTTTGTGAAATAACGAGCCCTTTTCAGTTGGTCCAGGAGCACAAGAATCAGTGGTAATGGGTAGCGATTCTTTATAGTCACACAGTTAATCATTCTATAATCGATGCAAGTTCATAGTTCATCACAATCTTTCTTCGGAATAAAGAAAAGAGGGGATGAGGCCGGTGACAAAACATGCTTGATGAAACCAGATGCTACGTTCTCTTCGAGGTATGCCTTCAGGTAGTGTGTTTCTGGTTCGGTCAGTGCATACACTCTGCTGCACGGAATCTCAGATCCTGGTATCAGCTCGATGCGGCAATCATACACTTGGTGCGGTGGTAACTGGGTCGCCTTTTGTTTGTCGAAGAGAGGTTTGTATTCTCTGTATACATCGGGCAAGGTGGTAGAACAGCAATACTGGTCTTGTGCACATGCGGTTGCCAAATAGCTCGCCTGAGAGCCCTCGGTTCTTCCTGGTTGGGTCGCCAGTTAGATGCAATTTTTTTTACAGTAGTCGGAATTTATGGTAACTGTGCGGGCCGCCCAAAGAACATCAGGATCATGCAAGGTCAGCCAAGGCATGCCTAGGAGAGACGAAACTGGGGTGCATTTATAAGGTTGAACTGGATGTATTCGTAATGGTCAGTACGGAACTGCATCAAAAGGGGGAGAGTGCAGTACTTAACGGGTCCAGAAGTTAGTGCAGTTCCATCCACTGCCTTCACATTTTCGGGGATCTCCTTCTTTTCCCAGGAAACACCTATGTTCAGAGTGTACTTCTGATCAATGTAGTTTCCAGTCACACTGGAGTCCAATAAGGCATCCACCTCACGTAGACTCTCCTTTGTGACCCAAAGAGAAATACCAACGTTCAAGTGTACCACGGCTGGTTGTAGGGTATTGGCAATTACTGACGAGATCAATGTACGTCGCTCGCCCAAACCAGGGATCTCATCTTGACTCGGGCTCTTCATTTTTCTGACTGTTCTCCTTGCCCCATTGCTGCTTTAACCCGTGACACGGAGGTTCTCCCTGGGAGCTGCGCCCGAGCACAACACTCTCTGATGAAGTGTCCTCCTTTTTTCGCGATATAGACATAGCTTCATCTTCTTTCTTTTTTCCTTTTCTTCAGTAGTGAGGGGACCCCGAATCCCCCCTCTCTGAATAAGTTTGGGTCCTTCTGAGGGTTTGGGGTGTTCTTCGGCCTGGGGTTTTGGTCTAGAGTACAAGAAATTATTATCCCCTCTGTTTTTGTCGCCTTTCCTTTGCTGCAGTTGGTGATCTAATTGGACTGTTAAGTCGATCATCTCCTCGCATGTCTGGGGTAACTGTACCACCTGCGAAAGGACATTCTTCAGTTCACCCCGTAACCCCTGATAGAATAGAGTGGTCCGCTTTTCGTGGGGCCAGTCGGTTTCTACTACCAATCGATTAAATGAAGTAATATAAGTTAGTAAATCCTTAGACCCTTGTCCCAGGGTGAGTAGTTCCCAATCGAGAGTCATCATATGAGATTTTCTATCGAACAGTTTCCTCATCTCTAAGCAAAAGTCCGGAAACCTATGCAAGACAGGATAATTTCTTTCCACCAGTGGTATGGTCCATATGGCTGCATTACCTCCCATGTATGACATCATGAAGGCTGTTTTCGCCGCTTCATCCTGAAACACTGCAGGTTTACACAAGAAGTGCAGCCAACACTGATTCAAAAAAGTCTCCATTTTTCTCGGATCACCATAGAAAAGTTCTGGAGGTGCCAATTCCAGTGTTTTGGATAACATGGACGGTGGGGACGAATCGGTAGTTTCGTGAGCAGGAGTGGCTGAAAAGAACCCACCCCCTTGAGCGACAGAAGGGGGAGAGTTCACTGCATGTACTGGAGGGGGTAGTGTAGCTTCTCTAATGTAGGAACTGGCTCCTTGACCCCATCAGGATAGGCCGGCTACCTCCCTATGTATCCTTCCCTACGCTGCAGATATCGCTCATGTTCTCCCTGGTCTGGTCTAGGATTCAGAATGGCACCCTTCTTGGTTTTAAGACTGCATAGTGAAGAGAGAGCAAACAGGTATAAGAAGCATCACAGGTCAAACACATACAGGTTTATTCAATTATTAAATAATTAACAAACTCACAAGGAGCCCTGCAGCAACTTTCTTGGTAAATATATGTGGATACATTAATCCTCCTGTAGGTCCACCACATATGAGGATATAAATGGGATACATACAATTTCTTACGAGCTGTAATGTAACAAAAAATAAAATAAAAACAAAATCCGAACATCAAGGTATATAGAGAGCTCCTATTTGCTGTTCGATGATCACAGCAAGTTGCTCCTTTTTTACTTGCAGGAAATGTGCTGTTAATTCCACAGCATGAACCATCAGGAAAGTCAGCCACAGTTACTTGCTCTTCGCGGAAACGCAAATCAGCTGCCAATTGAGCGTTAATCTTAACACCCGGCCGTGGTTCCTTGACCGCGGTAATGTGTCAAGCGGTATTTGGTGTTGAAAACACAGCGCACAGCAATGAAAGCAAAACAAAGTTGCGGTTTGGGAGAGAAGTGCTCCGGTGCTCAACACCAGGCACCCGGCCGTGGTTCTTTGGCCCGGAAGGTTGCCAAACAGTATTCGCTGTTCAAAACACAGCGTACAGCAATGAAAGCAAAACAAAGTTGCGGTATGGGAGGGAAGCGCTCCGGCGCGCCACCCTGACGTTACCTGACTCACTCCCTGAATCGGGAGGCCGGGCCAATGTCAAAGTACAGCACCCGCCGAGTTCATGATGAGCAGAAATCCTCTGAGAAGCAGGATAGACGCAGAAGATTCCTAGGCAAATAATGCATCCTATGATGGAACCCAGGTCAAAGATTGTCAAGCACCATCTTTCAGGAAGAGGAGGTGCTTAAATAAGGACTGTATGTTTAGTGGTGTCTCACTGCCTGCTGGGAAAGGTAGTGCAATGGACTCCTGCTCCATTTATGCCGGTGTCCTCACAGACAAGGGAAGGATTTCTGGTGGGTGTGTGTGTGCCTGCCTTGTTGACTCCCAAAGTGTAATCTCTACACAGGCCCAGACCGGCACGCTGGGCTAGATGATCACAGCGGGCCTCCGCGGATGACTCCAATCGAGCCTGTCTCTTGGCTTAATGAAATATGTGGGCCACCAATGGCCCGAAGGGCACATCGACTCACGGAGCACACAGGCAGTCGATCGTCTGGGTATGGAGCCAGCGGCGTGGGCGGCGCACTCCCTGATGTTGATGCCAGTGCGAGGACCCCAACTTGATCTCTCCGATACAGGCGCTGGCCTGGAACACCTCGCTGCGGCCGATGAGTAGATTTAATGCGGGCGGCCAGGGAGCGACGGGGCACGCCTAAGCCCTCCGACCCACAGTTCTGGTCTCTTTTAGCGACACAGTCTCCTCCGATCGAGGCAGTTCTCCGTCCAGCTGACGGGCACGATACAAGGGCCAGATGAGCTTCCCCAAAGGTGATTGTGTATGGGAAAAAATATGTTAATCCGGATTTATCTAGAGTGGCGCGACGAAGCTAGGCTACTGTGCAGCCATTTCGCTCGGCTGTTGGCCACGCCTGCAACTGTTTTAATCGTATCCTTGAATGTTAATTAGAAAAATGAAGGATAGACATCACTACAAATAGAGGCATGTCTAATTTTCAGCCCTAATTTAAAAAAGTAATCTGAAAGCAAAGCAGAAACAGTGAGCAGTGAATGGGTCCAGAAGCCTAGTGCAAACCAGAAGCAGTGCACACCACCAACAACAAACACGTTACCGATGGTGGAGGCTACTGCCACCCAAAAGTGTTGGAATAAAATACAGCGGTCTGCAGGGAGAATGTAGTACTGAACTGGAGAGGTAAATGGTACCACAACAACAGGTCCAAACATCATGCATTACTCTGTTAAATACCAAGCCTAAGCACACCAAAAAAAACAAAGAAGCAGGCTCTGCTGCCAGCTGATCACTTCAGGTGGAACAAAAATAAATAACGAAGCTCGGCCACTCCCAGTCAAACACACTAATGCCAATGCCTAGCAATATTTGGAGATGTAAGGTAGCGTCCAGAGTTGGCAACTTTAAAGCTGGGGAACCGGGTTCGAATTTCGCCGTTGGTTCTCCCTGTGCCTAATAAAAAAACAAAAAAAAGAAATGATGATCATTTGTTAACAAAATAAAATAACGGTGAAATGTAAACAAAATGACAAATGTAGAATAACGGCCTTTATGAGCAGTATGTCAAACAAACTCTCGTCTATACGTACCGGAAAAAAAGACAATATTTTGAAAACACGGGCAGAAATCAAATAAAAAAATAGTGCGCTTACACAAACCTACATGCACAAAAGGGCAAACCTACAAATAATAGGGACATTCTTCATGGGAGGGGTTAAGGCACAAAAAGGAGCGACATATATATCCACATTGACCACAGAGAAGCAAGCCTTTGTGAAGGCCACACAAAGCAACAAATTAAAAGCGATAGGTGGGCTGTATGCCCTCAGAGTAGATACTGTATGTCTCAGAGAGACATCACATTCGCTGCCTAGGCAAGACTTAAAAAATTGAGTCAGCTGGCAAACCTGCCTCTTCCAAGACATAGGTTTGGTGCTGAGTTTCGGACATTCGTATGTTATTGTTCTCCTATTTCCTAACCAGGTCAAAGGTTAACTGCATGTTATGTGTATTTGTAAAGTACACTATCACCTGCTAGAGTATCCTGACACTGAACAGGTGTGCGTGCCTAGGCTTGCTTAGGGTAGGTTGGTTAATTGAAAAGCCAAGCTTTCAGATTCTTGCTAAATTCAAAAAGAGAGGAGGGGGCTCTGATAAACTGCATACGTTTGCAGACTCTCCACTCTCGTACCTGATGGGGACACCCTGTTTTAGGCCAACATTCATACTGCTGCCCTCCTTCCTCATTGTTCCCACCAAGTGACAAAATGGTATCACCACAGCAGGTGAATGAGTACTGAGGCTAGAGATCCTTCACTACCAATGGCCCTCGGTTGACTTTCACAAGGCACAAGAAGTACACACTTTCAATACATTGGTTGAAGGGGCATATTTATCCCTGCATAGTAAACAACCCTTTAGGTGCAATCTATTTGTAAAGAGCATTGCTCCAGGACACGGAGCTGCTCTGAAGAACATATAGTTAGTAATTTGTTAGGGGCAAACACATCACTGACACCAAAAAACCTTGGAGAAAATGAAAAATAATTGAAATTCCAGAGACTTCCTTATTTTGACAATGTTACTGTTTTAACAGGTCACCTTACAAACTTTAGCTATGGAACTCACTGTCCTTTTCACTGACACAAGAGCACATCTATTGTTAATGGCAGGTCATGGCACATTACCTTCTACATGACCATCTACAATTTTCTTGTAAAACTGCATAACCTATGACTGATTATTCAAAGGGCTTTTGCAAAGATACCCACAGCTCATTTAAGAGTCCCTTGTGGCAACACCTTCGTTACTTAGGTTTAAGCAGGCCACAGCACGTGTCAGCATCTCACTCTTTGGGCCCATCACTTTGGTTACCCTCAACCAGCAGTTTCATCCTTCCAGCTACTAAAGTGCTTTTATATCCCAGCATGAAATACTATTCAAAGGCCTAATGTGCCACCAATAGCAGTTTAACTGTCGGTGCCCCCTGGCACATTACTTTTTCTGGTGCCTCAGATGCTGCTAGAATTCAGAAAGAATGGGTGTTATACCTCCTTTGTCCCATCCCAGACTTTAACAGCACAGCCTTCATAATGACGGTGGTAAATAGACAGTGGTGACCCATGTTCATGAATCAGCAGGCATTTCTTTCTACCGGAGAAGTGCGGCTCAATGTGGAGAAGTGTGGCTCAATGTGGAGAATTGTGGCTCAATGTGGAGAAGTGTGGCTCAATGGTTAGAGCGGCAGACCCTGAGGCAGAGGTCTACCCGGGACCGGGGTTCAATTCCCCACCTCGGCAGGTCTTGGGCTCAAAAATTCTACGGACCTGATAATTCTCGCCTCGGTGCCTATTCCAATCATGGAGTCCCACTCTGCAACTCTGGGCAATAGCTTGCTTAATCTCTAAAACGGCCCCCACAACGCTAAGGATGCCTGGCCTCCACCTTGGGGGTGCCCAGGAGTGGACGCCTCACAGGGAACGCCAGGATGGGTTCCACAGCGGTATTCGTACAAGCGCCTTGAGACCCTTGCGGGTGAGTAGTGCGCTATACAAGTATCAATTTACAATTCACAATTACAGATATCACTGGGATGGAGACACACAGAATGCAGTTGCATTGACCACCGTCAAGTACAGTGGGTTCTACAATATCTCTTGAGAACCATATCAAAATTCATTTTAGATTGAGGCTTGAGAAATCCCTGTGTAAGCCCCCTGTACATGAGCAAAACATGTGTTGATTGACTATCAATTCTGACCATAACAAAAATGCTGCCCTTAGAATATGAATTACTAAGCACTCTAAGTGAGCATATGTTTCTCTTTGATTCGGTGCAAATAAGCTATATTAAAAACATCTTGTAAAGCGCATGGCTACCTTGTCAGGTTACCCAGCAATGGCCTCTTCACCAAAGAAGAGTGCTCAATCTTTCAAATGGTATTGTACGGATGAAACAACCAGGCCTTCACGTTATGCTGACTTTGATTAAGCTTAACTATAAGATAAGGGGCCACACTATGGCAATTTATTTAGGGGCTATAAAAGTCTGGTGCCCTCTTCTTTCATAAGTACTTGCTTCTCGTTGCCTCTTCTCATCTGCAGTTTCAGTCTCTGGCTGTTCCTCAGAGCCAGTGGGTCTGCCTCGGACACTTTTCTGGGCACTGCACTTCCCTTGCCCTTGTTCACTTTTAAAGAATGAAGGCCCTTCTGCCTAGTATCAATATACCTCACAAGATAGGGCAGAGGAGCCTCCCATGCAATGTTAAATGTTAAATGTTAAATGTTACACGATTTCTAAAGCGCATGGCTGCCCGTGAGTGTCCCAGCGCTGAATAAGTACAGACAATCAAAATGATTTCGCCTTGCATCAAATCACCAGTTTGGGAGGAACAGCTGGATATTGAGGTGAACCAGCAAAGTACCTACATCACTCCCCTGTACCCAAATTAGCCCCCCCAAGCTAAATTATTTGCCGCGAGGGAGCATTTGTTTTGCATTCATATTTTAAACCCTACATTTCAGTCTTAGTTGTGACACACTTTCTGCACAACAGCCAATCTAGATTCAATTTACATGTTAAAACTGGAAAACTGAAACAAAACAGTAGGAACAATTGTATTTACTTCATTTATTTCTCTAGGGTATTTGTATAGTTTAGACATAGTGTAAGGGCAGCCAAGGGGTTCATAAAATAGTAGGATTGCATTTGCAAAGATTGGAAAGAGCCTAATAAAGGAAAATAGGAATGCAGTTTTAACTTTCTTATGCACAAAGGCTCAATTTACAAAGTTATTGTGTCCTAGGTCTAATCCAAGCGTGCAATTAGCAGCATTTACTAGTCCAAGTTAATGTTGTGTGTCCACACAAATGAAATTACCCTTGCAGTCCAGTTTACTCACTAATGCTATTACACCAGCATGTTGTAATATTACATGGGGTAAATCTCATCACAGAGGTGCTGTTTTAGCATTTTTGGTTTGGAACGTTCATCAAATAAACAGCCACAAACATCCCATAGTGCGTTTCTGAAATTCAGAAAGCAATTGACAGCAAAATGTCTGTTTAGGGTACTTGTCTTTGATCACCAGCATTGCCACTGTGCTACATGTGAGCATACCACAAACAAATCTTTTTCACATCTTGACATAATAAGGTTTCTGTAACTGGCTCACACACTTCTCTTACCCTGTTGCTGACTGACAGGCTAGGTGTCTGACTGAAAATGATGAACATGATATCTGTGCGAATGTTCGCATTTTGTTTTCAACACATGCTAATTCCGTTCTGTGCAGGAACATATCCCTGCCAAGGCTCAACCTAAATCTATGCTCCGTTTTGCTCTACTGATTGCAGACACTGGGCACGTATAGGGATTTAAATCGGTCTGAGCAGGGATGCACAATCTAGGCACCAGGGAATATTTTTTTAATTAAAACCACCTTCAAACTACTATACCTCGGTCACCTCTGTACACAGTGTTGTCCGCCTGCTACCCACACTACCTTAACTATAGCTCACCACTCTATCATGCACAGTGTTCTCAGAAATTATACCATTTGAGATGATCTAAGTGTTGTTATAAATGCTATGATTTCACATGATATAGGTGATGAAATATGAAATTGTATAAGCAGCGCAACGCAAAGGTGTGAGGACAGTTAGGTAGGTAGATAGATAGATAGATAGGTAGATAGATAGATAGATAGATAGATAGATAGATAGATAGATAGATAGATAGATAGATAGATAGATAGATAGACATGTATATATATTCACTGAAAAAACAAAGGTTACAAGGACTTTATAGCTAGGCTTTGATTTCACTTGTACAAAACCAGTGACATTCAGCAGTTATAGTTACCTGAGCTAACCCATTACAGCAGTTATGCTAGTTAACTATAGCGTATGCCCCTGTAATGCACTGCTTATGTCCTAAAATTTTGCATAAATCATGACATGGTCAGTGACATCACTGATGACATAATCCTGTGAGTGTGTTTCGTAAACGTTTCTGAGACTTAATGATCTATACAAAGCTACAACATATGTTAAATTTGTTTTCTTTCTGTACAAGTAGTTAGTCATACTATTTCGAACATATCTCATGTGAGTGGTTGTGTGATTGTCTAGATCAGTGGATGAGTGGATGTCTAAGTGGCTGAAGGGTTGAGAGTGGCTGTATGGATATGTTAATGGGTATGTGATGAGCTGTATAGGTGAGTGAGAGTCTGTATTGGAGAGTGAGTAGAGTGAGTGAGGTGAGTGAGAGTCTGTATTGGAGAGTGAGTAGGTGTGTAGTGTAGTTCCTAGTTTCCCACTAGGCCCTGCACATTGGAATAACATAAACAGTAGTATCGACATAGAAGTGCGGATCTTCCAGGCCTCCACTGACTATGCTAAACTTAATTGGGTGTGTTACCAACTAGCTCAGAGGTCACTGGAAACTTTCTTCTCTGCATAGGAAGTGATCAGCTTCCCTAGCACAGACAAGAAGGGATTCAGCTTTCCAACAACCGTGCAACATGACAACTTTGCTCCTCAGATCAAGAGTCAATCTCTAGGGTCGTGTGAAACAATAGACATGTATTTCACTCAGTCAGGTTAGTGCAGTTTACTTTCACGAGATGTAGAGAATAGAGAGACGGGCGTTTGTCAATAAAGGGTTAACATTTATTGAACAGTCTTTCTTCTCGTACAAGAGAAATGAATTGCCACAATTGCAAGACTTGTTATTATAAAAAGTACGTACAGTAAGATAAGGATTGCGAAATAATACTGTAAAAGCATTGATATGGTTTCTTAGCCATACAATGGTTTAAAAGTAATAAAACATATATACAGTCATACATACATTAGGCTAAAATACTCAACTGGTGCTTCTAACTACGCCTACCCCAGTGTGCCTGACCTAAGCCTAACACGTGGAAGGGGAGTAAGTAAGTAGCTCTAAGTTAAGTTGGTTTTGCCAAGGTTTGCTTCAAGAATTCTCATCTAAGGGTTTAGTCAACACCATACCTCTGAATAGAATGATGGAGGTCTGGTATCTCCTTCAGGGGAAAACTCGATATCCCAGTCACCCGCGAGGGCAGACTAGAAACGCTGGAGCTGGATTTCTCTGCACGAGAAAGGCAGCGTCTCTTCTTCAGCGCGTCGAGGAGAAGGAGGGGGGACAGCGTCCGCGGGCAGCTTGCTTCTGCTGGATGTCTTCGCAGAGGGACGGCTGTTCAGCTCCTAGTTACACCACACCATCGTTCGCGCTTTAGCAGCGATAATGGTATCAGTAGCTTCACCACCAAAGGGACAGCAGCAGCATCAGCGTACTGCATACAGCATACAACAGCAATGGGACACCAGCAATTGCTTAAGGCAACGTTGGTAGTATTTATACCATCAGTTGCTCATTAGAGTTCCATTACTAATCAAAACACAGCAAGCGGGGATTTCCAGGTTTGCTGAGTTTTTATCTTGTTGAAGAACTCGGAGTGTTAATCTAGGAATATCAGATAGTGACTTCTGCTCTGTCATTGCACTAATTGGTTGCAAAGGAAGTGGCAGAGAACTATGCTGGAATGTGGCTCTGTTCGTGTGAGGCCAGAGATGACTTTTCTGAATATCGCACTTGAACGGTTATGCCAATATAGGGAATAAATGGATTTATAGCTGAATAGGGGCATAAGGTCACAGTATCGATCAGGAACCTAGATAAACACGCAACAATTCAGCAGTTATAGTTACCTGAGCTAACCCAATTCAGCAGTTATGCTAGTTAACTATAGCGTATGCCCCTGTAATGCAATGCTTATGACTGAAAATATTGCATAAATCATGACATGGTCAGTGACATCACTGATGACATAATCCTGTGAGTGTGTTTCTGAGACTTAATGATCTATACAAAGCTACAACATATGTTAAATTTGTTTTCTTTCTGTACAAGTAGTTAGTCATACTATTTCGAACATATCTCATGTGAGTGGTTGTGTGACTGTCTAGATCAGTGGATGAGTGGATGTCTAAGTGGCTGAAGGGTTGAGAGTGGCTGTATGGATATGTTAATGGGTATGTGATGAGCTATATAGGTGAGTGAGAGTCTTTATTGGAGAGTGAGTAGGTGTGTGAGTGGCTGTATGGTTGAGTTAGTGTTTGTGTGAGTGGCTGCATAGGTGTGCAAGTGGGTGTATTAGTGTCTGTATGGCTGACTGAGTGGGTGTGACAGTTGTTGTATGAGTGCAGGGGTGGGTGTGTGAGTGGCTGTAAAGGTCAGTGAGTGCCTCTTTGAATGTGTGTATATGTAAGTGAGTGAGTGGAAGTGGCTGTATTGGAGAGTGAATGTTGTGTGAGTGGTTATAAGAGGGAGTAAGTGGTTGTGAGAGTCCTTGTACAGATGTGTGAATGGGTATGTAAATGGTTTTGTGGCTGTGTGAGTAGTTATATGGGTGAGTGGCTTTGTCTGTGGCAGTAGCAATATGCCTAAATTAGGGGGTGTGTGAGTAGGTGTATTGGTGAGTGAGTGGCAGTGTGAGAGGCGGTTTGGTTGAGTGTGTGTAAATATCTGTATGGGTGAGTGAGTGACTATGTGAGTTTCTGCATGGTGATTGAGTGAGTGTGTGAGTGGCTGTAAGGGTGAATGAGTGGGCATGTAAGTGGCTGTATTTCTGTATGACTAGATATGTGAGTAGCTGTATTGGTGAGTGAATTGGTGCAATAGTATGAGTGACTTAGTGGGTGTGTAAGTGGCAGTATGAGTGAGTGGATGTGTGAGTGGCTCTATGGACGAGTGACTGGTTGTGTGAGTACTGGTATTGGTCTGTGAAAAGGTATCTGAGGGATTGTGTGGGAATGGGTTTATTAGAGGTTCTATGGGGTTATGAGTGGCTATAAGGGTGAATGAGTAGACGTGTAAGTTGCTGTATGTCTGTATGACTGGATGGGTGAGTAGCTGTATTAGGGAGTGAGTGGGTGCATGAGGGGCTGCATGGATGAGTTAGTGGGTGTGTAAGTGGTGTTATGAGTGAGTGGATGTGTGAGCGGCTCTATGGATGAGTGATTGGTTGTGTGAGTACTGGTATCGGTCTGTGAATAGGTATCTAGGGGTTATGCAGGAGTGGGAGTGGGTGTATTAGAGGCTCTATGGAGTTGAGAGTAGGTGTGTGAGTGGTTCTGTAGGTAATGTCATCAGTAATGTCACCAGTGATGTCATTTGAGATATCATCAGTGATGTCATGAGTGATGTCACTGACCATGTCATGAGTGATGTAATATGTGAGGACATCTGAAGTGCATTGTAGAGGTGCAAGCTATAGCTCAGGTAACTTTAGCTGCCTAGGTTCACTAGTTTTGTATGAGTAGAAACTGAGCCTAACTATAACTTCCCTGTAATCTTTGTTTTTTTCAGTGAATTTCAGTTTTTAAAATCTATTTCCTAACTATAACATTTCTGTAAGCTTTGGTTATTTTAGTGAATTTCTATGTTTTTTAATATTATTTCCTAACTATAGCATCACTGTAATCTTTGGTTTTTAAGAGAATTTCTAAGGAGTTTTTAAATGTTATTTTCTATTTGTAACTAGTAACCTTTGACAGCGGGTGTGTGAGTGAGTGCATGAGTGTCTCAGTAGGTCTGTGAGTGGGTGTGAGAGTGTGTGAGTGGGCCTGGAAGTGGCTGCATAAGTGTCTCACTTGATGTGTGAGTGGGTGCGTATGTCTCTGAGTGGGTCTGTGAGTGAGTATGTTAGTCTATGAGTAGGTCTGTGAGTGGGTGGGTGAATGTCTGTGTGGGTCTGTGAGTGAGTGTGTGTCTCCGAGTAGGTCTGTGAGTGGTTGTGTGAGTGTCTGTGTGGGTCTTTGAGTGGATGCATGAGTCTGCTAGTTTCTTTGCCCTCTGTTTTGCCTTTCCTGCTAGTTTTTATGACCTCTGTTTTGCCATCTTCTGCTCTGTTTTGCCTTTCCTCCTCATTTTTCTGCCTACTGTTTTGCCTATTCTGCTTGTTTTTTTGCTCTCTGTGTTGCCTTTTCTGCTTGCTTTTCTGTCCTCCATTTTGTATTTTTCTGCTTCCTTTCAGCCCTGGGGACCTCATCCCCCAGGGCCCTGCCTCTATTATAGGTGTCCTGATCCCACCCCATGATACCCAATCTGTTAGAGACCATGAGGGGAGCCTCGAGACCCCCAAGGTCCCTGCCAGCTCCCCGCTTCCTGCAGGGCATTGCCAGGGCAGGCCCTAGAAGAAGAAAGGAGGGGAACTTTATGGCCCCCCTCCTGGAGCCATACATGGCTCTTAGGGTCAGCTCCTGCTGTGTCCCAGGGCACCCATCCTCCCAACATAGCAGTTTGCTATGACTTGGCGGGAGCAAGCCATAGCAAACTGTGCTCTACTTTCAGCAAGCGAGAGCATTGAAAATGCTCTTGCTGAAAGTGGAACAGAATTCCTTTAACAGAGAGTGAGCTTCATAATGAGCAGCTCCCTCTCTGTGAAGGCAGTGCTGGCTCCCACAGGAGGTTGGGAGTCGGCAGGGATGGTAGGGGCCTTGAGGCTCCCCCTGTGGTCCCCAATATAGTGGGTGCCCTGGTTGGGACCTTGGTATCCATAATAGAGACCCGCCCCAGGAGATGGAGTCAACAGGACCGAAATCGGTCTGTTGAGCGAGTCCACATGACCACCCTCTTTCATATTAAAAAGGCAGGCCTTGGGGGTTAGGGGCCCTGGGAAGTGGGGGCCATGTTGCCCCCTTTCCCTAAAAATAAATACTATCTTTATTTTAAACAGCCCAGTGTGTTGCGGGAGGCTCCATCTCCTTTCACCATCTCTCTGCAAATACACCTCCTGGCCCATTACTTGTTGGCAGATGAAGTCCCTTTGGATGCTGCTGGTCCTTGGGGGCAAACAAACCCTCCTGTTACCTCCAGTAAGTCTTAAATAGTGGGATTGCATAGATTTCATTGAAGGCCACGCCCCCTTCCTTCACCACTCTGCAAACAAGCCTCCTTTTGCACTATTGGTTGGGGAAATAAGTCCCCTTAGCTGCTGAGGGTCCTTGGGGGCCAACAAGCCCTCCTATTACCGCCAGTCCGTCCCATACAGTGGGAGTGCTGAACGGTGTTCGGAGGCCACTCCTCTTTCTCCACCACTCTGCAAACCTGCCTCCTGACACACTATGTGTTGGGGATAAAGTTCCCTTGGATGCTTAGGGTCATTCGGGCCAACAACCCCTCCTGTCACCTCTACTATGTCCCACTCAGAATGATTGCTGGAAGCTGTTTGGAGGCCCCACCCCCTTTCTCCATCATTCTCTAATTACACCTCCTGACACACTACTGGTTGGGGGAGGAAGTTCTCTTGGATGTTGGGGGTCCTTGGGGACCAAGAAGCCCTTTTGTTATCTTTAGTAAGTCTGACATAGTGGGATTCCTGAGAGCTGGTCAGAGGGCCCACACCCTTTCTCCACCACTCTGCAAATGTGACTACTAGTTAAAAAGACATCGAAATTCACTAAAAAAGACAAATGTTACAGGGACATTATAGTTAGGGTCAGATTTCACTCATACAAAACCAGTGAAATTCAGTAGTTATAGTTACCTGAGCTAACTATAACTTACACCTCCATAATGCACTGCTTATGACCTCACATATTACATCACTCATGTCATGGTCAGTGACATCACTGATGACCTCTCAAATAAACATCACTGCTGGCATTATCCACAGAACCACTCACACCCCCGTACAACTCTTAAACTCCCAGTCACATACCCACACAACCACTCACATACTCATTCAAAGACCCATACCAGTACTCACACACCCACTTTCTCCCCCATAGAGGTATTCACATACCCACCAAATCATTCACTCACATGAATAGCCACTCACACAACCATTCATTCACCCTTACAGCTACTTATACAGCAGTCACTCACCTGTATAGCCAGACATGTAGCCACAGATTCACCGACACAGCTACTCACACACCCACATATTTACCTACATAGTCACTCACACACCCACTCACTCAGCTCAACACACCCACTCACTCACCCGTACAAGCCCTCACACACCCACAGAATAACTTACAAACCTATTCACACATCCATAAAAGCACTCACACATCCACTTACTCACCCATACAGCCATTTACACACACATTTACTCCCCAATACAGCCACTCGCACACCAACTCACTTAACCAAACACCCACTCAAACACCCACTCACTCACCCTATCACCTGCCCAATGACCACGGACGACTATTATGGTATACTAGAGGTATTTATTGGTAATTCGGCACAGAACAGTAAAGGGGGGATCCCAGCGGAATTGGTTTCCTGTATCCTGACTCGTCTTGACATCCTCTGTTACTGTAGGATGCTGACTGTCTTTTGCCTTTTGTTCCTTTCTGCTCACGCGGTGGTCATCCCCTTGGTAGAAGAAGAGAAAGAGAGGGATTCTGACCCCAACGTCAACTCGGTGGGGGAGATTGAAGGCGGGTTGTCTCTCTCTTTCCCCGTTTCTGGCTCCCCTGCTCTCCCCACTCCTCTCTATAAGCCTGTGAAAACTGCCTGGGTGTGCAGCCACCTCCCCAGCCGCTCCCCCATTCCTGTAATGCCTTGCCTGAAGCCGTGATCCGCTGACAAGGTCACTGCCACCTCTTCCAGCAGGCCTTCCACAGGGGATGCCTCCGCTTTTTGCTCCTCTCTGGTTCTGTTGGCCTCCGGTCTCCTCTCACCGTTGTCCCCTTGTCTCGGACTCTCCGTCCCTGCCTCTGATACTGTCCCACTCCTCTCTTTGCTTCGGGCGCCATTGCGTCTGCTACTGACTTCCCCGAACTTCTCTCCCTCCTCGGCGTCTTCCGGGTCTCTTATTCCGGGCATGCCCAGCCTTCCTGGTTTCCCTGGAAACAACGGAAAGTCGTGTTCCTTGGTGCCCCTGGGGTATCCTCCGTCGTCCTCCTGGAGCTCCCTGTCAGACACCAGTACAGGCACTACACACACACACACTTACCCACCCATAGAGCCACTCATACTACCACTGCCTCACCCATACAGCCACCGACACACCCATCCACTCACTCATAAATACAGTCACTCACACAGCAACTCACTCCCCCACACAGCTACTGAAATACCTACTTTATATATACCATACAGTCACTCTTACACCCATACACACAAGCATGCATACAGTCACACAGTCCCTTACATAATATATGTTAGAATTAGTCAAAAGTCAAAGTCCAGCTTTATTCGATTTGTTAAAATCATAAAAAGCAACAACACAGTGCAATTTATAAAAAACAATTGTTAAAAAAAAAATATTTTACATATCGTATATTTCATATGGTTAAAACAGTTAAAAAATCAATCAAAGTGATATGTAGGTCCGGTCAATAGTTTAGATGTTAATACAAAAGCAATACATTCGCAGTGAAGTCATAGGAAGAATAGTTAATTTAAAAAATATTAGCTAAGTCTGCAGTGTAATGAGGGCGCCCTTCCAAGTCCTTCGGGGATAGCTTCCTGGTTTTTGTGCGCATAGCTGCGACCAGAAAGCTAGCAACCCCGAAGATTATCTTGGTACTCCCTAGTAACTGTAAATGAAGTAACGCTGGGCGCACCTGCATAAAGCCTGCTTCCCTTAAGATAGGGACCAAGTATAATTTTCTACTCTTCTTAAAGTGCTCACAAAACATTACAAAATGTATAAGGGACTGCTCTGAGAAGTTATCGCAGCTACAAGGAATTGACTCATCTGGCACCCCCCATACAGGGAAGACTCCCAGTGAATACTGTATGATGTTGAACCTAAATCTAACAAGAAGGTGTCGATGGTATGGACGGCTTACAATTGTTAGATAGGGTTCAATCGAGGGTGTAGTCAAGAGGAGGAAGTTTGCTCTGGCTCTGGGTTTAGTCAGCTCCTCACTCTCCCGCTTTAACGCTGCCCTCCTCAGGAAATTATCCTTAATCCATTTCACGTCCCCCTTGCAAATTGTATTAGGGTGGCTAAAAAGATAGAATTAGTATTACTCAGTAGCAGCACACCTAGTATACTGGTTTAACTTTTGTCGTAGACTGTTACATAATAATTACACTCACTAGATGATTTCATCAGTGATGTCATTTGAGATGTCATCAGTGATGTCATTGATTTAATTCCCACTTTCAGATACCCTGATGATAGGGAGTGACAAGGGTATTTACTTAGTGTAATCTGTAGGTCAAAAACTAGGAACGGCATTAGGAATCAAGCAACACTTTGTCTGTGCCTACCATTCTATGCCCTTTTAGAGAGTGAAAACGTTTAATGAAGAAAATAGTGTAGCGATATCACATCTGGGCCCACTTTGGTTCTCCCTTAGTTTAGGGTATTAGATGTTTTGGGTTGATTCTGCTTGTACAGACACACATAACATTTTTGTTTTTGTGACATTATTTTAGAAATACACTGTAATTATTTTGTTATTCAATTACTCTTCTTGGGATGCAGTCTGAACATTGTATGCAAGGTCGTCTTACATAACACCAGAATGGACTGCTTTCTGCTCGGACAGCAACAGCTCCTAACATTTTAGACATTACATGGTAGCCCAGCTGTAGCTTTCCAACTCAGTAGTTTTATCAAATATACTGTGATTTGTCCCTTTGGGGACAGAGAGGAGAACTCTTTCAGAGACCTGTCCTGGAACCAATGCATGCTCAGATATGGGGTATGTTCCTAGTCCCAGATATCAATAATATAACACTTTGCTTACAGAGTAAGAATAGGCCTAGACAGATAGATAATTTGCCATAGCTGGGTTGTTCATTGTATACAGCCTGCTAATAATGCTAATTATGTTGCTTACTTGTATATACCTACTTATCTCAGCACGTATGCTTCATAATAGTCTATGATAGGTTCAATAAGTGTATTGTAAACTTTCATTGAGTCTTTCCTTTGTTTACTAAGGGCATGCATGAGCGAGAGATGAAAGGTGATGATCTGTTCCACGGTTTCCTTGGGGTCTAGAGGGTCATGCTCTAGGTTTGCTAAAATCACCTGGTGCTCTAGGAAGGTTTGAAGTTCTTGTGAGGCACTGTGAACTCACCCAGATTTGGGACGACAGGTTATGAAGTAGTAAAGAGACAAAAGGCCTCATTACGATGGCGGTCTTTTCAGGCACAAGACCATCCAACAAAGAGTCGGCGGTCCTGATACCCCAATTACAATACGACGGCTGCTGCACAAGCCGCAATAGTAAAAAGCATTATGAAAGCATCCATACATGGTGTGCTAGGCACCATGTGGTGCCTGGCTCATGGTGTTTGGATGTTTGGAGGGGCACCACATGAGCCCCCTTGGCCACATAACAGAGGCCCATGGGGACGGGACACTGCTGGAGGCCTCCAAAGTTCCTTTCTGACAGTGGTTTCATGATGGTGGGCCCGCCATGAAAAGAGGTCTTTCAGAAACTGACATCCTAATCCCTATGGCGGTCATAATGCGACGGTCGGACCTATCCTGGATGTCGGCAGGAATGCCAGCTACGGCTTGTTGATGGAGGTCCTAAAAATATCATAATAGCGCTAATAGTGCCTACATTTTAATGTCCTGTCATCCCAAGGCACAGTTCTGGTTACTAGAAGAATCCCTGGGACATGGTGCCACCAACAATTGGTCGGGTACATATTTAAGGGTCTCCTGAGTAGAACTTATGCGTGCCCATAGTACTCCCACACCTCCTACGGAGAAGTATGTGGTGTTTTGTGTTATCTTCCACAGTATTTTAGAAAGCACCTCATTTATTCTCTTGGTTGTTCAAGCTTAAAGCTTTGAAATGATTACCTATTTTAGTATTTTCACATGATTTCCATTACTGTCTTAGTAATGGTGCAACCACAGCCTATACCAATTGCTGACAATTGCAGACCTGCAGACCATGCACATTTAAAATTGCATGGCCTTGGCAATGTAGGGGGTGACATAAACTTGGTGGTTGAAGCCAATGATGCCTATAATTTAGAAGTATTTTATACTTGGGTCCATTTTTCAGCTGTGGATGCTAACACAGGAACATATCATGAATCTACTAATGCTGCGCCATCCCCAGGATATAGAGCATATCGGCTCTTAGAAATTCTACTTTCGAACTGGGAATATCAAAATGTATTCTGAGGTGCCCTAATCCATGTACTTGCTCCTGTACGCATGGGTGCCCTTAAATATTAGAGGACACCTACCCAACGTTGGCTGGTTATACACCATTCCCCAATCTAGAGGGTCTCAGTGTTAATGAGCTACAGTATTTATACACTGGTCTAGTTAGACTATATAAATGCTTAACTCAGTATGTTTTGTGTACCTTGTTGGCTTTCTCAGCAAGGGCAGCTTCGGCGGGGCAACAAGTCTTGTAATTATTCTTTCAATTATGGGTAGAATAACCACAAACTGCGAGTTATTTCCTTTCTTGATAGACCAAAAAATTGATCAAATTGAAGCTGTGTTTCCCTTTATGGGACAACAAGACAAGCACAGAATATTGCCCACGTACTTACCTCATGGGATGGTTCATCCTCATGGGATGGTGCCCTTGGGGCACAGTCTTTGCTGCAGTCTATACCATAGTTTGAACAACATTGTGTGATGTGTTATCAATATTATGCAAAATTACGTCTTTATTATATCATGGGCAAAGTCAGCTTAGATCTATCATGCAGTTTGATTGGACATTTCAGATCCTCAAAAATGGCTATGTGCCATTGCGTTACCTTAACTCGACGCAGCTATTCTTGCCTTTCAATCTGACATGTAAACAGCGACTCATGGCCCAAGAAAATGCCCCTCACACAATGTTACATATCGAGAAGTTAGAACAATTGCCCTTTACTGTAGCTGAAACACCCTCTGTGGTTTGGTTAATTTAAAGCGCAATATCTATGCTGATTTCCACATTCCAGTTCACATCTTGCATGAAACATTTCCCGGTAGGTAGATATGTCCTTGGAGAGAGTTTTTTTTACGTATTTTGGTCACTCCCTTTCGACTACCGATGTGAACCGGCAGACAGAGAGGTATTCCTTACTGGATAGGAATGCGACTCATCCGTTGGCTACTCACTTGTTTGTAAACATGTTACAGTTCAGGGGGCATGTAACACTTCGGTAGTGAATTTGGCCTTTTTTCTAAATACTTGTTGCCCCTTCCATTTTCCACTTCAGTACTGTCCTTTTCAATGGAAGGTATTTCATATAGTGTGATCAAGACTGTTGTGGAATGAAAGCAGGTATCATGTATGACCTGTCTTTTTCCCACATAGTTACCTGCTGAAACAACGTGAAAAAGGAGGAACACATCCCGGGAAGTGTTGGAGCGGCATCACTATGGAGGTGCCTGGGGTCCCCCTAAAATCTTTATTCTAAGCTGAAATATTCCTTACAGAGCCCTCTCAGGACAGTGCCTGACCTCAAGATGGTGTCTGGTTTTTGTTCGGACTGTGGTATCTCATCTCTCCAACTCTCCCACTTTATTATGACATTCTCTGATTGCGGAGTCTAAGCACTATGTCTGATGCCTGGTGGAGCTGCTCGGTTCAGCTATAGAGGAGATCGACCCTGGTTCATCCCCTCAGCCGTCACCTACCCAGCCGGACATTGGGCACAGTTTCTCCCCGTTCCTCTGTTTTTCTCCAATCCCTCCCCCTCCCCTGATAAATTTCTGTTACTTTGCTTTCTTTTTTCCTATGTTTGATTTTGCTCTTGGAACAAATGTAACTTGTAACCTGTAACTCTGATCCTCATGTAAAGCGCTCTGATTCCTCTGGGTCTAGCCGGCGCTATATAAAACTCAAACAAAAAATAAACAAAAAAAACGTGCTTTTCCAACCTACTTTGTGGCCTTCAATTCCAACTTTGAAGGCATATTTCAACAAGCTAAGCCGGCTCAAAGCTTTATTGTTTCAAAAAGATGTGGCATTAACATCTACCTGAGAAACATTTGAACTTCAGTTTGCAAGGACACCCAGTGAAATACAGTCACTGTTAAGTACAAATCGGCCACAACATTTGGTCCGCTTGTGCACTGCATCTTTAATGCTTCCAATACTGCTGGTATTTCATATGTTTTTTAATCAATTGGAACTGGCTTAGTCAGTACCTTTCAGAAAGTCTGTGGAGTAATACTGCCTTTATGAATTCCCTGTTTTCCAGTGATTTGGGGGGCATACCCTTGGTGATATTCCTCATTTGCAAAATTGCAGTTTTATTTTTGCAACTCCGCAATGGATGTTCTGTTTCGAAGCCCACTGGTAACTACCACCACTACAGCTGTGCCATGAGTGCATGACAAGACACTTTGGAGTCCCACTGTTCCAGGAACTGAACACTGACTCATTGCCATTCCAACCTGCCTGGTTTGCCTGTGTACAACCTGTGTTTCATTGCCTGTGGTATCCCTACGAGTGGGCATTTGATGTCTGCCTTCACTGCAATTGCCTGTTACTATGGACATGAACATATTCATGAGTCTGATAAGGACCCATCTTCAGAGTTGTCCCATGATTTTGCTGCTGCTTCAAGATGCATGGTAGGAGCTGCTCACTACTGGGGAGATGGGTGTTTGCAACAGGATTTCCAAACTTCCGATTTCCGAACTCCGGCTCTGACAACACGGATGCAGGACAACAAACTTCCTCAGCATTGGTTAATAATAAGGATCATGCCGGTATTTTGGATTTTGAAGAAGGCTCTTCAGGAATTATCATTAGCAGAGACTGAATCTGGTCTGGATTCATTAAACATTCATCTTGTGGAAGAAATGTTGGGTGGCCCGGTATCGATCTAATTAAGCCACCTTTTCCAAATCTTCAGTTTAATTTTTTATTATTCCTATATATTTGGTTATTATGCTTCTTAGCATTGCATTGATTTTGCTTAGCTTGTGAGATTTATTATTTGTTAGTTGCTAAGTTATGTCCCCGGATCAATGAGGGTGTATAGTGATGTCCCTTCTGGGATCACTTTGGATCTCTCTTAGTTTACAGTATTAGATGTTTTAGGCTGCGCCTGTTCGTACAGCCCCACATAACACTTTTTGTTTTTGTGACATTTTAGAAATATACTGTGCACATTGTTTTGATATTCAGTGACTTTTTTTGGGATTCAGTCTGAACATTTTGTGTAAGGTAATCTAGAATACCTAATAACACGTCCTACTATTTTTTGTTCAGTCAGCAACAGTCTTTAACATTGCAGAGATAACATGGTCGCCCATCTGCAGCTTTTCAACACAGTAGTTCTATCATGTAAACTGTGGTTTGTCCCTTTGAGGGCAGGGAGGAGAATTCTGTCAGAGAGATCTGTCCTGGAACAAACGCATGCCAGGTATAGGGTCCATTGCTAATCCCAAAGATCACTAATATATTCCTTTGCTTACACAGTAAGAATAGACCTAAATAGATAGATAATTTGCCATGATTGGGTTATTCATTGTATATTCATTAAATGTATTGTAAACTTTCATTGTGTCTTTCCTCTGTTTACTGAGGGCATACATGAGCAAGAGACGAAATGCGATGATCTGTTCTCACGGTTTCCTTGGGGACCAAAGGGCCATGTTCTACGTTCACCAAAATCACCTTCTACTCTGGGAAGGTTAGGAGTTCAGGTGAAGCACTGTGAGCTAGCCCGGATTTGGGCCAACAGGTACTAACATGATAGAGAGACACTTTATGATGTCCTGTCATCCCAAGACACAGTACTGCTTACAAGCTGAATCCCTGCAAGAATAAATGTAAACATAGTAGTATTTGTTTAGCACACCGAATTGACCCCCGAAGGGGTATCTCAGGCACTTGTACACATACCGCAGTGGAACCCTTCCTGGCTTTTCCCTGTGAAGTGCCCACTCCTGGGCACCCCCAAGGTGAAGCCAGGCATCCTAGCATTGTTGGGGCCATTGTGGAGATCAAGCAAGCTATTGCCCCCCAGAGTTGCAGAGTGGGACCCATGATTAGAATAGGCAATGAGGCGAGAATTATCATGCCCGCACAAATTTAGCCCAAGACCTGCCGATCCGGGAATTGAACCCTGGACCCAGGCTAGACCTCTGCATTAGGGTCTGTCGCTCTAACCATTGAGCCACACTTCTCCACAGCTTAGCTTAGCTTTGTAGCAAAACTGGGCCTAAGTGGACTGATGGATTACCTTTGGCACTCTGGACAGTTCAAACACTTCTAACCAGCAATCTATGTTCTGGGAATTTGTGACTGGTAGGGGTCACCCATAATTCTTCCATGTCTCCCTCTGCTGTTTCCAGATTTACTTCATTTGATCTTGAATGATGATGTGATTCCGTAATATTAAAAACAATTGATTCACCATCATTTCTATTTCTATTTGGGGGTTTTATAAAGCGCATGGTGACGCAACAACGGCGTGTCCCCGCGCTGAGGAGCTACTTTATTCCTGAGCCCTACAAAGCGGCAAACTTACTAGGCGAATAGAGCAGTTTTGAGCTTAGCTCTGAAAATTGACTCAGATGGCTCTAATCGTAGCGCCATAGGCAGCTGATTCCATCTGGCGGCTGCAAGGTATCTGAAAGATCTGCCCCCCATCCGAGCTCTGGATACCTTAGGGACAGCCAGGAGTCCCGAGCCAGAAGATCTAAGAGAGCGGGGGGGCTCATAAGGTGTCAAGAGTCCTTGTAGAGGGAGAGGGGATTTCCCATGAATGATCCGATGGCACGTGCAGAGTGCTTTGAATTCTACCCTGCTTCTGACCGGGAGCCAGTGCAGGGACCGGAGAGCCGCTGCAGAAGCAGCTCTTCTGGGTAATCTAAGCACCAGTCGTGCAGCAGCGTTCTGGAGGACCTGTAAGCGACTGAGATTCTTCTCCAAGGTACCTAAATAAAGAAGATTGCCATAGTCCATCTTCGAAGTGACCAGTGCGTGTACCAAGGTCTGTCGGGCTCTCACAGGCAAGAACTTCAGCGTCTTTCTGAGGCTTTTGAGGGTCCCAAAGCATTGCCCTACCACCTGATTGATCTGAGGGCCAAAGGTGAGGGCGGCATCAAACCAAATGCCCAGATTCCTTGCTTTTTGGCAAGGGGTGGGCATTGGGCCCAGGGAAGATGGCCACCATGCCGACGTCCACGCAGACTGGCAGCCCCCCACGACCAGCACCTCGGTCTTGCCTCCATTGAGCTTGAGGCAATTGGCGGACATCCAGGCAGCCAGGTCTTGCATGCATGCTCTGAAGATGTCCGCCGAAAGATCGGGTGCGCGCGATAGGGAGATAACCAGCTGCGTGTCATCGGCATACGACACCAAGCTGAGGCCGTGACTCTCTACTAAGGTGGCAATTGGAGCGACATAAAGATTAAAAAGTGTTGGACTCAGGGACGAGCCCTGCGGCACCCCCTGGTCCAAAGGAATTCGCTCCGAGTAGTGGTCACCCTGCCTCACTTGGAAACCCCGGCCAGTGAGAAATGAGTAAATCCATTTCAACGCTGCCCCTTTCACCCCGACCTTGTCCAGACACTGTAGCAAGATGGAATGTGCCACAGTGTCGAACGCGGCGCTAAGATCTAGTAGAATTAGCGCCATTGTTTGTCCCTCGTCGGCACCCTGCCGGAGGGCTTCAGTAGCCCTCAGAAGGGCGGACTCCGTCGAATGACGGGGCCGGAATCCGAATTGGGTAGGATGAAGATGGTTACCTTCCTCTACATATGTCATTAGCTGTTTGTTTGCCACCTTCTCCGCTACCTTGGAGAGATAAGGCAGCAAGGAGATGGGGCGCAGATTGTCCAAA